>NC_035107.1:47427373-47737186 GCF_002204515.2 Aedes aegypti
TCTTGGAAGTTTTCTTAAAAACTACCTAAAGCAATAAAACAGTACTTTTCAGTGCTAAAATTAAAAACGGTACTTTTCAGTGCCACTAAAATAGTACTTTTCAGTACTATTTGTCTACTATTGATCCCTTTACGATCCTTGTTTGGACCCGTGCCTTCGATTTTTCGTTGGATCCGTTGGCGAAAGCTAGCGGTGGTAATCCTTCTTGGACACCGTCTCTCGAAGGTCACGTCTTCTTTCATTTATTAATTAAACATGGTATCAACAACAAACAGAAGGAAGGGTGAATCTCGGAATTCACTACTTCCTTCCAAAAAAGTGGGTTTTAAAACTGTCACTACACGTGGCAAGAATGGAAGGAAGGACGTTTCCCTGGAATGCGAACTTTCTTCTAAGGGTGAAATGAATAATTGTATCGAAATGAGCAATCAGTTCGATGCTCTAGACAAATTTTCCGAACACGAAATCGAAGCAGCCTCTAGCCCAGGCTCTTTGATTCAAGTGAGGAAGCAAAGAGTGCCGCCTATCGTGGTCAGTTGTTCCGAATTTGGGGGATTTAGGCAGGAGATCATGAACTCCATTAGGGGAATCAAGGTTTCCTTCCAAATCGCAAAGAAAGGAGACTGTCGCGTTTTGCCGGAAATTCTTAAAGATCGCGAACTTCTTCTCAAACATCTTGAAGAGAAGAAGCACAATTTTTTTTACTTATGACGACAAAATTGAACGTTTGTTCAAAGTTGTCTTGAAAGGTCTCTCAAGTGACTATAAGTCACCTGAAGAGATCAAAAATGGAATAAATGATTTACTTGGATTTTCCCCAGTCCAAGTAATCATTATGAAAAAGAGAACCCAATCTGGCATTGTTCGGAAAGGGCTTTCTCAAGAATTTTATTTAGTTCACTTTAACAAAAAAGAACTAAATAATATTAAAGCTTTGGAAAAAGCAAAACTTTTATTCGATGTCCGTGTGACATGGGAACATTTCCAGAAACCTGGAGGAAATTACCAGAACCCCACTCAGTGCCGTCGGTGCCAAAAGTGGGGTCATGGTACAAAAAATTGTCGCATGGATGCTAAATGCATGATTTGCGGAGGTTCTTCTCACGCCAAGGACGTCTGTCCAGTGAAGGAAGATACCACCAAGTTTATATGCTCTAATTGCGGGGCTAATCATAAGTCATTTTTTTGGAATTGCCCTTCACGCAAAAGAATCATTGAGGCTCGTGCCAAGCAGATGAAAGATAATATCCGTTACGATAACGGTCGTTTCCGGAATTTGCCTGGTAGAGTATCGAACAATGCTCATTTTTCAGTTAACGATCGCTTGATCATGAATCATACCCATCAGGGAGATCATAATCATGCTCATTCAAAATCTAATTTTAATCCGTCGGGTAGCCGTTCGAATCTTTCAATTTCGAATGTATCTACCCACGGGGAATCCTTTGCCGATATCGTAGCAGGTAATTTGAACTCTTCCCCTATTCGTTCCATGAGTACCCATTCTACTTGTTTCAAAACAAATGGAAAAAACCCTACCACCACAGGTAACTCCTACCATGCTTCTTCGTCTACCGAAAATTCCAATGGGAAATCATCAGATGATATGTCTGCCTCTGATTTTAATTTTCTAACTGAACAATTGAATCTAATGATTGATGCAATGTTCAAAGCCACCACTATGACTGAAGCAGTCCAAGTAGGTGTAAAATTTACAAATCAAATTGTTATTGGATTACGTTTTTCTAATTTATTTTATTTTATTTTATTGATGTACAAGGGGGTCAGGGGCCAAGTCTCTAGCATAAGTTTGAAAACTCACACCGTCCATAATACACCGAGGGGGTTTTGGAGTTTGGGAAGTAGGCAAGGCAACATCTTTGACCAGAAGGTTCTTTAAGTTTTGCTTCTACTCTTGACTTCCAATACACGTATGAATGATGCAAAGCCAAAAGAACATGAATCAGTCATACATATGGTCGGCGTTAAGTCAGAGTGGACCAAGTGACATTTTTCATATTTTGAGACAAACGTGAGCGTGTTGGGGGTTTGGCATCTAAGTCCGAAAGAGACATGGATTTGCGAAAAGAGATGTGTTCATAGTTAGTACTCGAATTCAGTTTGGCTTTCTATTCCGCAGAAGGTGTTCTGTAGCTTAGTTGGTTAAAGCACCGGTCTAGCGTACACGGAGTTGTGAGTTCGAGTCTCACTGGAACGCGTATTTTTTCGCAAATTCATGTCTCAATTTGTCAAACAAACACACTGTGTCTTTTGATTGCAAGTTCCCAAAACTACATTACGATAGCTTGAAAACTAAACTTTTGCATGGTCAGGGCATTGAAGACCAGCAATATTCAAATATGCGTCCAGTCAGAGTGGACCAAGTGGAAATCTTGAATACCGCCCAAAATATACTGGTCCAATAAGCGGGTTTTAGCACATTCCATATATACACCATAGAACTACCATAAACTTCTATCGGACTCTGAAATTGACTCAAAAAATGCAATAATCAATCAGTTTATCGCTTTTCAACACTTGGTCCACTCTGTCTGCACAGAAATTGTTGCAATTTCTGACCACCCTTCCAAATATGGTAAATGGTCAAAAATCAAAATCAAATGCATCGAATTAAGAAAATTTCTATTGATGAATAAGTAGAAAAATTATTCGATGTTGCAAATCTGACAAATCTCTTGAAATGTTTTTCATTTGCTCGCATTCCTCAGCGCGCTGATCATTTTTGCTCTCATGGTAATAAGCACTTGGTCCACTCTGACTGCACACTTTTCTCGATTTTTATTGATCATCCAAAGTAAATTTGCTACATAGCTCTCGCAGTTTACAGAATTCATCAAATCTGATCAAAGTGAAATGGAGGTAAGGTAATTTTGCATCTAATGAGAGAATAATCCCATTTTCCCAAGTTTTGTACTTGGTCCCCTCTGACTTAACACCGACCATATAGCGGTAGTGAAGTGTTTTGCCTAAGGATATGGAAAAGGATGGATTTTGTGTGGTGTTTTGGAAATAGCTCTGTGGAACAAGTTTGTTATTAGTTAAAAATTTAGTTAATCTGATTCACCTTGCAATCAGTAATAAGAATATTCACAGAAACATAATACCATCAGTGCACCAGTATCCGCTCATGTACCAGTAGCCCGCTCACACCGAAAAAAGATAAGTTTAAACAAAATAAATATGAAAGCTATAGCCACTAGACGATTCAATTCGACAAATTGAATTATACTGTGGACAATCTTTTGCGTATTTACTCAAATTACCTTACTTTTAAAACTCGTGAGCGGGCTACTGGAACATGAGCGGATACTGGTGCACTGATGGTACTTATCTCTTTCTCGGCCAATACGCTGCCATATGTCTTTCCTCTCGGATGATTTTTTCCTCGTTGTAATGGCGGGTTAGATATGAAAACAAGGATAAAGAGAGAAGAAATGTTAGTGATTGTTACATGCTTTATTGCTGTATTGACCTACAATGAAATCCGACAAAATTCGCTCTTTGGATTCCCATGATAACAATCCCTATGCAGCTTCCGGGAAACTCCAAGGCAATGATCACTGTACGCCAAGTGCGGCATACAGGACATCTCAACACTACTGATGACGAACAACAAAAAAATGAATCCAAAAGAGCAAAAACCTTAATGTTTCAATGTAGGACAATCCAGCTTTATTGCATGTGAGAAGTTTTTAGTGATATTCTCACAACGGCCATTCAGAATGGTTCGACGGATGTAGATAAAAGATCATTATGATTAAATTAACGCGACGACATGTTAGTAAGCCTAAAACGATTATTGTATTTGCAACTGTTAATTTCAATAGTTAACCCTCTAATACCCAACCCCGCCTTTAGACGGGGTACACTTTGCAATTTTGTGTATTTTTTTGTAGCTCGGAAATCAAAATGATTTTATTTTTGGCTTAAACCTCGGCTCGGAACATGCATATAAGGGAAGTTTTTAATGACTTTTGAAACTTTTTTGGATTTTTGAAAAATGTTTGAAAAATTTCATTTTCATTTTGCAGCGTTTGGTGGGGCAATGAGAGCTATGCTGAGTATGCTGATCGCTTTCTAGAAATTTTATAAACAACAAAATAATAACAATATGAGAGTGATGCTAAGGGGTGCTGATGGCACGATGCGACGCTTTAGGAGATTTTGATACTGATTGAACATTACTATACAGAGCGCAATTCAATCGATGGTGATAACTTTACAAACTTTATCTGTTTTTGAACTGATTGACGATGCTGATTTATTTAAAAATATTTGATATTATTAGTTCATTTGTTTGTGTGATCTATGAGTTAATAATGGAAAAATTTTACATACCCTTGATGATAATACTTCCCTTACCAGAAATATTCTATTTTGAGCATCCTTTTCGAAGCTCCAGGTATCCATGTACTGCTTTCAATCCTGAAATTATTCTTATTGTGCATTCTGTAGCACGTAAAATACGGCTAAAGGTTTTCCGTCTCCTGTTTCGTTCCCTGGCTCAAAAAACAGACGGCTTTAGCGCCACCTCCGAAGAGGACCGTCTGTCGAGTTATGTTTTCCCGGCAAGAAACCCAACCTCAGAGCGGGTTTGTTTTATAAGAGTCCAAATAGCAATTTAGGAAACGATACAGAAAACTCAAAGGTATAGTGGATCGAGATTTCTCAGTTATAGAGGTCGCTTTAAGCGATTCTCAAAAAATAGTTGATGCTGACCGCCGTTCTACCGACACAAAAAGACACCACTCACGAGTATCATCACTGGAAGAACTTACTAATTCAAAATTCCCTGTCCGCTTCAGACACGTGAGTGGAGAGACTGATTTCCCAGGCAGTCTATCCTGGCGTACAAAAAAACAGAAAAAGAAACAGGTAGAACGACGCGAAACGTGAGAAATCTCGAAGACCAAAACAAAACTGTTACAGGGAAAGCTTTAACATACTACAAAAATACATAATTTAGTTGAGAACAGCAAAAACATTTAGCACTTTATTCAAATTTGATAACCTAGGTTTTATTCATATTCGTGTGTTCCTTTCCTCTTCTACTTCTTCTTCCTACTTTCCCTAATGTGTGTGCGGATTTTCTAATCTACTTCTATCGATGTTTATCGATCATCTTCTTCTTTCCGAGCTCGGTTAGTTGTGTGGAGGTTTAACGCATGATTAGTTTGTTTTGCTTGTACTCACGGACCCTTTTTGCTGTGATGAATGCTGACGGCAAAGCAGAAGCGACGGTCGTTCAATGGGCTGGCAAAGCAGAAGTGCCGGACGAAGAATGCGACGGCAAAGTAGAAGTCCAGATTTAGCACATCGATGATGGTGGTATTGCGACTACCACCCCAAATACAGCAACGAACTGCGACTTTTTGGCTTCCAAATGATGAAGTGTCGCACGCCGGAAATCACATGCGTCGGTGACGGATGACGCAGTTTACGACGGTGGGGATCGTCGGGGCTTCACACGTGGCCTGTCCACGCTAATAGAAATCGGTGATGGCCGCTCTGTCGGAACGGTTTGTTCCCTTCCGGCTTTCCCCTCAAACCGGGACTTTTGAACGCTGAAGCGTGGGGCCGAGAGCAGCGTTTAGCGAGTAGATGCGGTGCGCCGAGCTTGGGCCGTTGATCGCTAGATTTAAATTCTGGATAAAAAGCCGTCGAACGGCTTTTTTATTCACAAACGCACACACGAAACTAAATGACCGCACTTAACCTCCTGATTTAGGTTATTGACTTTTCTACTCTAACGAAAGGAACAAAAGTAACATTAATTTTAATCTAAAAGACTTCTCACATTTTTTAAACTATTACCCAATTAAACACACCGCGACACTAAAAATATTCACGCACTCTCGCCTCTTCCACGGTCTAGGTCAAAATGGACGAGTAGAGATTCTGAAAGTCCTCAGATAAGGTGTGATTTTACATCTTCGTGGACGGAAGTACGTAAAATCACCGAAGTAATTTCACGACCTTTTCAAACGACGATCCTCATCAACTACGAATGAGAACCGATTGAAGCGCTATCTCTTTCGCTACCATTCCATCTGAATGACCTGTATCGTTCCGTCTATTTTTGGACTCCGATCTATTTATAACGATCGTTAACGTTCGGACTTGAACTTTGAACCTTGGGCTTATTCGTGTTTCGTGGTGTAGTGTGTAAGGAGACCGGGACTTTTATTTGATATAGTATTGGTAGAAGGCGACTTGTGTGCAAGTTTTGTATGCGGTTTTGGAAAAGTGCATTTCATTTTGAACTGTGAATATCGCATATATTTGAGTGAACTATTGAATTTGTTAAATTTGACAATGAAATAATATATGATTAAATAAAAAATAAATTAACACGAATAATAAATTAACATTGAAGAACATGAAGAAACTATAATTATATAACAATTTATGTACATCTATATTTATATTGAATAAATCTTAAAATAATATTTACACAAAAGTGACCATGCTACAATGCTCATGCATTATATTAGTGATGGTCATTATCATGCAACAGATAAGAAGGAGAGAAAAAGAAAATATAGGAACAGTGAATAGTAATGAGTTAATTATGTAGTTTTGTTAGAATTATAAACAATTAAACAGTAGTAATGAACAGCTTATAAAATGACTTTGCAGCATAGCTGAGCCTTTCGGATCGTAAGACCGATGTATAAAAATAATTTGTTTCGAAATTGTCCGCGTGGTCTTCTAGTGCCCCTATTAGATAAGAATCAGTCAGACATACATACCGAATGCTCGCCATGACCCTATAACCAACATTTGTATATGTATAGCCTTAGCTGATGTGGCTTTTCTAATAGGTAGTTCTTTCACTCATTGATTGTCTCCAAAACCTTGTCAAGTATAGAAAATTGATTTTATTTCATTTATTACTACATTGTACTTATTAAGTATTAGGTATTATTTTATGTTTTTATCACAATTGATATTATCAAGGCCAGAATTCCCAGTGAGTGAAGAATTTTATAGTACTAGAACACCATAGAAGATCGCTAAACATTACCTAATCATGGAACGGCTTTTTGCTCGATTGTTTTAGGTAGATGCTATTGATCTCCCTTTGCTCCTATCCGCAACCCGGTACACGCGCCCTGTTGGTTTTCGAAAACCTCGTAGAAGATTACAAACCGTCAATGGCATTCCCAATTACTACTCCACATTGCACATTCAAGGGTCTGACTGTGCTCCTAACCCACCCTCAGTTTGTAATCTTCTCGCCAGTTTGAAATTATATTTTCCCGAAGTAAAAGTAATTTTGATGAGTGATAGCCGTACTATGCAGTAGTTTAACCAGAATCTTTAGGTCAGAAAACAAACTCTAAATTTTGTAATAAAAAGGTTGCCATTGCTTTGAAATTCACCCAATATCTAATCAAAACTACTAACAACAGCGATCAATTATCAAAATTCATCGCTCCCTGGAAAATATAGTTCCAAGCCCAGGGGTTATTGGATTACGTTTTTCTAATGGATCCAAATAATAATTTAAATATTTTATATTGGAATGCTCGTTCTCTGAATGGTAAAGATGACGAGCTGTTTAATTTTCTTACGATTAATAACGTGCATATAGCAGTTATTATCGAAATGTATTTAAAACCTGGATCTAAACTCAAAAGAGATCCTAACTTTTTTGTTTATCGTAATGATCGACTTGATGGGGCATGTGGGGGAGTTGCAATCATCATTCATAGGCGTATAAAACATCAACTGTTTTCATCATTTGAAACTAAAATTTTTGAAACTATAGATGTTTCTGCTGAAACACAGTTTGGTAAATATACTTTCATAGCTGCCTATTTGAATGCTCTGGACAGAAAGTTAATTTGCTCCAAACTGACTTACGAAAATTGACTCGCAATAAGTCAAAACTTTTTGTCATTGGTGACTTTAATGCCAAACATCGGTCATGGAATAATTCTCAAAGTAATTCCAACGGCAGAACTTTATTTGATGAGTGCTCTTCAGGATATTTCCCAATTCAATACCCTGATAGCCCTACATGTTTTTCTTCTTCTAGAAATCCATCTACGACTCTAGTCATCTTTGTAGCCAACTGATTACTCAGCTCCACTTTCAATTATTTACGAGCCGACTGGAATATATATGAAACGTATGTTGATTCTAATCTTGATGTTAACATTTCTTTAGAAACTAAACTTGATATTGACAATGCTCTTGAAACTTTAACAAATTCCATTGTTGAAGCCAGGAGCATTGCAATTCCAAAATGTGAAGTAAAATTTGAATCCGTGATTATAGACGATGATCTTAAACTCTAAGACGGATCTAAAAACGTGAGAAGAAGGCAATTTCAACGCACTCGCGATCCTGCTATGAAAATTATATGGCAGGATTTGCAGAAAGAAATCAAGAAACGTTTTGCTCAATTAAGAAACAAAAAATTTGAAAATACATTTTCTCAATTGGACCCTGGCTCTAAGCCCTTTTGGAAATTATCTAAAATCTTGAAAAAATCTCAGAAGCCAATACCGGCATTGAAAGAGGAAAACAAATTATTACTAACTAATTGCGAAAAAGCTCAAAAACCTGCTATGTAGTTTGAAAGTGCGCACAATTTTAATTTAGGTCTTACTAGTCCAATTGAAAATGAAGTTACTCAGGAGTTCGAAAATATTCTCAATCAAGAGAACGTTTTCGAAAATGCCTGGGAGACTGATTTGGAAGAAGTGAGAACTGTTATTAAAAAATTCAAAAATATGAAAGCTCCTGGCGATGATGGAATTTTCTACATCCTCATCAAGAAACTTCCAGAAAGTTGCTTATCATTTTTAGTTGATATATTTAACAAATGTTTTCAATTAGCATATTTTCCTGACAAACGGAAAAATGCTAAGGTTGTTCCAATTTTAAAACCAGACAAAAATCCTGCAGAAGCGTCTAGCTATCGTCCAATCAGTTTGCTTTCCTCCATCAGTAAACTATTTGAAAAGGTCATTTTGAACAGAATGATGGCCCACATCAACGAAAATTCAATTTGTGCCAATGAACAGTTCGGATTCCGCCATGGACATTCGACTACTCATCAACTTTTACGTGTAACAAATTTAATCCGTTCCAACAAATCTGAAGGCTATTCTACTGGTTTTGCTCTTCTAGATATAGAAAAAGCATTCGACAGTGTTTGGCATGAAGGTTTGATAGTAAAATTAAAAAACTTTAATTTTCCAACATACAGTGTTAGAATAATTCAAAGTTATCTGTCAAATCGTACACTTCAGGTTAATTATCAGAACTCCAGATCTGAAAGACTTCCTGTAAGAGCTGGTGTTCCTCAAGGCAGCATTTTGGGACCAATATTATACAATATTTTCACATCTGACTTACCTGAGTTACCTCAGGGATGTCAAAAATCCTTGTTTGCGGATGACACAGGCCTCTCCGCCAAAGGACGAAGCCTGCGTGTCATCTGTAGTCGATTGCAAAAAAGTTTGGATATTTTTTCTTCATACTTGCAAAAATGGAAGATTTCTCCTAATGCTTCCAAAACTCAACTAATAATATTCCCACATAAACCAAAAGCTCTTTATTTGAATCCTTCAAGTAGACATGTTGTCACGATGAGAGGGGTTCCACTAAATTGGTCAGATGAAGTTAAGTATCTAGGGCTCATGCTAGATAAGAATTTAGCTTTCAAAAATCACATTGAGGGTATTCAAGCCAAATGTAACAAATATGTAAAATGTCTCTATCCACTTATTAATAGAAAATCAAAACTTTGTCTTAAGAACAAGCTTTTGATATTCAAACAAATTTTCAGGCCAGCCATGTTGTATGCTGTACCAATATGGACTAGCTGTTGTAATACCAGGAAGAAAGCAGAGAATTCAAAATAAAATTTTGAAAATGATTCTGAAGCTTCCTCCCTGGTATAGTACCAATGAGTTACATATAATATCCAATGTTGAAACATTGGAACAAATGAACAATTTTTAACAGAGGAGAAACACGATCTGTTCCATTCCATGGGACAATTTTCTCAACAAATAACATCAACGACTAGTTTGGAACGAATCAGACTTGTGTACTTTTAATTTTCACCCATCTTAGAAAAACTCCCCCAGCAGCGTTATCCTCTGCAGGAACGGCTGCGCCTTGCACGTGAGCAACCCGTAGTTGCTGGCCCAGGAACTGTTCCGCAGGTGCCCTGCCTCCTTCACTTTTTCGAGCAGTGCGTGCGGATCGAACTTGGTCTTCTGGTACACCTTGGTTTTGAACATGTTCTGCACGAACTCGGTGATGGTGTTGTTCAGGACGGACGGTTGCGATTCCGGGAGATGTTCAGCGTCCACGGTGGGCGGAATCGCTTCCATGCCATCGTCGTCCCCACTGCCGACGGAACTGTTCTCGGAGAAGAATTTCTTTGCCGAGTGGAGATCTTCGTCCTCGTTGTCGTCATCTTCCGCTGGGGGTGCTGTCGTAGGTTGTGGTGCAGATTGTTCCGGTGCTTCCGGAAGATCCTGCTGTTCGCGCTGGCTCTCGTTCAGCTTGACTTGTGCCGTTGAACTCTTGTCGTCCGGATCGCGGGCCGAGGGAGTCAGCTTTATCGTGGTCATCCGCTCTGGATCGTCGGCGGCAACGGTTGGCGTGGGAGCGACCGGTTCCACCGGAACTATCAAGCTATCGTCGTTGGTGGTTCTATTGATGTCCTTTTTTGGAGTGGACTCGTTCTGCTGGTTGAGGAGCGATTCTTTGGCTCGGTTGAAGGCTTCCTCGAGGCGTTTCTTGGTTAGAGCCTGACGGGCTTCGGCCAATTTGGCGCCAAGTTCTTCCAATACAGCGGCGGGGATGCCTTCTTCCAGTTGAGCATCCACCACAGATATGTTCTCAGCTTTGGGTTCCTCCGGGGCTTTCAGGTCTGCTCCATTGCCCTCTCGGGTTCTACTCAGATCCAATCGATCTCCGGCGTATTTCTCGGGGCTGAAGTCGGCAAAGAGATTCTGCTGCGGAAGTTCGTGGCAACATCGCAGCATGGCCGGATCAATCGGATGGGCTTCGGTGTTGAAGATATAGCCTCCGGCATCGATTATGCACTCGCCGTAGGTTGTATTGATGACGGTTCCCACGCGGCCATCATTGTGGATGAAATTGTCCGGATCGAATAGCAGGTAGAGATATTTGGTCGTTTCCGCCAGGAAGAACGACTCCATTCGATCTTCCTTGTGGTGATCTCGGACGTTCTTGATCGTCGCATAACCGCAAGGCGTCTTGGCGCTGTATTCTATGCTTCTGAGAATGTCCTCTCCCACTTCCAGCAAATAGGGATCACCGGTTGCCCTGTACAGATACATGACCGATTCGATCAGTTCCGGCCGCAAAGGATAATTCTCCCGATTAGCTCCGGCTTCGGCGTTGGGAATGTTGTAGAATTCCGGCAGGAATCCGTACTGTTTCCAAACGGTGTGGTAGTTGTGCAGAGTCTTCATTGCCACGCTCGTATCTCCGAACAAGCTCAGCACTCCTGGCCAATAGGCCTCCAGCGATTGGAACACCGGGAGCGTCACCTGACCCTTGTTCATACTGACCCAAACGTGCCAATCGTCACGTTTCAGATACTTATCGATCGCCTTTCGGCCTTCGTTGAACATATGCATCAGATCAGGCTTGTTCAGCATGATGGCCCCTTTGACCAGATACTCGTAATAGGAATCAACTCCCGCTCCAATGCCGGCGTCCTGTGCCGTCCACCGACCTGTCTGGACATCTATGTGATTCCCGAACAGCCCAATCGATGACCGATGATTGTATAACCCGTACAACGCATTCAAAGCAACTTCCTCGTAGATCGGATCCCCAGTCAACCGACTCAACGCCCCAAACTCCACGATGAACGTCCCAATCCCAGCCGTACAGGTCACACTCGTTTCCCCGTACGGAACTCCATACTTCAAGTTAACCGTCCCGTAAGGCATCCCTGTCCGCGTGTCGAACGCCGGCAACAATCTCCGCGCCACATCCTCCGCCAATCTCAACAGCGGTCCATTACAAGGCCAACCCGGTTCCAGTTCCACCCCGGCCTTGTGACTCATCATGTGCGCACTGATCAGCCCTCCCACGATCCGGATATTCGTCTCGAACACCGACACATTAATATCGCTATCGAATGACTTCCGCTCCAGCAGGCCAACCACCCGCCGGAACTCCGAATAGTTACCCATCACGGCCAGCGTGTCCAGCGCGTCGATCAGCGTCAGCGAGTAGCTGCCCCAGGTGTCCACCCCGTCGCACGACAGCGGCCGCAGTTCGTCGTACTTGCTCGCATAGCGCAGGTACCCATCGTAGGCGTGCTGGAACATGGCCCGGACTTCTTCCCTGAAAAAGAAGAGATCATCGTTGAAATCGTAAACCATAAAGCACTTTCCGGGTTAGTAGCAGTCAGACTATACTATATAGATTATTCAAACACTATTTTCTTGCCGCTTGCTTGAGTTTAAAGTGAAACAGTTTGGAATCAACTTCTAAGATTACACTAAAACTTGAAAGGAACAAATCTCGCGAAGAAAGCATCCCACAACAGTGCACTTTTTATTTTGGCTTTGTGCACTAGCAGAAAGCTTAAAATAAGATCAGGAACGGAGTGTTTTACAAAGCCCAAACAAGACGCTTCGTTTTCGGGACGCCGGGAGTTTGGTTTGCGGTTCGCGTGGTGTGCTGAGCAGTGTTTTGGAAAGCCCAAGCAAGACGGTTTGTTTTCGGGGCGCCGAGAAGTTTTGCTGTTCGCTCTGTGTTAGTGCGAAAAGATATTCGTGTTCAGTCGAGGATGGATTACCAACTGGTGAGCTCGTTTCATGCTTATGACAACACATTTTTTCACGAAAGCGTTACTTTTTTGTAACATTCAATCAAACTTTGTATGGTTCGTCACTACAAGTGTCGGCATTATGCCTGTTTTATACAATTCTATTAAACATATAAAATATTGGACATTACTCAAAATATTTTTTGAATTGTTCGACATTATGAATGTCGACGTTTATTTTAAAACATCTATTAAAGACTTTTCTTCTTAAGGCATAAATGTTCAATAATACTTTTATGTAATTTTCAAACAAACTATGTATGGTTCGTCACTACAAGTGTCGGCATTATTCCTGTTTTATATAATTTAAAATATACGCATATATTTTGCTCTTTTCGACATTAATAAAAACTTCTTTTGAATGGTTCGACATTATAGATGTTGACGTTTGTTTTAAATATTCTGCCAAAAACTTTTTGAGACAAAACTAAAACTAGCTAGTATAAATCGTATTTTTCCTCCTTATCCATGGATCACATCACCGACCAAAGGTGACTCCCAGATCTTTTCCTTCTCCACTAATAAACACCCTTCCCGTGGTGATTGTGGAGATGCAGAGGTATTCTCGGTCTCTAGAAGCAACAATCATTACACCCTAACATTCCTTCCCTATCCCAACTGACTGTAAGGACTTGGCCGGCGCCGTTATTGATCAATAATATTAGATCTGCTAAAATTGCACTCCGAGAGTAAGCGGAAACTCCCATCCCTTATTCATTTGGATCGCAGTGCAATTATTACCAGTTCCGATCAATCACGGAGTAGCAACCATTGACATGTACAGTCAGTCTATGCTATGCTATGCTAGCAGAAAGCTTAAAATAAGATCAGGAACGTTTGCCAACTATTTCGCCAGTTTTGTGCCTTTGAAAACGTGAGTAGGGGTAGAAGTCGGCCATTGTGCTGGCCATCTTTAGATTCCGAGATGTTTCACCTTAAGAAACTGACCTGGTCCGTTAATCATTGGAACATGTAATTCATGACCATTATACTGCCCATAAACGCATAATTGCCCCATGTGAATAGGAAATCCAGCAGACATGGGACTGATATGCTTTTATGGGCAGTATACTGGAAATAAGTTACTTTAGTGACTTTTTGTGTCAAAGATAATTACCAAGTTACAAAAAAATGTGAGTCGCTACCAGCCCTGCAGTCTTCGGATATGGATGATGCCGAAAAGACTTAGTGTGTACATACCGTAATCGGATCATGTCCTGTTTGGTGTACTTCCGGAGCCCGGCCACGGCGTTGATGAAGGCGAAGCACAAATACACGAGCAGGAGACCATTTTTGCCGAATCGGTGCAATTGTCGCATACTTTTTACCACAATAATTTAGAATAAATTTGGGAGCGAATTTCTTTTTGCGACTCGCCGTCACAACAAAGCTCGAATTTTTTTGTCTCTTCGTGGTGGGTGAGCAGCAGCGAGCGACCGACGTGTCGACTGTCAGTCTCCCAAATGAACAGAGCAAAACAAAACACAGAAGGAGAGAACAGCTGATGGCCGGGCGAGAGCAATGTGCGATGGAGGTGTTCAAGAATTGTAGCTGGAAGGCGATCGACGACAGCTGAACGAACGCTTCGGCAACCCTATGTTAGTTGGATGGCGTTCACAGCTAAATATGTGTTTTTTGACGTAGAACTACGTCTTTCTTCTCTATACAGGAGTGAAATTGGAATTTCAAAACCAAGAGCGTTACGCTGGCATGAAATATTTTAAACGTTTATAACTTTTCGCTGGTTTCAAGAAATTTATTTATTAGCACCTCAATCGAAAGACAAGACAACAAAGGTTCATGTCGTTAACTTACTGAATCCTACATACCTGTCCAAATAGTTTAATAACTGTTTTAAAAGAGAACGTTGATTTCAAGCAAATCTATAAATAGGGGTGCTAGAGAAAATTTGACGACATTTGCTTTTCACTCTCCGATTGGCTCGCATCTCAGCAGGCAACAGATCGGCATGCTCTGACCGGGCGTGCTTCTCAGACACAGACATCGATAACGAAGGACGCCCCGTTTGTATTGCTTCGCTCAATCAAACCGTCGAGCGAGCGAGAGAAGATACCGTCCAAAGCCAAAGCCATCACCGTTGCCGCCGCCAAGAAGAAGAAGATGAAGAAGCAGTCCACAGAAGAATTTGCGCTCGAACTGTGAACACGGTCGGGCGAGTCATTCTCGCTTTGTGGTTCACCGCTTGTTTGCGTTCAGCCATCGTCATCGCCGCCGCAAATTTCATCGGCCGAGGAGCTGTTGACCCGCGCTTCAAGATTTCGACTCGTGAAAAAATCAGCATTGGTGGTCAAGAAGCAATCCCGTTAGGAACAAATACCAGAAGCCCCCTGAGTTGATGGTCCGAGGAGCCGCTAATCGAGCGTTGGACTAGTGAAATCGCTCAAGATTTCAAGAATGAGTAACGTTTCCAGCCACGAAACATTCAGCTGGTTCGTCGTATAAGTAAATAACTTGCTCAAAGGAGATTGGGCAAAACTGTATGGAGTTTGGTCCCGGAATGTACACAGATGACTCATACATCGTTTGAAAGATCTAAATGAGACAAGAAAAAGTTTGTATGGGGCCAAACATATTCGTCGTGGGAGAAAAAAGTTATGTGTGCTGAAACATTGTTAAAAAGGGCATGTTTTGGCAGTTTTGTATTGAGTCATATATTCTTGCGCACATGTTTGGGATACGTGCGTTAGGATGCTTGTGTATGTTTATATCAGATATGCTTACTATATGATTGTAGAAACCGATGATTTACTCAGGAAGCAATTCCCATATTGTATACGTTTTAACACTACAGCGGTTCCGTTCAGTTCTGCACAACTCTGGTAGAAATACCTCGCTTGTCAAACACAGCATCAACGTTCTGGCACTAGCGGTGGAAAACCGCGACAATTAAAGCACCGCAATTTTTGATATCAATAACGTACTAACATGCTATTACTCCTTAGAAAAAAAAAGTTCAGAATTTGGAACCAAAAGTTAATGTAGTGTTTTTGTGAACAAACTGCCAATAATCTGAACAGCACTATTTTAGTTTGCTTTTAGGTAGTGTGAGCTCGATTGGTGGCGTCAGAACACACTACAAATGCTTCGCTTAGATCACTAAGCATTCATGAGGAATACCATGACTTAACGCAGCTAATATGGTCGGTTAACACATATCGATAAAATGAAACATAAATAACCAAAAGCGGGATTCGGACTTTTGAATTCTGCCAATTGCTTCAACACCACACTGCTCATATAAACGTCATAATCGACTCTGATCACTACCTGGTTATGATACAACTGTGCTTAAAACTTGCTGCCATTAAAAACGAACGGTACCGACGCCTTTCTCGGTATGGGCTTCAGCAATTGAAGCAGACCGATATCATCACAGTATACGCCCCGAATCTTCTATTTTTTTTATCTTTATTAACGAGATTTTTAGCCCTAGGCTAGTTCATCTCGGGACCAACGGCTTTACTTCCCTTCCGAAGGAAGTCGTCACTACAAATTTTTTTGTCAGTGACTATCTCGGGGATGGGATTCGATCCCAGGTCCTCGGCGTGAGAGGCGTGTGTTCTAACCACTACACCAGGTCCGTCCCCGCCCCGAATCTTCTAGCGAAACGCTAGAAGAGATTTTGCTTTCTCAAACCCCTCTTAACGTCAGTTGGAATACAGTAATAACAACCATCAACATCTCAGGCGGGAACATTGTACGTTGAACGAAGACTACAGAATGAATGACTAAAGCAAGGATTATTCTGGAGTAGCATAACGTGGAGCATCAGCAGTAGAAGCAGCAGAAATGGAACTGCTATTTCATATCTGAGAAACGCGGGTACAAAAACAATGCATCCAACATGCCTTCATGCCGCGAGCCGAAATGTACATATATAAAGATGGGAGCATTTCTTCGAATGGAGGCGTGGTAATTGAAAGGTGGAAGCAGCACTATGACGTACTAGACTGGCCGACCTTAGTATGGGAGAAAAATAAAGTTGTATAATTCCACGGGGCACCCACCAGGATTAATCTTTAGGGTTAGAGGAAGACTTCCTGAAAGTTTCAGCTCATTTGGTCGTTTCATGAGATGGCGCAATTGAATTGAAGTTAATATGGGATTTTCAGCTCCAACATATAGGAAACAGCACATCATCTCCTGTTTGAGTCAGGAAAATTGTTGATCGCGTTCAATTGAACCCAGAATGTCAAAAACACTACTTGATACTAGAGTTACATATTTCTCAGGAGCACAGAAATGTACTGACGAGCCTCCAACCAAACCGTCTCTCAGCTCATCGGAATCCTAGTGTGCTGCGCTAGAAGGAGGCTCACGAAAATTCTAAAAGCGCGCGCTGGGTGATGTGCTCTCGCTGAGACTCGTCTCATGCGCTGTTCGGCGCTACGGCTCGCCATCGGTATCCAAGTTGTGAAACAACTGCTTAGTAACGAATAGCCTCTACAGCTATTTTCGCATCGTTATGCAGGTGTCTAGATGCCTTACATGATATGGTCGAAGACTCACGATCCAAGAGTTACAATTTCGATCCTCGTTGAAAACTTTTGTAATCACTTCATTATTATTATTATTGAACTGAATTTTAAACAGCACATGTGACGGAGCACATGAGACCGCAGTGAGACACATCTCAATAAAAATGAGGCGCACCAAAAAAGGTCTCACAATGTACAGCGCTCCCGTGCGCTTGCAAGCAATGAGGCTCCTGTACCTAAGGCTACAGCACGTGCACAGTAACTCTACTTGATACTATAGCAAACAATATTGTAGAAGGTTGTATGATGATTAAAATTGATAAAGTGGTGTTTTAACTATCTGAAGTAGATTTGCAATATTGCATAGTATTCCTTCAACTTAGCTGGGTGGTAGCCACTAAGCACATCATAGCCACCTATGACGCTGGGCGAGCTGCGGCACAAGGTGCATGCACATTAGCCTGGGACACGGTTATATGAAAAAATTAGATTCTCGCTCCAGTCCACTTTTTGAATTGCATTTAGGTCCCATAACAACTGTGCAAAATTTCAGCTCGATCGGTGAAACTATATTTTAGCGCCAGCCGTTCAAAGTTTGTATGGGATTTACTATGGGAAAACTTACTTTTGCAAAGAAAAATCGCAAGAGGTCGCCCATTGACCCCTATAAAAATTCTGAACACAGATCTCGATAGGTATTTCCACGATGAACAACATTGCCGAAGACCGCAAAGCAATCCGATGTTTATGAAAAAAGTTATTAAGCATAGACTATTCGGAACTTTTGCCAGATTTTATTATTATTGTTATTCCTTTACGTGTTAATCAACGTTGCCTTGCCAATCGGTTTTCATTGAATAACTTTTTTCACAAGAGTCGGATCGTTTCACGGTCTTCGGCAATATTCTTCACCGTAAAAATACCTATCGAGGTCTGTGTTCAGAATTTTTATAGGGGTCAATGGGCGACCTCTGGCGATTTTTCTTTGCAAAAGTAAGTTTTCCCATAGTAAATCCCATACAAACTTTGAACGGCTGGCGCTAAAATATAGTTTCTCCGATCGAGCTGAAATTTTGCACAGTTGTTATGGGACCTAAATGCAATCCAAAAAGTGCACTGGAGCGAGAATCTAATTTTTGTCCCACACTAATGCACATGTGTGATTGTACGGGAGTGCTGATCTAAGCCTAACTTTCAACAACTGAAAGCTTAATGAAAATGAGCTTAAATCCAGATACAACCTCCGGGAACTATGTTCATTAGCGTATCAACTAGTGAATTTGTCATTCTGGGCTCAATTGAACGCGATTAACTAGTGTACGAGACGAAACAGTGGGCCGTATGAATAAAATGTAGTAAAGTTGAGTTTACTACAATCTCGGTAGTAAACGCTATATGTGGAACACGAGTGGAATATGTTTGTGTCATTTTCCTTTCTACACCTTTCGAACATACTACAAACAACGCGTTGCTAAGAATAAAAGTAGCATTTACTACAAAGCTACTGGTAGTTAGCTTAAGAGGTTGCTACTCATGCTTTGAGATTGCGAAATTGAATGGAATAATTTACTTTTGAGTAAAAATCATGGGAAAACGATATGAGTTTTGATATTTCGGAAGGTATTTTGAGTTTTGCTTAGGAGTTCTGAGGTGACGAAAACATTCGCCCCGCCAATTCTGAGATTCCGGTAAGATTACTGGCAGTAGCAATTTGTAATATCCGTGTGAACTCTGGCATTACGATAATCATGTTATTTTCTAGGAATTTTAGGATGTCGGTAGGAATTCAGATATTTATAATGTAATTCTGAATTTAACGTGTAAATTCTGACATCTCAGATTCTCAGATTTCCTTTGAAATTCCGGAATTCCTGTAGGAACATTGGGATTCCGATAAGGATGTCGGATTTTTTATGATAATTCTGGAAGTTTAAATACCATTCTAGGAATATTGCGGAAATATTAGAAATCTGGTAAAAACTCTAGAATTGGGGTGGGAATGGGATTCCGGATATTAATGTCTTAGAATTCTGTGGGTATCTTTGAGACGGTATTTCTGTAAGAATCTATGAGATTGCGGTGGGATTCCTGCGAATTATTGTGTAAATATTTGTAATTCTGAATACAATCTTTGTAATTATTGTAAAAACCTTTAAGATTCCGTTGATCTCCAGTTCCGTTGGAATTTCAAAGCAAAGCTTTAATATAAACCTTTTGAATGTCGGTAAATATTTTATAGATTTCAATGGGATTTTTTTGTGAAATCGATAAGAATTTTAATAATTTCAAAGGGAACCCTGGATTTTTAGGAGAGATCCTCATTGAATTCTTACGACTACAAATGGAATCACTACAATTCCCATTAAAATCTCTACGTTCTAAGTTCTAGAAATTACAAGGATACTATCAGAAACCCCACCAAAATAACGAGAATATCACAGAAACACTTAGAACTTCCGGAATTCAACATGCTGTTAAGAAAACACACGGGGAGCATCAAAATTCTACCTCTCTAAATTCTATTCTCAGTATTGGTGCTAGAAAATATGTAATTCCTAATTTGATAGCTGTAGTCTCAAGATCTCTTCATAGATGTTAAGCTAATATTAAAAAAAAACATCAATCGCTGGCGTTGGCGAAGACCGAAAACCACTCAGAAAATTCTTTGATGTACCATCATCATAAAATCATAGACATAAAGAGAATACCAGACTAATCGCAAAATTACACTACAAATCTTGTCAAATTACAGCACCTTCATGATTTTGTGCAAATTGTCGCGAAATCGATTAGATTCCATACATTTCCGCCATATGCATGATTGTATTAATTTTAAGCGTCACTCTGAATAGATTGTTCTTTACGTGCAGAATCACTCTGCACCCTGAATGGAAATTTCTTAACGTGCAGCTTCAGTCACTGCTCATGTTCGAAAGTAGTAAGTACTACATGTTCGAAAAGTTTTTTATTCATACCAAAAGTGTAGTAAACTTTGTGGATTTTGTTTTTGAGTAGATGCTACATGTAGTAAAGTTCAACGTTTTTTATTCATATCACCCAGTGACATAGGGTCAATTTTCAATATATTTGAGACGAATATTCCATACAAACTTTGAATAGAATGCGCCAGCTGGGGGAGCAACCAAATGAGTTGAAATTTTGAGAGAGCTTTTTTCTTACCCGCGGCACATACCTAGGGGGTGCCCCGTTGAATTTTACAACTTTTTTGTTTAAGGGCCAGTCTAATGACGTACATTTGAATGGTGATGAGGGCACAGGTACAGAGTTCAAAGACAGCGAGGGATATGGCTTCGTCGGAAGGTTGGACTATAGCAATCAATCAGCTCCTACGCTGAGGGCAGTATGCCGTTCAACAGTTTAAGAATAACAAGACAGTTGTAAAAGATAGCACATGAGCAGAACTCATCAAGATGGGCCTGGTCACTTGTTTGCATCAGCTGATAGTCAGAATCTAATACATAACGGGTGCCAGAGACGTAAAGCCAAGGATTCATATACCCTACTTACAATGAAAGGAGTGTCTATTTACAATGCTTGCATAGAGGATATCAAGGACTTGCAGACAAGTTACTGAAGGGTGACTGAAGGAAAGAAAGAAAAAGAAAATAATACAAGACATGCACTAATTCGAAAAAAAAGCTATTTAACGCCATGGCGTTCGCATACCAACTCGTGAAATGATAGGAAATGGCATTTTTTTAACTTAAGTTCGGTTAGATAATATAGGAATAGACATGCGACACTAAATAACCACATTTGCAGTATACAGCACAAGCCGGATTATTCCAGCGATGATCTGGAGCTAGATTACCCTTTAAACAACTGAAATCTTACATGAAATCTTCAAACTATGTTCATGTTACTGAGAAGATAAAAAGACTAGTTCAGTGTGTACTGACGATGTTGTTTATAAAGGTTGAGCTAATGACTTTATTGAATTCTTCGTATCCCTTCTGGAGTAAGATGTACTTTAGCAAAATCAGTTAGTCAGTTTTCTAATTAGATACCAACCACTTTTCTCTTACCACAGTTTCTCAGTTGTGTTCCATCGATTGAAGATAATTTTTTTTGTTTGAAGTTTAGTCATTATATTAGCTTATCGCTCACAAAAATTTTCAATAAATCTATAACAAAATAGTTGAGCAATTGCGTTTGATGCAATATAGGTGACATGCTCTGGTAGAAAACTTAACTGAATATACATATGTATTTTTCAAGATTTCCCAATAATTGGCCGTCTTGCATCACTTTGTAATTTTTTCATCTTTGAATCAAATGAATCGATTGAAAATATAGCAAAAAAAAAAAAATTCAAATGTAGCAAAAATCCATCTCAAACCATGAGGAATAACTTTTTTCTCCCACGACGGATATTTTTGGCCCCATCTTCTTCTTCTTCTTTCTGGCGTTACGTCCTCACTGGGACAGAGCCTGCTTCTCAGCTTAGTGTTCTTATGAGCCCTTCCACAGTTATTAACTGAGAGCTTACTATGCCAATGACCATTTTTGCATGTGTATATCGTGTGGCAAGGTACGAAGATACTCTATGCCCTGGGAAGTCGAGGAAATTTCCAACCAGAAAAGATCCTCGACTGGTGGGATTCGAACCCACGACCCTCAGCTTGGTCTTGCTGAATAGCTGCGCGTTTACCGCTACGGCTATCTGGGCCCCTAATTTTTGGACCCATACCAACTTTTTTTAGTCTCATTTAGATCTTTCAAATGATATATGAGTCATCTGTGTACATTCCGGGCCCAGATTTGCCCGATCTCCTTTGGCTAACAAAGTCATCGGCCCTTTTCAGGGCCATCAAATCAGTGGAAAAGAGTTGAAAGAGAAATATTTCCGACTTTATTTATGACTTCTTATATTCCTAAATAAATTTCACAGCTTCATACAAAATTTCATTTGTCATAAATAATTTATGACTCAACAATTTGAAATTGTACTCGTGGACGCTGCTACAGTGCCGTCGGGTGAGTGCTCAACAACTTGCTTAGCGAGAAGTACCTCGCTGCTAGAAACCTGCTGAGCCGTTAATCCAGAATCTGGTTTCCATTTTTGCATTCGTATATCGTGTGGCAGGTAAGATTATACTCTATGTCCAGGAAAGTCATGGAAATTTCCATTACGAAAAGATCCTGGACCGACCGAGAATCGAACCCAGACGCCTTCAGCATGGCTTTGCTTTGTAGCCGCGGACATTAACCACTCGGCTAAGGAAGGCCTCAACTTATTCACATATATGTAGAGGAAATCTCATGTTGAAGAAATATAAATTAATAAATGAATTTTGAACACTATGTTAGTTCACGCGTAGAATTGGCACAACCAAGTTTCGATACTGTCTTCTCCCTATGATTTTTCGCCCCGTGACCCCACCTCGTATACATGGTTGACTTCCAAAAGAGATAAATAACACATAGCTCATGAACAGGTGGAGCTCTTTCAACATATTGTCAAGTATAAAAACGATGGAAATAGGCCAGGGGAAGTGATTCACCTAGAGTGAATTTATGTCAGAGAAAAAGTAGATTTTGTATGAGACAGACAGCAACAAATTTTAGGGTTTAAAATATTTCATGCCAACGCTCTTGGCTGGCCAAACCAAATGACAGATCTCCCTTAAAACCATAACGTAATTGAAAACTCACAATCACACACAGCTTAAAAATATGTTGTAAATTTAAGTTTATTTTCATGCACATATTTGGAGCATCAAAATAAACCTTAATTTCAACGACCAATCCATTATTTTTCAATCGAATTCACTTTAAATTTACACGATCATGTAATAATCAACCATTTCTAGTTTAAAATTGAATGTATATTCATTTAAATTTACATGATGCTGTAACAACACACGAATTTGATTTATTTTTACAGTAGACTTCAGTTTACATCACATTGAAAATTAAATATTTTTTCTGTGCAGCAGCTATCATCTATCATCAAACATTCTATCATCTGCAAAGACCCAAGTAACCATGGAGCATTATATCATTGCATATATAATGTAGCTGCATTGCCGTAAGCCTACCATTAAAGTAGTTTAAAAGTGGAAAAGGGCCCTTTTACAGTTGCACTAATGCAAAAACGACGATAAAGCAATGAGTCAATTTATAAAGTAACATTAGTGCAGCAGTGCAATTTATAAAGTGATATTAGTGCATTGATACATTTGTAATGTAGAGTTAATGCTATATTGCTTGACAGCTCTTGAAATATGTCGAATAAAGGCAATGTTAGATCAATGTTGTTGAAATGCAGTAGAATACGTGCAATGTTATAATGCTTGTGGTTACTTGGGGAGCTACCGCACTGTTGTAAGAGTCTGACCCAGAACTGATCGAAGTTATGTCCATAGTAGTTCTACGTCAACCCCGCGGTAATGTAACAGACATTACCCACTCCAATTTTTTCAGAGTTTTTTTTTTCGCTGTTGTCAAACGACAACTACCTACTAAGAGCTACATATATGCCAGTTAACCTAAACTTGGGTTATACCAAGAAAGAGCCGCATTGAGTCAAAAGAAGTCAATATTAGATTGATTTGTGGCTCCGCAATAACTTTTTTGTTTCTCTCATCAAAGTAACCGAAAAGCGAATAATCGAACATGAGAAAAACTCTGTTGCATGAGATATATACGTGGGTAATGACTACGCGTCGGTCCCCAAAAAATTTCGGAATATTTCAGGGTCTTGACTAATGATTAAAATCCATCCAGCTTTTAACGCTTGCTATAAAACGAAGAGGGGTTATTTGGTTTTGAAATTACTTGCCTACAAATTTTATAGTTAAAATTTAACATGATACAGTTTCAAAATATATTTTCACAACCTTCAAGCTCGATTTACTCGAAATGTGTGAATTGTTAGATAGGCCGTTTTGAAAAGTTACGCTAGAAATCTTAGTAGGCTGAAATTTAAGATTGTTGATTAATCTGTCAACAATAGGGTTCTAAAGCCCTGCCCCAATTTTAGTGCCAAACGCTTAGATTTAGGCCAAAAACACATGTTTACTCAATTTTTTAGTGTTTTTCGTTGGTTTAAGTCTAAAAAACATTTTTTCATGTTTCTTTAGATTTTGTCACATCCCTTGGCTTAAACTCAAATTTTGGGTATATTTTGTTTTCCGTGTCCTTTTCGAAATGTCAGTTAGGAACAACCCCAGTGTTAAAACTAAAACCCCTGTGGTGTTTTTGTCGGCTAAGCGAACGTCAAACACGATCAAAAGTGTCAAGGTTCATTTATGGACCCAATTTTTAAATTAAAGTTTAAACATTATATAGCCGTTATTTGAATGGGAAAAATTGCTAAAGTAGTTGCAGTAACATGCTCTTTCGTGTTGTCAAATAAAAACAAGATTTCATTAAACATTTTAGGACCCAATTTTCACTACGTTTGTTTTGCAGCAAGTTTTGGCAAGAACAATTATTCGTTAGAGCGATTAATTAACTTTATTTCTTTTAGAATCAGGAGACGAATACGATAATACGGAAATGACATGAATTGAAAAATGTCACCGTTTAATGAACATGCTTATTTTTATGCTACATTCCTATACCAAATCACTCCGGCCCCGCACTGGGTGAAGTGGTGGATCCTGAGATTATTTTTTACACATTCCAATAGCTACTTACTGGAAAAGCTAACAATAGTGATACACAACTTCGGAAGTGTTGCATTTGGTTAGAATTTCGATCCGATTGGTTTGAATTATGCCTGATGCAAACTTGTTCATGCCAAGATGAAAATTCATTTATAAGGCATATTTTGGGTAAAATAACATGATATGTTTCGTCTCACGAAAGGACTTCGAAATAAAGTCGTCATTACACACAATCATGAACTCAGCGGTCTCTGGACTAGTCAGCGGAACTATCTACTAAAAATGGGTTTCCAACACTTTTTATAAATCATTTAAAGGGTGCTCGCAGTAGAAGCCCAAGTATTTTAAGTTGTCAGTTCCTTGGATAAATCAGATTACAGCTTAGTTGAAAGCCACGTGTATAACTTCTTCGAAATCGGTTAGTATAACAGCCATAAGCACTTTTTTGGTAAACCGTTGTCTGTCAACCTAAAATACGAAATCGATTAGAATAAATTGTAAGATCTCAAATAAGATCGATTTTCATTTCCAAAAACTCCAGAATGCATCAGATTTGACTTCTCTATGTCAACATAACTATTTTTTTCCTCACCGCCAAGCTTGCTTTGTTCTAGCTATAAGAATTAGAGCTCACGCAAGAAATGTCAGAACGGGGTGATTCAAAATTTATGGCATTTATAGCTAACGAAAAAAGCTGGATACAGATTATGAAAGAAGAAGGAGTTTTTGAGAACTTTTGGGCTTGTTCATATATTTCATAAGGTTGGGTGACAAAAAGTCGAAAGACAAAATGTCGAATGCCAAAACGTCGAATGCCAAAACGTCGAAAGGACAAAACGTCGAAAGAACAAAACGTCGAACGACAAAATGTCGAATGCCAAAACGTTGAATCGGAGGGACAAAACATGGAAATGAAAAACAATGCGAATATTTGACAAAACGTCGGTCTATTAGATGTTAATCTAAAGAATAATTGGGAACGTGGATCAGTGAAAAATATATTTTTTCCAATGTTATTACCATGATACCATAATTCTTAGTTGGTCTTGGAAGGGATATCAAAAAGTCAAATTGAAAATTGCCAAAGCTTGTCTGAATTGTTTAATATATTGTTTTAATTCTCAGGTTACAAAACAACAATAAATAAATAAAGGAAGATGCGAAAAATGTGTTTTGAAATAAAAATATCACAAAAAAATGTCTAAATTCAATTCAGTAGATCATATAGGAAACTTGCTGGAGATCCTTATTTCTATATACGTGATCCTGGAATTTCTGAAAAGATAATAAAGTTAATCAAATAAAATGAACAATCGATTTCGGAAAAGATTCTATTGTACTTATTTGATAAAAGAATGAGTAAATTTTTAAACAATAATGAATTCACTAGATGTCCAAAATCATGTTTTAGTTGTTAGTAATTTGTTCACATCACATTAAATTAGTTAAACCTGCAAATTAAATTAAGTTATTAAAATTGTCATGTTCAGTTATACCATCCCACCTTATACAAACTTTTAAACCTTAATTTATAAGCTAAATAACATGATCTGCAAATACGATAGAGCAATCGCATAATATCACACTAACGGAACTCGAAGAAAAACGAAACTGATCAGTTAGTTCTACAGTAATAGATTATTCAGCAACATTTCAGTCGATAGGTGTGCAATTAAGAAGTCCAAATTCGCGCGAGTTGTTTCACTAAAATAAAGTGGTTTAATAGGATGTAACCGTTGTACATTAATATCGGAAGGAAAATACTAGCGGAAGAGTTGAAAAAGGATTGTTGTTGGAAAAGGAAAGATTTTTCATACAACGGGGGGATCTGCGGAATGCGTTACTGAAAGAATGACTGAGCTCACGAACCTATATCCTCCAACTTTGACTTGTTGACTGGTTTGATCACTTTTGCATATCCAAGACTTCAATTTCGTTTTGCTTCACAAAGTGTTTCTTCCCTCGTCTGAAATAGATGTGAGAGTGACATTTTTTGAAAATTTGTTCCATGCTTACTGTGATATACATTGAAAATTTTGCTGTTTCCAACGCCATCCGCATCGCAACCATTTTTCCTTAGCAACGTTATTTCGTTTTAAAAATTACTGCTTTCGACGTTTTGTCTCTTCGACGTTTTGTCCCTTTCGACGTTTTGGGATTCGACATTTTGGCTTTCGACGTTTTGTCTTTCGACATTTTGTCCCTAAACCATTTCATAACGCTTAAATTGGCCATTTTGGACACCCACCCACCCCCTCGTGACGCTTTTTGTATTGATAGCCTATTATTTTTGTATGAGCCGTAACAACGTTCGGACACCCACCCACCCCCTAAAGCGTTATGAAATTTGTGAATGGGCCCTTGGAAAAAATGGTGAAAAAATATAGAAAAAAAAAAAATGCAATTTAAATATTTTTTTGTGGTGGAAATATGATACTGCTAGGAGAGGGGTTGGTTATTTGTAATATCAACATTAATATATTGAAGCGCAATAAAATTATGTAATACTTAAAAAATGTGCTCTTTAATTCAAGCTACAAAAAACTGCAATTCTTCATCATTTCACAAGCCAATTCCACGTTTTATTCAAAATGTGCAAAAATGTTAAAGCGTAAATATAATATGTACAAACAAACAAACAAACAAACAAACAAACAAACAAACAAACAAACAAACAAACAAACAAACAAACAAACAAACAAACAAACAAACAAACAAACAAACAAACAAACAAACAACAAACAAACAAACAAACAAACAAACAAACAAACAAACAAACAAACAAACAAACAAACAAACAAACAAACAAACAAACAAACAAACCAAACAAACAAACACAAACAACAAACAAACAACAACAACAAACGAACGAACGAACGAACGGAACGAACGAACGAACGAACGAACGAACGAACGAACGAACGAACGAACGAACGAACGACGACGAAGAACGAACGAAACGAACGAACGAACGAACGACGAACGAACGAACGAACGAACGAACGAACGAACGAACGAACGAACGAACGAACGAAACGAACGAACGAACGACGAAACGAACGAACGAACGAACGAACGAACGAACGAACGAACGAACGAACGAACGAACGAACGAACGAACGAAGAACGAACGAACGAACGAAACGAACGAACGAACGAACGAACGAACGAACGAACGAACGAACGAACGAACGAACGAACGAACGAACGAACGAACGAACGAACGAACGAACGAACGAACGAACGAACGAACGAACGAACGAACGAACGAACGAACGAACGAACGAACGAACGAACGAACGAACGAACGAACGAACGAACGAACGAACGAACGAACGAACGAACGAACGAACGAACGAACGAACGAACGAACGAACGAACGAACGAACGAACGAACGAACGAACGAACGAACGAACGAACGAACGAACGAACGAACGAACGAACGAACGAACGAACGAACGAACGAACGAACGAACGAACGAACGAACGAACGAACGAACGAACGAACGAACGAACGAACGAACGAACGAACGAACGAACGAACGAACGAACGAACGAACGAACGAACGAACGAACGAACGAACGAACGAACGAACGAACGAACGAACGAACGAACGAACGAACGAACGAACGAACGAACGAACGAACGAACGAACGAACGAACGAACGAACGAACGAACGAAACGAACGAACGAACGAACGAACGAACGAACGAACGAACGAACGAACGAACGAACGAAACGAACGAACGAACGACGAACGAACGAACGAACGAACGAACGAACGAACGAACGAACGAACGAACGAACGAACGAACGACGAACGAACGAACGAACGAACGAACGAACGAACGAACGAACGAACGAACGAACGAACGAACGAACGAACGAACGAACGAACGAACGAACGAACGAACGACGAACGAACGAACGAACGAACGAACGAACGAACGAACGACGAACGAACGAACGAACGAACGAACGAACGAACGAACGAACGAACGAACGAACGAACGAAACGAACGAACGAACGAACGAACGAACGAACCGAACGAACGAACGACGAAACGAACTAACAGAGAGAACAGAGAGAACAAACAGAGAGAACAGAGAGAACAGAGAGAACAGAGAGAACAGAGAGAACAGAGAGAACAGAGAGAACAGAGAAAACAGAGAGAACAGAGAGAACAGAGAGAACAGAGAGAACAGAGAGAACAGAGAGAACAGAGAGAACAGAGAGAACAGAGAGAACAGAGAGAACAGAGAGAACAGAGAGAACAGAGAGAACAGAGAGAACAGAGAGAACGGAGAGAACGGAGAGAACGGAGAGAACAGAAAGAACAGAGAGAACAGAGAGAACAGAGAGAACAGAGAGAACAGAGAGAACAGAGAGAACAGAGAGAACGGAGAGAACGGAGAGAACGGAGAGAACAGAAAGAACAGAGAGAACAGAGAGAATAGAGAGAACAGAGAACAGAGAGAACAGAGAGAACAGAGAGAACAGAGAGAACAGAGAGAACAGAGAGAACAGAGAGAACAGAGAGAACAGAGAGAACAGAGAGAACAGAGAGAACAGAGAGAACGGAGAGAACGGAGAGAACGGAGAGAACAGAAAGAACAGAGAACAGAGAGAACAGAGAGAACAGAGAGAACAGAGAGAACAGAGAGAACAGAGAGAACGGAGAGAACGGAGAGAACGGAGAGAACAGAAAGAACAGAGAGAACAGAGAGAACAGAGAGAACAGAGAGAACAGAGAGAACAGAGAGAACAGAGAGAACGGAGAGAACAGAAAGAACAGAGAGAACAGAGAGAACAGAGAGAACAGAGAGAACAGAGAGAACAGAGAGAACAGAGAGAACGGAGAGAACGGAGAGAACAGAAAGAACAGAGAGAACAGAGAGAATAGAGAGAACAGAGAGAACAGAGAGAACAGAGAGAACAGAGAGAACAGAGAGAACAGAGAGAACAGAGAGAACAGAGAGAACAGAGAGAACAGAGAGAACAGAGAGAACAGAGAGAACAGAGAGAACAGAGAGAACGGAGAGAACGGAGAGAACGGAGAAAAGAAGAAGAACAGAGAGAACAGAGAGAACAGAGAGAACAGAGAGAACAGAGAGAACAGAGAGAACAGAGAGAACGGAGAGAACGGAGAGAACGGAGAGAACAGAAAGAACAGAGAGAACAGAGAGAATAGAGAGAACAGAGAGAACAGAGAGAACAGAGAGAACAGAGAGAACAGAGAGAACAGAGAGAACAGAGAGAACAGAGAGAACAGAGAGAACGGAGAGAACGGAGAGAACGGAGAGAACAGAAAGAACAGAGAGAACAGAGAGAACAGAGAGAACAGAGAGAACAGAGAGAACAGAGAGAACAGAGAGAACGGAGAGAACGGAGAGAACGGAGAGAACAGAAAGAACAGAGAGAACAGAGAGAATAGAGAGAACAGAGAGAACAGAGAGAACAGAGAGAACAGAGAGAACAGAGAGAACAGAGAGAACAGAGAGAACAGAGAGAACAGAGAGAACAGAGAGAACAGAGAGAACAGAGAGAACGGAGAGAACGGAGAGAACGGAGAGAACAGAAAGAACAGAGAGAACAGAGAGAATAGAGAGAACAGAGAGAACAGAGAGAACAGAGAAACAAACAGATGTGTTCATGTAGAATACAAAGCCCAACGAACAACCGAATGACAAAATTCCATAAGACACAGAAGAACAGAGAGAACAGAGAGAACAGAGAGAACAGAGAGAACAGAGAACAGAGAACAGAGAGAACAGAGAGAACAGAGAGAACAGAGAGAACAGAGAGAACAGAGAGAACAGAGAGAACAGAGAGAACAGAGAGAACAGAGAGAACAGAGAGAACAGAGAGAACAGAGAGAACAGAGAGAACAGAGAGAACAGAGAGAAAGAGAGAACAGAGAGAACAGAGAGAACAGAGAGAACAGAGAGAACAGAGAGAACAGAGAGAACAGAGAGAACAGAGAGAACAGAGAGAACAGAGAGAACAGAACAGAGAGAACAGAGAGAACAGAGAGAACAGAGAGAACAGAGAGAACAGAGAGAACAGAGAGAACAGAGAGAACAGAGAGAACAGAGAGAACAGAGAGAACAGAGAGAACAGAGAGAACAGAGAGAACAGAGAGAACAGAGAGAACAGAGAGAACAGAGAGAACGGAGAGAACGGAGAGAACGGAGAGAACAGAAAGAACAGAGAGAACAGAAGAACAGAGAGAACAGAGAGAACAGAGAGAACAGAGAGAACAGAGAGAACGGAGAGAACGGAGAGAACGGAGAGAACGGAAGAACAGAAAGAACAGAGAGAACAGAGAGAATAGAGAGAACAGAGAGAACAGAGAGAACAGAGAGAACAGAGAGAACAGAGAGAACAGAGAGAACAGAGAGAACAGAGAGAACAGAGAGAACAGAGAGAACAGAGAGAACAGAGAGAACAGAGAGAACAGAGAGAACAGAGAGAACAGAGAGAACAGAGAGAACGGAGAGAACGGAGAAGAACAGAGAGAACAGAGAGAACAGAGAGAACAGAGAGAACAGAGAGAACAGAGAGAACAGAAGAGAAACAGAGAGAACGGAGAGAACGGAGAGAACGGAGAGAACAGAAAGAACAGAGAGAACAGAGAGAATAGAGAGAACAGAGAGAACAGAGAGAACAGAGAGAACAGAGAGAACAGAGAGAACAGAGAGAACAGAGAGAACAGAGAGAACAGAGAGAACAGAGAGAACGGAGAGAACGGAGAGAACGTAGAGAACAGAAAGAACAGAGAGAACAGAGAGAATAGAGAGAACAGAGAGAACAGAGAGAACAGAGAGAACAGAGAAACAAACAGATGTGTTCATGTAGAATACAAAGCCCAACGAACAACCGAATGACAAAATTCCATAAGACACAGAAGAACAGAGAGAACAGAGAACAGGAGAACAGAGAGAACAGAGAAACAGAGAGAAAGAGAGAACAGAGAGAACAGAGAGAACAGAGAGAACAGAGAGAACAGAGAGAACAGAGAGAACAGAGAGAACAGAGAGAACAGAGAGAACAGAGAGAACAGAGAGAACAGAGAGAACAGAGAGAACAGAGAGAACAGAGAGAACAGAGAGAACAGAGAGAACAGAGAAAACAGAGAGAACAGAGAGAACAGAGAGAACAGAGAGAACAGAGAGAACGAACACGAAACGAACGAACGAACGAACGAACGAACGAACGAACGAACGAAACGAACGAACGAACGAACGAACGAACGAACGAACGAACGAACGAACGAACGAACGAACGAACGAACGAACGAACGAACGAACGAAACGAACGAACGAACGAACGAACGAACGAACGAACGAACGAACGAACGAACGAACGAACGAACGAACGAACGAACGAAACGAACGAACGAACGAACGAACGAACGAACGAACGAACGAACGAACGAACGAACGAACGAACGAACGAACGAACGAACGAACGAACGAACGAACGAACGAACGAACGAACGAACGAACGAACGAACGAACGAACGAACGAACGAACGAACGAACGAACGAACGAACGAACGAACGAACGAACGAACGAACGAACGAACGAACGAACGAACGAACGAACGAACGAACGAACGAACGAACGAACGAACGAAACGAACGAACGAACGAACGAACGAACGAACGACGAACGAACGAACGAACGAACGAACGAACGAACGAACGAACGAACGAACGAACGAACGAACGAACGAACGAACGAACGAACGAACGAACGAACGAACGAACGAACGAACGAACGAACGAACGAACGAACGAACGAACGAACGAACGAACGAACGAACGAACGAACGAACGAACGAACGACGAACGAACGAACGAACGAACGAACGAACGAACGAACGAACGAACGAACGAACGAACGAACGAAACGAACGAACGAACGAACGAACGAACGAACGAACGAACGAACGAACGAACGAACGAACGAACGAACGAACGAAACGAACGAACGAACGAAACGAACGAACGAACGAACGAACGAACGAACGAACGAACGAACGAACGAACGAACGAACGAACGAACGAACGAACGAACGAACGAACGAACGAACGAAACGAACGAACGAACGAACGAACGAACGAACGAACGAACGAACGAACGAACGACGAACGAACGAACGACGAACGAACGAACGAACGAACGAACGAACGAACGAACGAACGAACGAACGAACGAACGAAACGAACGAACGAACGAACGAACGAACGAACGAACGAACGAACGAACGAACGAACGAACGAACGAACGAACGAACGAACGAACGAACGAACGAACGAACGAACGAACGAACGAACGAACGAACGAACGAACGAACGAACGAACGAACGAACGAACGAACGAACGAACGAACGAACGAACGAACGAACGAACGAACGAACGAACGAACGAACGAACGAACGAACGAACGAACGAACGAACGAAACGAACGAACGAACGAAAACGAACGAACGAACGAACGAACGAACGAACGAACGAACGAACGAACGAACGAACGAACGAACGAACGAACGAACGAACGAACGAACGAACGAACTAACAGAGAGAACAGAGAGAACAAACAGAGAGAACAGAGAGAACAGAGAGAACAGAGAGAACAGAGAGAACAGAGAGAACAGAGAGAACAGAGAAAACAGAGAGAACAGAGAGAACAGAGAGAACAGAGAGAACAGAGAGAACAGAGAGAACAGAGAGAACAGAGAGAACAGAGAGAACAGAGAGAACAGAGAGAACAGAGAGAACAGAGAGAACAGAGAGAACAGAGAGAACGGAGAGAACGGAGAGAACGGAGAGAACAGAAAGAACAGAGAGAACAGAGAGAACAGAGAGAACAGAGAGAACAGAGAGAACAGAGAGAACAGAGAGAACGGAGAGAACGGAGAGAACGGAGAGAACAGAAAGAACAGAGAGAACAGAGAGAATAGAGAGAACAGAGAGAACAGAGAGAACAGAGAGAACAGAGAGAACAGAGAGAACAGAGAGAAACAGAGAGAACAGAGAGAACAGAGAGAACAGAGAGAACAGAGAGAACAGAGAGAACAGAGAGAACGGAGAGAACGGAGAGAACGGAGAGAACAGAAAGAACAGAGAGAACAGAGAGAACAGAGAGAACAGAGAGAACAGAGAGAACAGAGAGAACAGAGAGAACGGAGAGAACGGAGAGAACGGAGAGAACAGAAAGAACAGAGAGAACAGAGAGAACAGAGAGAACAGAGAGAACAGAGAGAACAGAGAGAACAGAGAGAACGGAGAGAACAGAAAGAACAGAGAGAACAGAGAGAACAGAGAGAACAGAGAGAACAGAGAGAACAGAGAGAACAGAGAGAACGGAGAGAACGGAGAGAACAGAAAGAACAGAGAGAACAGAGAGATAGAGAGAACAGAGAGAACAGAGAGAACAGAGAGAACAGAGAGAACAGAGAGAACAGAGAGAACAGAGAGAACAGAGAGAACAGAGAGAACAGAGAGAACAGAGAGAACAGAGAGAACAGAGAGAACAGAGACGAGAGAACGGAGAGAACGGAGAGAACAGAAAGAACAGAGAGAACAGAGAGAACAGAGAGAACAGAGAGAACAGAGAGAACAGAGAGAACAGAGAGAACGGAGAGAACGGAGAGAACGGAGAGAACAGAAAGAACAGAGAGAACAGAGAGAATAGAGAGAACAGAGAGAACAGAGAGAACAGAGAGAACAGAGAGAACAGAGAGAACAGAGAGAACAGAGAGAACAGAGAGAACAGAGAGAACGGAGAGAACGGAGAGAACGGAGAGAACAGAAAGAACAGAGAGAACAGAGAGAACAGAGAGAACAGAGAGAACAGAGAGAACAGAGAGAACAGAGAGAACGGAGAGAACGGAGAGAACGGAGAGAACAGAAAGAACAGAGAGAACAGAGAGAATAGAGAGAACAGAGAGAACAGAGAGAACAGAGAGAACAGAGAGAACAGAGAGAACAGAGAGAACAGAGAGAACAGAGAGAACAGAGAGAACAGAGAGGAACAGAGAGAAGAGAACAGAGAGAACAGAGAGAACGGAGAGAACGGAGAGAACGGAGAGAACAGAAAGAACAGAGAGAACAGAGAGAATAGAGAGAACAGAGAGAACAGAGGAACAGAGAAACAAACAGATGTGTTCATGTAGAATACAAGGCCCAACGAACAACCGAATGACAAAATTCCATACAGACACAGAAGAACAGAGAGAGACAGAGAGAACAGAGAGAACAGAGAGAACAGAGAGAACAGAGAGAACAGAGAAGAAACAGGAGAACAGAGAGAACAGAGAGAACAGAGAAACAGAGAGAACAGAGAGAACAGAGAGAACAGAGAGAACAGAGAGAACAGAGAGAACAGACGAGAACAGAGAGAACAGAGAGAACAGAGAGAACAGAGAACGAGAGACAGAGAACAGAGAAACAGAGAGAACAGAGAGACAGAGAGAACAGAGAGAACAGAGAGAACAGAGAGAAACAGGAGAGAACAGAGAGAACAGAGAGAACAGAGAGAACAGAGAGAACAGAGAGAACAGAGAGAACAGAGAGAACAGAGAGAACAGAGAGAACAGAGAGAACAGAGAGAACAGAGAGAACAGAGAGAACAGAGAGAACAGAGAGAACAGAGAGAACAGAGAGAACAGAGAGAACAGAGAGAACAGAGAGAACAGAGAGAACAGAGAGAACAGAGAGAACAGAGAGAACAGAGAGAACAGAGAGAACAGAAGAACAGGAGAGAACAGAGAGAACAGAGAGAACAGAGAGAGAACAGAGAGAACAGAGAGAACAGAGAGAACAGAGAGAACAGAGAGAACAGAGAGAACAGAGAGAACAGAGAGAACGAGAGAACGAGAGACGAGAGAACAGAAGAGAACAGAGAGAACAGAGAGAACAGAGAGAACAGAGAGAACAGAGAGAACAGAGAGAACAGAGAACAGAGAGACAGAGAGAACAGAGAGAACAGAGAGAACAGAGAGAACAGAGAGAACAGGAAAGAGAACAGAGAGAACAGAGAGAACAGAGAGAACAGAGAGAACAGAGAGAACGGAGAGAACGGAGAGAAACGGAGAGAACAGAAAGAACAGAGAGAACAGAGAGAACAGAGAGAAACAGAGAGAACAGAGAGAACAGAGAGAACAGAGAGAACGGAGAGAACGGAGAGAACGGAGAGAACAGAAAGAACAGAGAGAACAGAGAGAATAGAGAGAACAGAGAGAACAGAGAGAACAGAGAGAACAGAGAGAACAGAGAGAACAGAGAGAACAGAGAGAACAGAGAGAACAGAGAGAACAGAGAGAACGGAGAGAACGGAGAGAACGTAGAGAACAGAAAGAACAGAGAGAACAGAGAGAATAGAGAGAACAGAGAGAACAGAGAGAACAGAGAGAACAGAGAGAACAGAGAAACAAACAGATGTGTTTCATGTAGAATACAAAGCCCAACGAACAACCGAATGACAAAATTCCATAAGACACAGAGAACAGAGAGAACAGAGGAACAGAGAGAACAGAGAGACAGAGAGAACAGAGAGAAAAGAGAACAGAGAGAACAGAGAGAACAGAGAACAGAGAGAACAGGAGAACAGAGAGAACAGAGAGAACAGAGAGAACAGAGAGAACAGAGAGAACAGAGAGACAGAGAGAACAGAGAAGAACAAGAGAAAGAAGAACAGAGAGAACAGAGAGAACAGAGAGAACAGAGAGAACAGAGAGAACAGAGAGAAACAGAGAGAACAGAGAGAACAGAGAGAACAGAGAGACAGAGAGAACAGAGAGAACAGAGAGAACAGAGAGAACAGAGAGAACAGAGAGAACAGAGAGAAGAGACAGAGAGAAACAGAGAGAACAGAGAAACAGAGAGAACAGAGAGAACAGGAGAGAACAGAGAGAACAGAGAGAACAAGAGAACAGAGAGAACAGAGAGAACAGAGAGAACAGAGAGACAGAGAGAAACAGAGAGAACAGAGAGAACAGAGAGAACAGAGAGAACAGAGAGAACAAGAGAACAGAGAGAACAGAGAGAACAGAGAGACAGAGAGACAGAGAGAACAGAGAGGAACAGAGAGAACAGAGAGACGAACAGAGAGAACAGAGAGAACAGAGAGAACAGAGAGAACAGAGAGAACAGAGAGAACAGAGAGAACAGAGAGAACAGAGAGAACAGAGAGAACAGAGAGAACAAGAGAACAGAGAGAACAGAGAGAACAGAGAGAACAGAGAGAACAGAGAGAACAGAGAGAACAGAGAGAACAGAGAGAACAGAGAGAACAGAGAGAACAGAGAGAACAGAGAGAACAGAGAGAACAGAGAGAACAGAGAGAACAGAGAGAACAGAGAGAACAGAGAGAACAGAGAGAACAGAGAGAACAGAGAGAACAGAGAGAACAGAGAGAACAGAGAGAACAGAGAGAACAGAGAGAACAGAGAGAACAGAGAGAACAGAGAGAACAGAGAGAACAGAGAGAACAGAGAGAACAGAGAGAACAGAGAGAACAGAGAGAACAGAGAGAACAGAGAGAACAGAGAGAACAGAGAGAACAGAGAGAACAGAGAGAACAGAGAACAGAGAGAACAGAGAGAACAGAGAGAACAGAGAGAACAGAGAGAACAGAGAGAACAGAGAGAACAGAGAGAACAGAGAGAACAGAGAGAACAGAGAGAACAGAGAGAACAGAGAGAACAGAGAGAACAGAGAGAACAGAGAGAGAACAGAGAGAACAGAGAGAACAGAGAGAACAGAGAGAACAGAGAGAACAGAGAGAACAGAGAGAACAGAGAGAACAGAGAGAACAGAGAGAACAGAGAGAACAGAGAGAACAGAGAGAACAGAGAGAACAGAGAGAACAGAGAGAACAGAGAGAACAGAGAGAACAGAGAGAGAACAGAGAGAACAGAGAGAACAGAGAGAACAGAGAGAACAGAGAGAACAGAGAGAACAGAGAGAACAGAGAGAACAGAGAGAACAGAGAGAACAGAGAGAACAGAGAGAACAGAGAGAACAGAGAGAACAGAGAGAACAGAGAGAAAGAGAGAACAGAGAGAAACAGAGAGAACAGAGAGAACAGAGAGAACAGAGAGAACAGAGAGAACAGAGAGAACAAGAGAACAGAGAGAACAGAGAGAACAGAGAGAACAGAGAGAACAGAGAGAACAGAGAGAACAGAGAGAACAGAGAAAACAGAGAGAACAGAGAGAACAGAGAGAACAGAGAGAACAGAGAGAACAGAGAGAACAGAGAGAACAGAGAGAACAGAGAGAACAGAGAGAACAGAGAGAACAGAGAGAACGGAGAGAACGGAGAGAACGGAGAGAACAGAAAGAACAGAGAGAACAGAGAGAACAGAGAGAACAGAGAGAACAGAGAGAACAGAGAGAACAGAGAGAACGGAGAGAACGGAGAGAACGGAGAAACAGAAAGAACAGAGAGAACAGAGAGAAAGAGAGAACAGAGAGAACAGAGAGAACAGAGAGAACAGAGAGAACAGAGAGAACAGAGAGAACAGAGAGAACAGAGAGAACAGAGAGAACAGAGAGAACAGAGAGAAAACAGAGAGAACAGAGAGAACAGAGAGAACAGAGAGAACAGAGAGAACAGAGAGAACAGAGAGAACAGAGAGAACAGAGAGAACAGAGAGAACGGAGAGAACGGAGAGAACGGAGAGAACAGAAAGAACAGAGAGAACAGAGAGAAAGAGAGAACAGAGAGAACAGAGAGAACAGAGAGAACAGAGAGAACAGAGAGAACAGAGAAAACAGAGAGAACAGAGAGAACAGAGAACAGAGAGAACAGAGAGAACAGAGAGAACAGAGAGAACAGAGAGAACAGAGAGAACAGAGAGAACAGAGAGAAACAAGAGAACAGAGAGAACAGAGAGAACAGAGAGAACAGAGAGAACAGAGAGACAGAGAGAACGGAGAGAACAGAGAGAACGGAGAGAACAGAAAGAACAGAGAGAACAGAGAGAAAGAGAGAACAGAGAGAACAGAGAGAACAGAGAGAACAGAGAGAACAGAGAGAACAGAGAGAACAGAGAGAAAGAGAGAACAGAGAGAACAGAGAGAACAGAGAGAACAGAGAGAACAGAGAGAACAGAGAAACAGAGAGAACAGAGAGAACAGAGAGAACAGAGAGAACAGAGAAAACAGAGAAACAGAGAGAACAGAGAGAACAGAGAGAACAGAGAGAACAGAGAGAACAGAGAGAACAGAGAGAACGGAGAGAACAGAGAGAACGGAGAGAACAGAAGAACAGAGAGAACAGAGAGAACAGAGAGAACAGAGAGAACAGAGAGAACAGAGAGAACAGAGAGAACGGAGAGAACGGAGAGAACGGAGAGAACAGAAAGAACAGAGAGAACAGAGAGAACAGAGAGAACAGAGAGAACAGAGAGAACAGAGAGAACAGAGAGAACAGAGAGAACAGAGAGAACAGAGAGAACAGAGAGAAACAGAGAGAACAGAGAGAACAGAGAGAACAGAGAGAACAGAGAGAACAGAGAAACGGAGAGAACAGAGAGAACAGAGAGAACAGAAAGAAACAGAGAGAACAGAGAGAACAGAGAAACAGAGAGAACAGAGAGAACAGAGAGAACAGAGAGAACGGAGGAAACGGAGAGAACAGAGAGAACAGAAGAACAGAGAGAACAGAGAGAACAGAGAGAACAGAGAGAACAGAGAGAACAGAGAGAACAGAGAGAACAGAGAGAACAGAGAGAACAGAGAGAACAGAGAGAACAGAGAGAACAGAGAGAACAGAGAGAACAGAGAGAACAGAGAGAACAGAGAGAACAGAGAGAACAGAGAGAACAGAGAGAACAGAGAGACAGAGAGAACAGAGAGAACAGAGAGAACAGAGAGAACAGAGAGAACAGAGAGAACAGAGGAACAGAGAGAACAGAGAAACAGAGAGAACAGAGAGAACAGAGAGAACAGAGAGAACAGAGAGAACAGAGAGAACAGAGAGAACAGAGAGAACAGAGAGAACAGAGAGAACAGAGAGAACAGAGAGAACAGAGAGAACAGAGAGAACAGAGAGAACAGAGAGAACAGAGAGAACAGAGAGAACAGAGAGAACAGAGAGAACAGAGAGAACAGAGAGAACAGAGAGAACAGAGAGAACAGAGAGAACAGAGAGAACAGAGAGAACAGAGAGAACAGAGAGAACAGAGAGAACAGAGAGAACAGAGAGAACAGAGAGAGAACAGAACAGAGAACAGAACAGAGAACAGAGAGAACAGAGAGAACAGAGAGAACAGAGAGAACAGAGAGAACAGAGAACAGAGAGAACAGAGAGAACAGAGAGAACAGAGAGAACAGAGAGAACAGAGAGAACAGAGAGAACAGAGAGAACAGAGAGAACAGAGAGAACAGAGAGACAGAGAAACGGAGAGAACAAGAGAACGGAGAGAACAGAGAGAACAGAGAGAACAGAGAGAACAGAGAGAACAGAGAAACAGAGAAACAGAGAGAACAGAGAGAACAGAGAAGAACACGTGGAAGGAGGGGTTGTTCCAGAATGGCGAAAGGGTCGCCCGGTTATTAAAAGCAATGAAAAATGAATAAACATGTATACTTGACACCGGTGGAACGGCTTTGGCTGGCAGGCAATGGAATAACGGGGATGCTTTGGCAATGAAGCAATTACTTGGAAATGTAAATGAGGGTTTTCACGTGTTTTCTCCCGTTTGGGTTCGGAGTGACACAATGCAAAAGGCGTGCGTGATAATGCCTATGGCATCCGGAAAATGTCACACTGTTTCTCGGTAAGGGGGGAAAACTGTCCGTAGCCCGGTATCTCCTTCGATGATCGTGGGAACGACACGAAAAGGAGGGATATAAATGTGGCTAAATGGGATCCGTTTTCTCAAGGAAATCGTTTTTATAATTAGGATGTTTTGCGTTAAACCAAGCAAAGCGATATTGTCGTCTTTTCGGGTTGCGGATAGGATTATAAGCAGGGGCTGATCCCGGGTTGCCTTTTTAACAGCGTGACATCTACTTTGAATTAATTAGCAAAATTTATCTCACTTCAATCGAGTGAATTCTTATGAATTGTCCTTGGAAATTATCCAGAACATGCTTACATAATATAATATAATATAATATAATAATCCATTTATTTATCTTTTGATAATAATATACAGTAATTCATACATACAATTTTATGATTTTCCTTATCTATACTTAAATTTAATCCACGTTGCGCAGTTTCTTTTGAATTCAGTGACGCATCTTGCATTTTTGATTTCAGCTGGTAATTCATTAAAAATTCTTATTCCATTATAATACATAGATTTTAGAGTACTAGTCATTGTGAACGGCACAACACGTAAATCATCACTTCGTCTAGTTCTATGGTTATGAATGTTTCGTCCTCGTAAAATAATATTTGTCAAGTATTCCGGCAAGAGATCATTTGTCAGTTTAAAAATCACAGTCAGTACATTAAAAATAATACGCTCTTTCACAGAAAGCCATTGTAGCACCTCTAACATGTTTTTAATTGGTGTATATCTGTCGCAGTTCAAAATGTATCTCATGAATTTATTTTGCAATCTTTGCAATCGTTTTAGATGAGTTTCACTTGCTAAGAATAAAACTGAAGAGCAATAGTCAATATGTGGGGCCACTAATGTTTTATACAAAAATATTTTGCTCCAAAACGTCAGTTGACTTTTCAAACGAATTAGCATGCCATACTTTCTTGCTACTTTTTTTATTACGCTATCGATATGTGCACTGAATGTCAATTTCTGGTCAATTATGACTCCAAGGTATTTAAAGACATCTACTTTTTCTACTTCAACTCCTTCAATATGAATTTTCAGTTCTGTGTAATCCAATTGCTTCTTGTTACTTATAACCATCGATTTAGTTTTTTGGACGTTCAATTTGAGCTTTTTTACTTTCAACCACTTGTTTAATAATTTTATATCATCTCTAATTTTTCTTACTGCAACCTTTTCATCTCTCTCTGCTATAAATATAACCGTATCGTCTGCAAATAAATTAATATCGCAATGCTTAATGGCTTTCTTCATATCGTTTATATATAAAATAAATAGAATCGGCCCTAAAACGCTACCCTGTGGAACTCCGAGCGGCACTGATTTTGGCGAAGATATACAATTTCCGTATTGACACACTTGTGTTCGGTCAGATAAATACGACTCAAACCATTTGAGAACTTTTCCTCCCATACCATATTTATTCAAAGTCTTTAACATTTCCGGACGCGATATCGTTTCAAATGCACGCTTTAGATCTAAAAACAGAACAACAATAGTTTTTTTCTCTTCAATCATTCGCTTCCATTTGTACAATAATAAGTTTAAAGCTGATTCACACGAATGATTTTGCCTAAATCCTGATTGTTCGTTTATTATAATTTGATGCTCGTTCAAGTACTCCAGTAATTGGTCTTTTACAATGATTTCTAATACTTTTTCGTAGATTGGCAACATGTTAATCGGCCTATATTCTTCAGAATTTGTTGTTCCGGATACTTTTGGTATCGGAACCACAGTTGATTGCTTCCAACCACTAGGAAATTTGCCGTGCTCAAGAGAATCATTAATTATGCCAAGTAGATACTCTCCGGTGACTTCCAATGAATCCTTAAGAACTTGTAAATTCACATTATCGATACCTGATGAACTACTAATTTTTGCAATAGCTTTTTTCAATGCATCATACGAGACTCTATTAAAAACGTTCCAGCTGTGTGTTCCTTGACCTTCATTGTTCTCAAAGCTGTCGGTAACATTTTCTATGCTCTCATTAATTTGTTGAACACTGTCAACGAAATAACTGTTAAACTTTTCACAAATAACTTGATCTTCATCAACATCGACACCATTAAAGCTTATTCGACTTGCTGGTTTCTCTTTACTCTTATACAGTGATTTCAATACTCCCCAAAGTTGTTTGCTATTTCCTCTATTTTGTTCAATTTTTTTCTGTGTGAATTCTGCTTTTGCTGTTCTTATAGAATATGAATATTCATTCCGTAAAACTTTGTATCGCTGCCAATCAGCTTCGTCCCAACTAGCACTAGCTTTCTTGTACGCGTCATCTCTTGCATCTTGTAATGTTTTTAATTCTACTGTGTACCATTTTTTTCTGCTATTGCATTTTATGTTCCTTACAACTACAAGCCTGTTTATGTTCTCTTTCAACACAGTACTCAACACATCAGCTTTTTCATCTAATTGCCTTTCACTGTTTCTTGGCATACTATTTCTCAGCAGTGAAAGAAATGCACTTTTAGAATATTTCTTCCAACATTTAATTGTGATATAATTCTCTAATGGTTGTGAAAATTCGTCGAAATTAATTTCAATTGTTTCATGATCTGAGATTTTACTGTCATGTGCCGTAACAACTTTCAGCCTATCATCGTTACAGAAAACTAAATCAATAATGGTCTGTGATCTTAAAGTACATCTAGTTGTGCTCTTGACTTTTTGGTCTAAATCAAAAAACTCCATTATACTGCGTAGGTTTCTACTATCGCTGCTTTGTTGCCAATTGATATTAAAATCACCAGCAATAAGATTCATTCCTTTGTCATCAAGTACTTTCTCAAGCCAGTTTTGTTCCAAATGTGCAAGAAACTGTTGTTCATTGCCACTTGGTGAACGATATAACAAGCCGTATACTCCAACTCTAAGCCCTTTGACTACTTTTATGGCAACGAACCAATTAAGTCCACATGTTGAATTGTCAACAACATGATACTTTATTGATTCATGAATATACATTATCACGCCACCTGTGTGCCTAGATACAGAGAAGCAACATATCATTTTATAATTTCTTATGCTGTATTCATTTATTCCAATATCTGAAGTCAAATGAGTTTCCGTTAACATAATAAGTTTGGGTTTTTTTATATTCACTAACACTTCCAATTCAGCGAAATGCGACGTAATTCCAGCAATATTTAAAAGAACGACATCTGTCGCTCTTTTTGATTGCTATGCATTATAATTTATGTAGCTTCTCGAAATTGATATTTTTCTCAAATAAATTGGACAATCTACGCTCCACGATGAATGATTAACATCAAATTGAGTTTTTCTTTCTCTGTTAGAAATAATACAATTAACGCAAAATTCTTGATCTGATGAACATTCTTTAACATCATGTCTTTCAGCACACTTAGCACAATGAAGGTTATTTTTACATTCACTCGACTTATGTCCGTATCCACAACATTTGAAACACCGGAATACTTCAATGCTTTCAATAACTCGGCATCTCTCAAAATCAATATTGAGCTTACCTTTACGCATCACCCTCTCAAACGAAATTGCATCAATTTCGCATATGAGTGTGAATTCGTTCTCTGGGTTTCTTTTCGACGGAATACATCTTAAAACATTGAGGTACTGAACATGTTCAATATCATTCTGATCACGCAAAATGTTAATCAACTCATTTGAATTGTAATTACTTTCCACGCCAAAGATTTTTATTCTCGGTCTCTTTGGTTGCTCAATATCAGCTGCGTAGCCATCACCTAACTTCTCATTGACGATCTTCGCAAACCCTTTGGCTTCATTTTCATTATCACATTCAACAATTATTGACCCATTCATGCCATTCCGAACACTTTTTATTGCAACTTGTGTTGGATTAATTTTACTTCTAACTTCTTTTTTCGTCTGATGATTTGATTGTGTCACATTTGGTTTGACGCGCACTGTACATCCAAATTTCTTATTGGAGTCATTTCCATTCCCATTCACTTCACTCACTTTTGCATTAGTGACTTGCTGTGCCATCGCACTCACGTTTCTATTGTCGTTCGAATTTGAAGTAGCAACACTCTTATTTCTAACTCGCCCAGAGCGTAAAACAGAATCAGTTTCATGCACTCGCTTCTTCCTCCTCACCACTTCAACAAAGCTGCCCGCAGATGGATAACTATCGCCATCCATTGGGCCTTTGCCCGCAGCAGGACTGTATGCCGAATTCGCAATTTGTGTTTCCAAATTTTTTAATTGTTCACCATGTAACTTTGCAGATTCTTCCACCACTAACTTGACATTTTGTTCACATAGTTTCACTGCTTCATCGCAACCGTTTCGTTCAAATTTCGCTTCAATTTTATCCAAACGAGTTTTGATCTCATTTATCGCAACGAGAATGTTATCGCATTTGCCTATCACTTCGTTAAGACCCACTTGCTTTTTTCTACAATCATGGCACAAGTACTTGATTGATAGATTCTCGCGCAAAGCCGTTTCCCCTGCATTAGTTAGGTCGGCACATTTAGCATGCAGTACCTGACCGCAGCCCCCGAAACAAAACACCCTTTCCTTTGCCACATTAATTGCCTTGAAGCAAACATCACACTGCACAGACATATTTGCCGCTACTTTCAGATGTATTGTCTTTGCACGGCCGTAGGCCGCTTTGTTCAATTAATTGATTTCACTGTTACTTTCGCGAAAGCACTACTTTTGGATCATTAATTTCGACGTAGACTAAGAACGCCGATATTCACTAAAACGCACTATGTACCGTTAGACGGGGAATCTTCTTACGCGTCTAATGATACATGTATAGTCGCGATTAAAATTGATTAGCACTGTTAAAAACGTATTTAATTTCAGACTCGATGTTAACACCTTATTTCACGCATGAGTCACTCACAGTGGAAGTACATTATAACTTTCATTATTCACATCTTTTGGTCCCACACTAATCCTACCACAAATGGGTCTAATGGATTGAGTATTTACGCCTTTAAATGGCCCCTAGATAGTCATTCAAAAGGTTCGACACAACATAATGTTGATTTATTCGAAAATACCGTTGTTTTGCAGAGAACTACTCTGGTACAAAACTAAGAAGTTTAGAAACGGTTTTAAGGTAAAGCCTCAACAACATCATGTAGTGTGGGCCTTTCCTGTTCAATATAGTTTCAAAGAGCATTTCTTAAAGTTGTTATGACTAACAAGCTCTAAAATCAGTTTTAACGATATGGTGGTAACAACAACTTGTAGTAAGTAAAAACAAGTAAAAATGCTACTTGAGAAGTGCGAAGAGATGAAGCAGCTTTGCCGACCTCAAGAAAGAAACGCGGATGTTTTATCAGAAGCTCATTGCATTCCTCAAAGGCTTTGTGTCGCCAGCCAGTGATAAGGATGGGACGAATTGAGGTGAACGGAACGTGGAAGAATCACTCCGATGAATACCTGAATAGTGCTGAAAGCGAAGGCAACGAGGGTCAAGACAACGGAGATAGTTATCTATGCAACAAGTTGCAAAATAATGATTTTTTCAGCACGAGTTGTACATTTATCCAACCAGGCTTGCCGAGTTGGATAAATACAACGAGTGCTGAAAAAATCGAGGTTTGCAACGAGTTGCATACAACATTTTTTGCTATTACGAAAAATTCCATTTAAGCTGGATCATTTCCAAAAGCACAAACAAAAATTTCAACAGAAACCACGTGCGCGTACATTCGTGTGTAGTATCAATTCAGTATTATTCAATCGCGTAGGCTGCGACATCTACGAATGTCGCAAATTTTCTCGTTCACATGATACAGACCTGAGACGAGACTCGCGAAGACGGTCTTCTTTTTCTGTGATTGCTGAGTTTTTTTCTTATTCCACTTTGTGTTTATACTAATTATGCGCATGCTGTTCAAAACCTCACATGAACCTCTCAGCAAAAAATGATTGAGTTTGCAACACATCGAATCATAAATAGCCGTTTGAGTGAAATTTCACGCCAGCAAACGTAGCAGACATTAGAAATAATTAATCTTCTGCTTAGATTTATCTGCAACTTTGGAAAAAACTGCTCCACCGACTGAGGGTTTTAATAACAGTTTACTTTGAACACAATACTTTTCACTTTTTCAGCCATAAAAACGGTGGGCTGCATTTGACGTTTCGTGAGAGGGGAATCTGGGCTGCATATGACGTTGATATTTTTCCTCTTCGCGAGTCTCTCTCAGATACAGACCCATATGGACCAGTGCACGAGTTCACCCGTTGACGTTTGAGCGGTGCCGTGCTTTATAGGCCTTTTCATGTGAATGGTCCGTCGATGCATTTGTTTACATCGGTGGAGGACCGGTGCATACACGAGGCTGTCATTTTCATAGTAGAACTGTCAAAGAGCTCTCCGATCAGCTGTTTTAGAACGTCATATGAATAGGCCTATACGTGATCATGGCAACGAGTGAATTTGGGACCGCTCAAACGTCAGATTAGTGAACTCGTGAATTGGTTCATTCCCTATGAACTAATCTAAGATGACGTCACGCTGCAACTTCCAGCGAGAAGAAAACCTTTACTGCGAGCCGTGTTTACAAAAAATGAACGATTTCGTTGTACATTCATCCACTTCGTGTTCATTCCGTGAACATTCGTGGTCCGGATGTCATTTAATGTAAACATTGCCCGCATTTAGAGCAGAAAGGAAAAAGAAAGTCGAGGATAAAAGAAGACCGTGGATAAGTCCATTGGAGGACAGAAAAGGTGCGTGAGTAGCGGGTTCTGCTACCACCAGTGTTGCCACATTTATATCTGTATCGAAGGCTCAAAAATCTTTTTTATCTGTACCGGTAATTTTGAAAATCTGTACCCAAAATCTGTACCACATACAACATAAATTGTTGAAAGAAACTCTTGAAATCCTTATTAATTTAGAAATTTAACAAATTTTTAATTTAAATAATATCACTTTTCAAATAATACATATTAAATTCTATGATATTAGAATCTTTCAATAAAGATTTAATGTAAATTATTTTCGAATTTCAAGCATCTTTTGGATTTTGTTTTACAAAACTCGCCAATTTAAAAAATCTGTACCAATCTGTTCTTTTCGGTGAAAATCTGTAATCTGTACTGTACAGAATCTGTACCAAAAACTATCAGAAAATCTGTACCTTTCCAGATAAATCTGTACTTGTGGCAACACTGGCTACCACCTCTACGAATGCTGGACGATCTGTTTCCAAACAAGGATCAGATCGGTCTGAAAATGCAGTTCGCCTAAAATGAATTTTTATCGGTATCCTTGCAAGATACCCTGTTTCGGAAGAAGGGCGTATTAGAACGCATCCGGATGCGAATCGAATGCACCACTTCCGAAGTTAGGTATCTCGCATAGATTCTGAGAAAAATCTAACTTTGGCGAGAACTTATTCTAACTTTTTAGCGCGCCGAAAATATCACCAGTCTTGTATCTGAAAAAAAAGGTATAGAAACAGCTTAAAACAGCTAAACACGACTTAGAACCTCTTAAATAGGCATTTTCAAACATTTTTAGCAATTATATTAACAATGGCTAAAAAATGCTTAGAACGGATAGAAACATCTTAAAATAACTAAAAACGGATACATGTGGTTTTAAAAGACTGAAAAAAAGGTTAAAACAACTTAAAACGGTATAAAACGACTTTTATCAGCTTAAATAGGCTCCAAATTACGATAAACAGCTTCGAACGGCTTATCTTTTTTTAAATTGCTTGAAATAGCTAAAACGGCTTATCAGAAATGATGGCATAAAATGGCTTAAATCGACTCTAGATTGCTATGAACATCTTAAAACGGCTTAAAACTGCCTAAAATTGTATAAAATTTGTAAAAACAAATCATTTTTTTTTTTTAAGTGTGTGTGTATACAATCCATCTCCCACTGACCGGCAGTGCTTTTATGGAAGAAAATTGTATGCATGTATATTTGATACCCTTCGATATCTTTATATCTGCAGACAATTTTAACCAGGGAGATGAAAGGTGATAGCTCTACTGAAATTCCAACGACCCATTTCAAGAATGGCAGTAAATACACACACATTCTGAGGTCATTTTCATATACAGTAAGCCCCGCATAAAAACACCCAGATATCAAATGGATATATGAAATGTTTTTACACTTCTCGAATCGAAAATTAAATTTTCGACCCTGGCACGTATTTAGTTTCAAATGGTAATAGGTGAGTAAATAATAATAATGAACGTTTTTACCTGGATGTAATGCTCTTTTTTTCCGTCGCCACACTGAGCTTACCTCCAAATACTATACACTTTTTCACTGCACTGCGCGCATAACATGATCGCTTCACCCGCCCCCGCAGGAGCAAGCATCACGGTCAAAGGATCACACACTACTCAACAAATCATTTTTTTTTTAAAGGCCTAAAATGGCTTAACATTGCTAAAACCAGTTAAAAATGGCTTAAGAAAATTACATGTAACGACTTAAATCGGGTCTTAATTTTCATGAACAGCTTAAAGAGACTAAAAACGGCTTGGAATTGCTTAAAAAGGCTTAAAACTGGTAACGGCTTGGGAATGCTTAAAATGGTCAAAAATAGCTTAAATAGATTTAATACGCCTTAAAACACCATTAAAATGTATTAAATGACTTAAAATAGCTTGAAACGCCTTAAAATGGTTTTAAACGGCTAAAAACGCTTAAAAAGGGCTTTAAAATGCTTGAAAAGGGCGTAAAAGTTTAAAAATGGCTAACGACTTAAAATGGCCAAAAATTGCTTAAAAAGGCTTCAAATGGCTAAAAATGCATGAAATCAAAGACACATTAAGGCTCAAGAATCCATCATTCAATCATTGGCAATCATCAAAAACTAAAAACCAGTTTTTTCGTTCAAACTTAATGCAATCCTCATGAAAATCTATCACTGCATAACAGATAGCAGTTGCAATGCAATGATAGATTTTCATGAACATCGCTTCGATTTCGAGCAAAAAACTGGTTTTGAAAATTTGTAATACGATGATGGTTTTTTTTTTCAATTTCTTTATTTGTATCATTTCAAACATTACATTCATTATTTCTTATATCTAGGTGTTCTGTGTTATTAGACAACACTATCATCCTAATTTGGTATAACAAACTACACACTTAATTTATTTCGCCGAGGCCGGTAAAATAAATTGCCGAGAACCCAACAGCTGAGATCTAGGCGAAAATCTCGGTAAAAGTTCAAAGTGCCGAACACCACTGCAAAATTCAAAACTCATCCAGCTGTCAAAATTTGCTGAGCAGATCGGCAAATCTCTGCCGAAATTTTCGGCATATTTTTACGAAATTCTGTAAATGTTTATTGTTATTTTTATTTATTAGGTATACGAATAAAAAGGTCAAACTTTTTTATTTGCGTTTTTCAACAAAAAAAAAAAAAAAAAATATCTTCCTGATTTTATAGCGACGCAGCAAGTGTCTATGCAAAAATCCTCCGAATGCCAAGGAATCATCTTTGCATCGCGTTTCGACTTCAATGAAGCTCGAAATACAATTGTATCTGAAAAGAGAAATGTAATCTAAACGAAAGTCATCACTGCTCCAATTAACTTTTAGTAAAAACGAAAAATATAAAACAAAATTCGTTTCCAATAACTTACGTGACCAATCAGGCTTTCTTTCTGTCGATTGCACGTGTTTCAGCATTTTGACAGATGCACTTCGCCGAATTTCGGTAAACTCATTCGTTTGCCGAATGCTGTGGCAAAATAAAATACTGAATTTCGGTAAAACATATGAATAACCGATTTTCGGCACTTCACATCTGTTAACTAGGATCAAGTGTCAAATTTCTACGAGATCTCAGTAAATATATGATTTACCGGCAGAGTTCGTTAATTTGCTTTACCGAAATCAAATTCGATAATTAAGTGTGTAAGCTTTTATTAACATTTTGGTCACAACATATTACATTTCATTTGCCGTAGCAGTTCAGATTTTTTTACAGGTGAGTTGATTTCACCTGCTTATAAGAGAAAAAAAAATACGATGATGGTTATTTTCCTCTTAAAGACCTCCATGTCCCTTGCAGTTGCCCACAGTCTTATGGCTCATAAGGTAATCTAGAATGCCGTGCAAAGTGTACTGCGATCTGTCAAACTTGGGTACCTTTTGCACTACCGAGGGACCAAATGAAGCACTACAAGTGGTACCCAATCTGATCCCGAGTGAGACGGACCTGATGAAATGCTGCTTAAAGCGTTTGAAATCGACTTAAAATGGCTTGAGACGGCTGCAAAAATCGGCTTAGGAATGTTTAAAAGGGCTATAAACTGCTTAAAACGTCTTAAAACGGCTTCAAATGTCTTCAACTGTTTGAACCGGCGTAAAACCTCGTATCAAAACTGCTAAACACGGCTTAACATGGCTTTAAACGGCTAAAAATGATTAAAATATCTCGAAAAAACGTCTTAAAACGGCTTTCAACAGTTGGAAATGCTTAAAATAGCTAAAAACAACTTAAAATGGTCGAAAGCTGTTTGAAACGAGTATAAAACTACTTCAAACCTCTAAAATCGACCTAAAATTGGTGAAACCGGCTAAAGCGGCCTAAACCAGCTTAAAATATTTAAAAACGGTTATAAATGGCTCAATTTTTTTTAGAAAAAGGCTTACATCGGCTTAAACAGCTAAAAACGATCTTAAATTGCTAAAATAACTAAAAACCTCTTAAATCAGCTTAAAATGGCTTAAAACGGCTTTAAACAGCTTAAAATAATTAATCCCTCTACTAGCAGCTTCATTTTACGAAGCAAAATAAATCAAATCGCGATAACTTGTTTGTTTCTCGATATTTTGCACCATTTTCACAAGATGTCAAAAAACTCTTCTTGTTTTAGAATAATGTTCTGAAAAAATCAAGCTATTTGGTGCAGCCGTCTTTGAGTAATTAGCATTTCGGTTTCTGGTTTCAGGACAAATAGAATTTGAAAACTTCAAAAAACATCATTTCGTAATTTCCAGATATCTCCAAGAATACCCAATGAATGATTTTTTCAAAGTATTTTCTTATTACCTGACGTTGTAAAGTCCCCACTTTATTTCTTTGATAAATTGACCAAAAACAAAATGGCCGGCAAACACATTTTATATAAAGAATGTTAGTCCCCTAAGAAATATCGGAATATCTCTAAAACCAGACCACCAATGATTAATATCGGCACAGATCAACCCAGAAGAGTTTTTTGAGAACTTGTGAAAAAATGGTGTGAAACAAAAATGTTGAATATTTTTGTGGTAAAAAATTAAGCCTCTTGTTGAAGGTTTAATAACGGCTATAAACGGCATAAAGTGGATTGAATCGGCTTAAAATTGCTGGCTTAAAACAGCTTGCAATGATTTGAAAAATTGAGGCTTAAAACGAATTAAAATTTGCTTACGGCTTTGAACTGCTGTAAACGCTTGAATTTGCTAAAAACGGCTAAACCCATTTTAAACATTCTAAAGTCGTTTCAAGCCGTTTTTAGTCGTTTCAAACCGTTTTTATCAAATTTTATTTTGAAACGTCTTAAAACTACTAATGACGCCTTTAAGTGGCTTGAAAATGCCTAAAACTTGTTGAAAATGCATGAAATGGCTAAGAACGGGTTAAAAACAGCTTCAAATTGTTTTGAATGACTTAAAACAGCTGAAACCAGCTTAACATGGCTTAGAACGGCTTAAAGCGAACTAAAACGGCTTGAAATGTCTAACAACGGCTTAAAACAACTTAAAGCGGCTTGAAACAACTTAGAGCGGCTTGAAACAACTTAAAGCGGCTTCAAATGTCTTATAATGGCTAAAAACAGCTAAAAACGACTGAAACAGCTAAAAACGGCTAAAAATGGCAGAAATGGCTTGGAAATTCATAAATGACTAAATACCGCTTAAAACATTTTAAAACGTTTCAAAACTGCTTTAAATTGCTTAAAACAGCTTAAAATGGCTTGAAACGGTTTAAGCCGTTTGAAACTGATTGAATCCTCTTAAAATAGCTAAAAATAATTGAACAAAACCGGGTAAAATTGAAATGACTTAAAAACGGCTTGAAACTTAAAAAACGGTTTAAAACCTCTTATATTAACTAAAAACAGCTAAACACGGCTAAATAACGACTTACAGCGGCTGAAAACAACGTTAAACCAAAGACAAATTAAAGACTTCCATGTCCCTTGCAGTTGCCCAAAATTTTTAGGTTCATTAGGTAATCTAGAATGCCGTGAAAAGTGTAATGCGATCTGTCAAACTTGGGTACCTATTGCACTACCGAGGGACCAAATGCAGTACTAGAAGTGGTACAAAATCTGAGCCCGAGTGGGACGGACCTGGTTAAACGGCTTAAAAATGGCTGGAAACGGCTTAAAACTTCAAAAGACGCCTCAAAATGCTAAAAGCTAGTTAAAAATGCATGAAATGGTTAAAAACGACTTTAAATGGCATAAAACAGCTTAAAATCACTGGAAACGGCTTAAAACAAATTGAAACGGCTTCAAACGCCTCAAAGTGGCTTGAAACAACTTTAAACGAATTAAAATAGTTCAAATTGCTGAAAACGGCTAAAAACGGCTAAAAACGGCCTAATGCCGTTCGATATAATTATAAACGGCTTAAAATTGAAAAAAAAAAAACTTAAAACGGCTTCGAACGGTTTTAAATGGCCTATAATGGGTTAGAACGGTTTAAAACGGTTGAAAATGGTTTTAAAAAAGCTTAAAAATGGCTTAAAAACTTTAAACGGCTTTAAATGGCTTACAACAATTTATAACGGTTTATAACGGCTTAAAACGGCTTTAAACGACTTGAAACAGCTTGAAACGGATTGAAATGGCTAGAGACGGCTTGAAACTGCTAATCATTAGTATGAGGTAACCGAGAATCTAATCAAGTTCTATCGATCACCACGCACTGAGGATTGTTTCACTTCAACCGCTTACCGACAAGGATCTAGCCAGCGCCAGAAGCCTTCTAAAGAATGGCAGGAAGTCTTATCACGCACTTTCCTAAAGTTCGCATACTGTATCGCTGAGTCAACTGCTGCAGATCGAGGCTAATTTTAATTGCGTAATGAACTCATACGACAAGATTATGATCGTGTGAGAAAAGTAGACCGTATCATTACAGATTTGCGTGACGGAAAACAGCCTATTACGATGATAAATTGAAAGAACTAGTATTCCAAACATCTATCTTAAGCCAAACGATTCTAAGTTCAAATCCACATAAGCACTTAAACTACTTTATTTAAACCTAAAGACTTGCAATTCAAATGAAGAAAACAAAATTACTGCAGTTGTGCGTGACACCAAACCCATACCAAATTACCAAATTGCTAAGCTTTAGCGCTGATGCGATTCCGCTCGGAATTAAATCGACTACTTTTTTGGACATTAAACTTACAGTGTTGTTGTTGTCTGAGGCTTAGCCTAAGCAAGCTGTGTTTTATAACAAACTGCACTCAATTACCTCATATTGTCCATTTCCGATCATCAATATTCAGCGAACGAACTGGAGCTCTACAGAGCCATAGAAGCTCGTGCAAATGAGAGTTGCGATTTGCCAGCTGATTAATTCCAGCCCCCTTCGGCAGCACAAAAATCTCCGATTTGCATCGATTACACAAAAAAACGGGCCCCGTTCCAGTCAGTGCTCGATGCTTTAATTGCCAAGCATTCACTTTCTCGAACAAACGGTTCCTTTGTTGGTTGGTTGAGTTGAGACATGCGATTGCGTTCGTTGTCGTTACCATAGCAATTTCGCTCGATTTGTTGCTGATCATTGCGCTGGTGACGACTCTGCGATTGCTATGATATACTACTTACTTCCTCTCTGATGGCTCTGTGTCGCCGAAAACCGTGACGGGTTAATGCCAAATTTTCTCTCCGAAAGTCATCCAAAAATTTAAACGAATCGATGCGGAGGAAAAAACATTCAATCACGCACCTCGATACTATGCTCGCCGCCGCGCACAATGGGACTATTTCCGGAAAAAAGACGATCAAAATCTCTAACGGGTTTAAGATGGCATTTTTAAGCATCGGTGTCTTCAAAGAATGTGTTCAGAATGTTCAACTTCATCTTTGTACGATCATCTCTCCCTAATTCCATATTGAAGGGATCATTGTGTTAAAGAGGTATCGAGATACGGAACACATTTTCAATTTTTGAAATAAAATAAAATACTATTTTGGTGTCACATTATTATGATAAATTGTAAAATTTCAACACATTTATCAAAAAGAAACTTGAGAATTACATTATGTAGATTGAATTTAAGCATGAATCAAGAAAGTACTCATCAGTGTGTCGACACTTTCAGTGTCGAACCTTTCAAGTTGTTGTAATAACAAAACAACAGCAAAGCAACTTTTATGATAATCATGTAAAACGAGTTATAACTGAATATTCAACGTAAAATAATGTAAACTGTCTCATTGCATTCGAAAATGCTTGCAATCTTGAATGAAACTGAAACATTTCATGATCTTCTATCCAAATTCGCCAATATTGCATGCTTTCTTGTATCTAGAAAGTGAAATTGCAAACAAGAATGCTCGGTTTACATGATTCTACGCTGAATATTCTGTCATATATAATTTACATGGATACATCGACGGCTTGTCATTTGATGTGCATTATTTATGATTGAATTGTCAGCGTTTACATGGTTATGTAAACCGAGCCGTTTTGCATGCAACATGCTTTAAGAGAAGACGTGTCGTGTTGAATATTAAGGATTTTGCTAGCAATGTTGGATATAATAGATGTGTTTGTAGGTTTTATCATTGAATAATACATGATAAAAGGCTTTGCATGATTAAAGCTAAAATTACGTTACGTGTAAATCTAAGATTTTTTTTGTTGTGAGTGAGGACGTTAATGCCAAGAAGAAGAAGAAGACACTTGGATGATAAACCAATCAAAAATCTCGATTAAGACATTAAATACACAGGAAGAAAAATCCATGCAAATATCAGCGTAAAATGATGCGCATAAAGGGAATGTTAAATTTGTTATTAATTTACATTACACATTGTATAAAATTACAGCTACATCTTGAACTCGATATTTCCGCCACACATCGCGTAATCCAAGTGTCTATGTCCGATTACGCGACAATTCGCGAAAATTTACATGATGTAGATGTAATTTTACACGATGCAAAATGTAAATTTGTGACAAATCTGGCATTCTCTCTATGTGCATCATTTTACGCTGAAATTCACATGGATTTTTCTTTCTATGTAAACATATTTTACTAGTTTTAAATAGAAGCATGAAGCGTGCTCACCAATTGATGATCCATCGTGGACAGGGCAGCTTCTTTCAATTTCGTCACCAACATGCCTAATGTGTCGGTCAGAGTAGACGCGTGATGCGAAGCGAGCGATATTGTGATTTGGAGTTTATCTTTTTATAATTGTTAATTGTTAGTCCTTTCCATGTGGAATAGGGTGCGGCTTATTTTTCAAAAGTTCTTAAAACCAAAAATTCGTGTGCCTACTGAATCCAAATCAAATTAAAAGAGATACCTCAAAATTTGGGCCAAAAATATTAATATTTAGAGGTGGCGCAAGCGTCTTGAAGGTGAATTTTCAAGTTATAAAAAATGACTTTCAGTGAAGTAAACATAACTTTGTTATTTTTCAACCGATTTTTGAACTTTTAGCACCATTATTTTCAAAACTAAATTAATGAAAACTTTGTGGAATATCAAATTTGTCTAAAATCAAAACTAGTTTTAGTTTAAAATACTTTTATCCAAATGTTTCCTCATTTTACTTAAAATTTCAACGTTGTTCGACCATAACTTCTTAAATACTCAATCGATTCCGAATCTTTTAACAGTTTTTGAAGCAAATTTAGTTGTTTTCAAACCTTTCATACAACACATTTTACTAACAAATGGTTTTGACTAAGTTATTCAACAAAAACTACCCAAAAACATGATTTTTTAATGAAAACATCAAATTTCTTTGGATTATTTAAGTTTTTTCGCCGGAAACTACATTTTTTCTATAAAACTTTACTATATGAAGCATCTTGCCTTAACTATGAGTTAAAAGTTAAAAAAAAAATATGATTGCATATGTTAAAAAATACATGCACTATTTATGTATTTTTTAACATATGCAATCATATTTTTGTTTCAAAATTATTTAAAAAATGTTGCAAAGTCCTTCTCAAAGGATAAACAAATGAGGAAAATCAGTTTCAGCTTTAGAGATAATATTTAACTGGCAAAAATTTGAAAAACTGTCATTTTTCGTTGAAAAATCATGTTTTTGTGCAGTTTTTGCTGAATAACATGGTCAAGGAATTTTTTTAGTGAAATGTGTTGTATGAAAGGTTTGAAAACAATTGAAATAGCTTCAAAAGCATGTAAAAAGATTAGGAACCGGTAGAGTAATCATGAAGTTATAATTAAACAAAGTTGAAATTTTTAGTAAAATGTGGAAAAATTTAGAATAAATTACTTTTAACTAAAACTTGTTTTGATTTTAGACAAATTTGATGTTCTACAAAGTTTTCAAAAATTTAATTTTGAAGGTATTGATGCTAAAAGTTTTAAAATCAGTTGAAAATAACAAAGTTATGATTACTTCACTGAAAGTCATTTTTTATAACTTGAAAATTTACCTTCAAGACGCTTGCGCCACCTCTAAATGTTAATATTTTTGGAACAGATTTTGAGGTTTCTCTTCTAATGTGATTTGCATTCAGTAGAGCACACGAATATTTGGTTTTGAGAACTTTTGAAAAATAAGCCGCACCCTAATGTGGAATCAAATTTTGAAGTCCCGGTACGGAGTCAAATTTTGGGACCCCTAAATAAACTATATAAGGTAACGTAAATCGACTGTTCTAGTAAATAATAACACAGCATCTGACCTTTAAGATTGTGATTGATGGATCCGATGGACCGATGACGGCGTACACTGAGAACAGCGTTGCAGTCGAAAATACTATATCAGAGGGTTAAATTAAATACACAACGCCACTTGATTTGTGCAGACTAAATTCGCATTTATTTAGAATATTTTGTGCATTTAATTTTACCATGGCACCATTTGTATAGTAAAAATTACTATATCATGGTTAAAAACTTGCAGCAGACCAGAATCGAACCGAGGATCTGGCGATTGTCAAGCGCGAACGCTAGCCGCTCGGCTATCGACGCGGTTGGATTGAGAGGGAACAAAACGCAAATAAAAAGCGTTCATGATAGCTCAATCGTGGTTGGAATAGTAAATTTAAAAACACGTTCATGGTTCTCATTACTGCGACGCTTGTTTCAGTGTAGATGACAAATGACGTTACCGACAATATGACAGATAGCTATTGCGAGTGTAACCAAAATATCCTCCGTCATCTAGGCTTTGTGAAAGTGAACTACTCAAGTGAAAAATTACTTAAGCTATTTTCTTCAAAATCTCTTTGAATTAAGGATAATTGTTAAGCAAAACAAGCATTATCTCTGGATTTCTTTGTAAGTAGAGTCTTAATATTATTCCGTTGTTGTGGATAAACGATTTCTACTTAGCAGTACTACAATATAGGATGATCAGTCAATACGGTATATGCCATGTAAGGAAATCATGATCCACTCTTGCTAATTTATAAGTAACGGTCACCAAATTTGTAAGCTTACACGCGCCGGAACTCGCCTGATTCCCAAAATCCCGATGCCCCATGGAACTACCAGTCATGCGACCGTCCTGACACGGTGGAGAGCGAGATGATCCAGTACAGTGTCTGCAGACGGTAGGAGCACTTCGGTTGTGCTGGAGTAGATGGTAGCGTGAAACATCCCGACGTCAGATATGTTTGCAAGAAGTGCGTGGTCAGGCAGGGGCCTTTTGCCGGAGGTGTGTTGCAAGTGCCCGATGACGACAAGCATAATAAGAAAACCTCAAAGGGAGGTTCTAAAACGGCTTCGAAGAAGAGCAGAACGTTTCCAGATCCGCCGAAAAGTGTGACTTCCAGTGTCCATGCAAAGCTGTTGAAGGAAGAGTTGAAGCTCGTCGCAGAAGAGCAGCAGCTGCAAGAAGAAGCACTACATGAACAGGAGGACATAAGAAGGCGGCAGCTAGCCGAAGAGGAACGTCGCCGGGTGGATAAACGGCAACTAGTGAAGGAGGAAAGCAAGATGCGTGAACGGAAACTACAGGAAGAGCTGGAGTTAAAGCGAAAGAAGATGCAATTCAGGAAGGAGTCGCTTGAAAAATGCCAGTCCTTCATCCGAGAGGCGGCGTCGACGAGTAGCAGCAGCAGTTCAATTCAGGATTCGAACGAAAGAGTGAACAAGTGGCTGAATTTTCAGAACGATGTTGAAGGATCTAGAGGAACCGATCATGATCCACTAGAAGATCTCGTAGTCCCAGCAGTCGAATCCGCCAGCTCAAGAAACGCAAAATGCTCTGGCGCGCTCGTTACCCACTCCTCCACCAGTCCACATGCTCACTCAAGAGCAAATCGTAGCACGAAGGGTTCTGGGAAAGGACCTTACCACTTTCGGGCTGATTTTTATTAGCAATTTTGAGCAGTTCACTGCTACTTGTGGATACTCAGATGCTGGAAGTCTAGTCTAGAATAAAATAGAACCTTTTGTGTGGCCCTTAGCCTCTTGCCCAGCAACTCCTATCCCTACCTCCTCGTGGTACAGACCGGAGTACGAGTAACCTTAGGGAAGATCGAGTAACCAACCCCGGTGGGAACTTGGGTCGTATGCTGACAGGAAAGGGGGGTTTGCTCCAGCAAACTTGGAGGGCCTGTACTCCATGTTAGAAGCGGCTCATAACAGCGTCTGTTCCCCATATCAGGGGCGGCTGATCATCGTCCGAGTACCAAAGAGGGACTATAAGCTAAACTGCGCAATATGGTCCTCCGAACATTTAGGGGGAATGGTCCTCCGGGAATCTTGGGGGTTGGTGTCAGGTTGCTGGGCCAGCCGTAAAAAATCAAGTGACGAATAACTAACGAGAGAATACGAACCAGGACAATCGGCGAAGACCACATTAATGTGATTGTAAGCTCGGTATGTGGAACGTAAATATCTCAAGTTCATCGGGAGCACATGCTTACTCGCCGACGTGATGAAGGACCGCGAATTCGGCATCGTAGCGTTGCAGGAAGTGTGTTGGAAGGGATCAATGGTGCGAACGTTTAGAGGTAACCATACCATCTACCAGAGCTGCGGCAACACACACGAGCTGGGAACAGCTTTCATAGTGATGGGTGATATGCAGAGTCGCGTGATCGGGTGGTGGCCGATCAATGAGACAATGTGCAAGTTGAGGCTCAAAAGCCGATTCTTCAACTTCAGCATAATAAACGTGCACAGCCCTCACTCCGGAAGCTCTGATGATGACAAAGACGCTTTTTACGCGCAGTTCGAACGCGAGTACGACAGCTGCCCAAGTCACGACGTCATAATCATCATACGAGATCTAAACGCTCAAGTTGGCCAGGAGAAGGAGTTCAGACTGGCTATTGGAAAGTTCAGCGCCCACCGGCTGACAAACGAAAACGGCTTACGACATTATCGACGTCAGGACCTATCGAGGCGCTAACATCGACTCCGACCACTATCTGATGATGGTCAAACTGCGCCCAAAACTCTCCATCGTTAACAACGTACGGTACCGACGGCCGCCCCGGTATGACCTAGAGCGGCTCAAGCAACCGAATGTCGCAGCGGCATACGCGCAGCACCTCGAGGCTGCATTACCGGAAAAGGGTGAGCTGGATGAAGCTCCTCTTGAGGACAGTGAAGGCAGCCATCAACAATGCAGCTGAGAGCAACGTCGGGTACGTGGGACGGAGTCGACGAGGAATGTAGGCAGATTTTTGAGGAGAAGAACGCAGAGTGGGCGGTCATACTGCAGCAAGAGACCGGGCAGAACGTGGAGCGTTATAGATGGAAACGGCAACAGCAGACCCACCTCTTTCGGGAGAAAAAACGCCGCCTGGAGGAGACGGAGTGTTCTATCAGAAGCTCAACGCATACCGCAACGGCTTCGTATCGCGAGCCGAGATGTGCAGGGATAAGGATGGGAGCATTTTGACGGACGAGCGTGAGGTGATCGAAAGGTGGAAGCAGCATTTAGACAAACACCTGAATGACGCTGAGATCACAGGCAATGAAAGACGGGACAGCGGAGGAAATCCGGGCGATGGAAACCAACCAGCCCCTACTTTGAGTGAGGTTAAGAATGCCATTCACCAGCTCAAGAACAATAAAGCTGCTGGTAAGGATGGTATCGGAGCTGAACTCATAAAGATGGGCCAGGACAGGCTGGCCACAAACTATTATCCCAGATTATCTTCCGTCGTCTGACACCTGCTCTAAACGAGTTCGTGGGAAGTTATCAAGCCGGCTTCGTTGACGGCCGATCGACATCGGACCAGATCTTTACTGTACGGCAAACCCTGAAAAAATGTCGTGAATACCAGGTAACAACGCATCACCTTTTCATCGATTTCAAGGCGGCGATAGAACTATGAAAAATCATGCACGAGAACAGATTTTTCCCGGGAAGCCCACTAGATTGATAAGAGTGACGATGGAAGGTGTGAAAAATAGTGTGAAGGTTTTAGGCGATCATTCCAGTTCGTTTGGATCCCGCCGAGGACTACGACAAGGTGATGGATTTTCGTGCCTGTTGTTCAATATTGCGCTAGAACGTGTTATGCGGAGAGCCGGGCTTAACAGCCGGGGTACGAATTTTACGAGATCCAGTCAATTTGTTTGTTTCGCGGATAATATGGACATTGTCGGCCGAACATTTGAAAAGGTGGCAGACCTGTACACCCGGCTGAAACGCGCGGCAGCAAAAGTTGGACTGGTGGTGAATGCGACCAAGACAATATACATGCTGGTGGTGTCGAGCATGACAGGGCTCTCCTAGGTAGCAGTTTTACGATAGACGAGTTCGTCTACCTTGGATCCTTGCCGACGGCTGGCAATAACGTTAGTCATGAAATATGGATGCGCATCATCAGTGAAAGTCGGGCCTACTATGGCCTCCACAAGAAGCTGCGGTCAAAAACGATTCACACCCGCACCAAATGTACCATGTAAAAAACGCTCATAAGGACGGTAGTCCTCTACGGGCATGAAACGTGAACGATGCTCGAGGAGGACTTGCAAGCACTTTTGCTCTTCGAATGTCGGGTGCTTAGGATGATCTTTGGCAGTGTGCAGGAAAACGGTGTGTGGCGGCGAAGGATGAACCACGAGCTCGCCCAACTCTACGGCGAATCCGGAATCCGGAAGGTGACCAAAGCTGGAAGGAAATGATGGGCAGGGCATATTGCAAGAATGCCGGACAGCAACCCTGCAAAAATGGTGTTCGCTTCGGATCCGGTTGGTACAAGAAGGCGTGGAGCGCAGCGAGCTAGGTGGGCAGATCAAGTGCGCATCGATTTGGCGAGCGTGGGGCAGAACCGAGGATGGACAGATGCGACCACGAACCGAGTAGTATGACGTGAAATTGTTCATTCAGTATTATCTGTTCAGATGTTAACTATACAAATGAAATGAATGAATGTCAGAAGCTATCAACAGAAAAATATATCTCTGGCACAAGTAGTTAATTTTGAATGCATCATCAAAAGAGCATGAAAATAAAGCCCTTTTTAATTGCTCATTTCAGAATGTCATTGAGCATCTTACTTTTAGAAGGAATAAGATTGGCTTTAAATTGCACGTTCATGTTCATTATTATATTGGTAATTAGTATCATACTTGAATTGAGGACGATAATTATACTTAATTCCTGAGGGGTGCGGTATCGAACATTTTGGTCATTCAATTTGAACTTAATTGTTTTCACCAGTGCTAACCATTGTTTGTTTGCTTGTATCTCAGGAAACCATGTTCAAGGTGCATACTTAAAATGATTCACACTAAGCTTCTGTAATTTGATGAGGGCAATAAATCTAATGAATCAGCTGAAACAGATAGCTTCTGACCGTATGTTAGTATAAATGTATTTCACAAAAGTTATGAAAATATTACCGTCAATAAGACCAAGTAAAACATTTCTTCAACAGTTGATTGTTTCAGTGTCACATAAAATGTATAACATTTTTTAGCGTGACGAAATAATGACCGTACACTTCAAGGCATACTCGGATCATTTTGATGAAAATTTGAGCTTGACAGCAGCCTGGCTGCTTGTTGATATCCAGTTCGCACCCCCCAGCTTAATTCCTAATGCGGGTCAATTCTAATTCATTTGACCCAATGTTGATTTGAGCAGAGGCGTAGCTAAGGTTTTCGGGGCCCGGTGCGGAGTCAAATTTGGGGGCCCATGAAATATGTATGTGCCAATTGACTAGTCAATCAACATTAATATTTGGGATTGAAAATAACGGACCTTGTGTTCATCCGTTGTTGAAGTCAGCTTTAATTTTTATTTGGTAATCAAAACGTCAATTAATGAAGAGTAATATACCGATACAACAGTTTTAGGGCCGGAAATAAGAAAGGATTCCTTAAAAAATCCTACCAGGCAACTCTCAAAGCGTCTTCCTAAAAGTTTAATGATTGAATTATTTTCTTCAAAAATTTCATCAGAATGTTACTTAGGTATTTGCTTAAAGTTTGCTATCAATTCGAAGATTTCTCTTCAGGAGATCGTTGAGAGATTCCTTCACAGACTTCCCAGAGAATTCTACAAATTTTCCATTTGAAAAACTCATCAGAACTTCTTTCAATGATACCCTTAGAAAATTTCCCGAAGAAGTCTTTAAAGAATTTTTCTAGGAATTTGTCCAAGAAGAAACCAAGAAAGACCAAGAAGTTTCTATAGAAAAAAAAAAACTAGAAATACTTCTAAACGAAGTCGTAAAGATATCACTGGTGAAATACATAATAAAATCCTATAAGAGAGAAGTCTTTTGAAAATTTCCGGATCTCCAGACAAGACTTTTGATAAAGTCTTGAGTCAGAGAAACTAATCTCCATTTATTAGTTTCTCTGACTCAAGACTTTCTCAACAGATTCAGTGAAGTAATAAATGGACAATTACCCATCGATATGTTGATAGAGGAAACCCAAGGATTCTAGAAGTGGAACTATTTGAGGAGCTATAAGAATAATTGCGGCTGCGATTTGTGATTTTAAACACTAAATAAATTTTTAAATTGAAGAATCTAAGTAGAATTTACATCAAAAATATTTAAAGAAATCTTTCAAAGAAAACCTTATTTATGGAGAAATTTATGAAGAATCATTGATTGAATTTATTATGAAATTCTTGGAAAAATTTCTTAAAGAATTAGTGAAATAATCCCTGAAAGAATCTGTTGTATCGGACCTCGGATAAGACACAGAATACAAGTGTAACGGATGTGCGTCGAAATACAAGTGATCTTTATTCTTCAATAGGGTCCTAAAATGTTTGATGAAATCTTGTTTTTATTTAATAACACGAAAGAGCATGTTACTGCAACTACTTTAGCAATGTTTCCCGCTCAAATATCTGTTATATCATATTTAAACTTTAATTTAAAATTAAACTCAAAATTTGAGTTTAAGCCAAGGAGTGTGACAAAATCTAAAGAAACATAAAAAATGTTTTTAGGACTTAAACAAACGAAAAACATTGAAAAATTGTGTAAACATGTGTTTTTGGTCTAAACTTAAGCATTTAGCACTAAAATTGGGACAGGGCTATTGGACCCTATTCTACACTTCAACTCTCATGGTATACGAGATGCAACGTTTATACACAATCAAAGGTATTTGACAATGCAAGGTATAATCGTTTCACGGTTTATATACATTCGAGTTATTTCATGGATTAGTGCGACACTACATAATCTATGTAGCAATTCGTGGGATAATAAGTACGGTAATTTTTGAAGGATTAGTTCTTTAAACGCCTGGAAGTAATTCTAAAAAATTAACATGAGAGATTCTCGAGCAATTCTGGTATGGTTTCTCGGAATAATGTTTACACTAATTACACCAATAGTTGAACAAACATTTGTATTCCTGGACAAATGTCCATATGAATATTTTTAAAGTGTCAAAGTGTAATACCTGGAGAAATCGTTACAAGAATTTCCGAGAGAATTATGGTTATAATTCTGATTTTTGACTGCTGGAGGATTTTCTGGGGCAAATTTTCAAGGAATTCTTCGTAGCATATCTTAAGAAATCCTTTTAAAAAATCAGGAAAAATTCTTGGGAAAATTGCTTAAAGAAACTCTATAAAAAAAGTTTTGAGAGATCCCTGGAGATGTCATTGTACGTATTCCTGAAGAAAGCTAGGAATGAATACCTAGAAGAATTCCTATGGTTGAAAATCTATGAAACTATGGATTAATCGCTTAAATAAATTTACATAAAGGTTCATTGCAATGCGAAAAATGGAAAAAGATACTTTAGATAGGTTAAATGTTTTGCGTAAAATATAGATTTTAGAGACCTTTTTCACCTTTGTTCGCGTTATAGAAGTATGCACACTAAGCATTTACGGTGAATTTCACCGTAATCTCAACAGCTGAATAGTTCGGTGAAATAAAACACCGTAACTTCGTCGGAATTCAACGGATTCCGGTATTTTTTTACGAAATACTGTAAAAATTTACCGTACTCCGTTAATTTATTTTACCCAACTGTTCAGCTGTTGACATTTCACAGGAATCCGTAAAATAATTTAAGTGTGTGCTTTACTGCTTTTCAAGAATGTATAGAATGTGGTGTAGAAATATTCATTTCGGCTTGTATCAGGATATAGCTCATAATAAAATGTTTCTTAACCAGTTCCTGGCTTTCTCAGGCTCATGTTACAGAGGGGCCCCTGATATTCGATGGTTGACAAAACAATGTATTTTTGAAACCAAAACAATAATGTTATTTTCCTTCAAACCTGATTTTCCTTTCTTCAAAACATTTCAGTTCGCAAAAAACTCGATTTCTAATGATATGATAAATTGTAGCTATGACTTCGGGGCCCCTAAGAACCTGGGGCCCGGTGCGGATCGCACCCCCCTTGCTACGCTACTGGATGTGAGGATCAGTCAGTTTCCATACATTTGTGAACTAGTGAAAAATAAACGAGTTTCGAATATTCGTTCAACATTTGAAAATGCATTACCCACGAACGTGATTTTATACTGGAAATAATATTTAGAGTCAAATTACGAGAGTTATACAAAAGTCCTTTTAGAAATATGTGTTTTTGATACGTTCTCATCCCAAACTATGGTAATGGTTAGGTAACGAAACTACTACATTTTATGCATGAAAAGAGTCAAAATATATTAGTGTCTTCTGCAATGTTGCTTGGAATTGGATATTATACAACTTTTCTGTATTTAATATTTTTGAAAATCAATTTTTGTTCTGGTTTGCTCTGAGATTTACTCTCAAAATAATTCATTACAAAGATGCAGTGGAGCATTCTGAACACATTCTCTGAAGACTCAGATGTGCAAAAACTTCATTTAAGGCGTTTTGGTCGTCTTTTTCTGATAAGGCCCCATTGTGTGCTGCACTTCGTCGTCCCGTCCGTCCGTCCGCCAGTCCGTCAATCACTTTCGACGATGAGTGGGACGCCTAAATGCGTCGCGTCAACTTGTGGCTCTCGATCCAATCGAAATGAGGAAAAAACGAGTGATTGAACTTTCGAGCGCTCAACAGCCAACTGCACAAGTAGCCGAAATAAAAAGTGAGAGTGATCTCTTGCGTCTCCTCCACTTCCTCTTCTAAACATACCGAGCTGACTCGTTGTTGTTGATCACGTCTCCGCCGCCGCAACATAGTCGTTGAAGATCATCAAAGTGCCCCGAGTGATAAGTCGCGTTATGTTGCTGCGCTCAGCCGCTTCTTTCCTCGCTTACCTCTATGCAGCAACAGCTTTGCTCGTTCCGATTGAGTGCGATCGTTATGCGTAATAATTTCACCGAATGTGTGTAATACCAAGTGTTTAACATTTTTGCCACCACGCAAACCGCGGTAAACGCTGTCGAGAGATGTTGGGCGCGAAGAGAAAGAGCCAGGGGATGCTGTAACGATTAGTCGATCAAGGCACCTTTCGCGACTCTAATCGCGGTAGAGCTGTGCGCCGAAAAGCCGTGTAGGAGATAGTTCACAGATTATTTCACACTAAATTGCAACTTTTTGACCACCTCCCTCCCCCCTTTTTTCAAACTTTTTGCATGAGTCGTCCGAAATTTTGAAAGACTTGTCAGGGTTGGTTCGACCCTCCCCCTAGGCAGCGGCGTTTAAAAACTGGATTCGTTGCATGGATATGGATAACCAAACCGACAGTTATTTATTGTCAATGTTTGAAAAAGTTTCGGTAACGGTGACGTGCGCAACGGTCAATAGATCTAGGTACCCGCAAGTGACGTATTTAATGTCAAACTGGGACCATATTCTTCGAATCACGTGACTCAATTTCAATTTCCCAAAATTCCGCTTCAGTTGTCGTCTTTCATTCGACTCTCGCAATAAACGCAACCGAGCATCCCCTGCCACTGCTAGTGTAAACTTTGTTTGTTTTGATCAAATTGATAATTTTGCGCCTTTTCGCGATTTATAGCTCTGGGCGGAACATGGCCGAACAAAGTATCGCATCGCAGCATGGATGGTAACGATTTGTAAGGCAACGGCATTCGGCATGCTGCGATCTCCGCCGTGTTGCGCTTCACTCGTAGCGAAAGAGAGCGCTGTTTTGCGATGTGCGCCCAATTCAGAAGGAGGCAGTGGTGCTTAACCTAGCGGAAAAATAACGCAATCACATACATGTTAGAGCAGAGGCCGAGGGGGTGTACCTGCGGTTTGGAAGAAAATGTATATTTCCAACGTTTAGGCTCTTTAATGGACCAACGGCCTTGCCTCTTTGCGTGCATTAGTGCAGTCGCCTGAACCGAGAAAGAGATTTTCAACCGTCACGTCGTCATCTTTGCGCTAATTGAGGGGATGCGATATGCATTTATTTGCGTGTTGATACGAAACCAGACGATACACAGAATCGTATGTAGTGTTACCCTCATCTTCCAGCAGCATTATTTGACCACAAAAAAAAAACTTCAAATCGCAAAACCTTTTTGTTTTTCGATATTTTTGCACCATTTTTTTACAAGTTCTCAAAATTCTTCTATTTTTAGAATATGTGTTGATTTCCGTCATTTGGATCCAAAGATATTCCGAAATTCCTTCGGGAATTGACGCGTAACCATAATCCACGTAAACATCTCAGGCTACAATCGATTTGCGTGATTTCTGCAGAGGAACTTCTTATTTTGTACGCCTCACATGTTATATTATTGATAAATTGACTAAAACAGTTTCTGGCCAAAGAAATGATCCATAGAGAGTGTTGATTTCCCCAAAAGACATCGGATATCTTGAAAACCATATGACCAATGGTCAATATCGATGCAGATTCTAAAAACAGAAAAGTTATTTTGAGAATTTGTGAATAATATTTGCATAATATCGAGAAACAAAAAAGTTATCGGGATTTGAATATTTTTGTGATAAAAAACAAAGCTGGCGGTAGAGGGAACGAAATTAGAAAATATTTCGTACAACTAGATACAAAATCTAATTGAGCGCAGAATGTTTCGAACCTAAATTTAAACTTCGTTAAAACATAATGTGATGATCCAGAACATTTTGATTTTGTGTGAATCGTACTTAATTTTGGGTAACTTCGTTGAAGGCTAAATCCTACCTCGTTATTCGTTTAGGCAGTCATGTTGACTATGCAGTTCGCAAATACAAGATACAGATTTTTGAGAAGGTACTTTTAAATGTAAAAAAAAAATGAGGAATTTAAGCGTACTACCCCTTTTTAATATGCAAACTAAAATAGATTGAACAAGATAACAATGTCAATACATAAGTATGATATCATTCAATCGCTCTTCATTCGTGATATTTTGTATCTTAAATATGTTTCCATGTTTTCTACAATGAGAATAATCTTTAAGTGCAACAATTTGCAATATAAATCTTTGTCGAGATTATTGCAGTAGGTCGCAAGTAAATCAACATTGTGAAACTTAACTGTTGGTTGAAGCATAGTTGTCCCATGTTACAGAATTGACAATTTAAAAAATGATCAGAAACGCCATTTGCTTTCATTGTAAAGTTTTCTTTTCTTCAGACTAAATATGTGTGACACCTTTAAATTTTCCATACGACTAGCTTTGTTCTTTGTAATCCGATTAATTGACTACTGTAATGGGACGCTTATACACTGTGTAGGGGATTAGCAAACATATTATGTTAACAATATGGTTTATTTCCATTTTTTCCATACACACATTTGGCGGCCCATTTAGCATTACCAACAGCACCACCTGTTGACGAAAATGGTGACTAAACCATGTTTTGGTAAATTCCTCTATAAGATATTATAGTACATTCCAACCTCTTTTTACGACCGTTTTTTTACCGACGGTTCGTTTTACGACCACTTTTTTACGAAATTCAGATTAACGACCGTTTTTATAAATGATCAATATCTTAAAAAGTACACAGTATTAAAAATCCATGTAAATTTCAGCTATTTATGATGCACATGAAGGGAATGCTACGAATAGCGTAAAATTACGCGCTTTTTAATATTTAATCGGTTTGGTTTGGTTGTACGTGTGAATTTTAACCATCGTGTAAATTTACTTCTCGATTGGTTTGGGTTCTTGATTTGTTGCTGATGGGAGCAGAAATGATAGGAAGAAAAAACAAACAAGGTGGAAGAACCGATACTTTTTCGCCAAGCACTTGATGACAATCATATTTTTCGTTTTGTTTAGAATGATGCTTCCCTCGTAGAAAGAAAAACACTGATTTTGCATTATTGATGATTTTATTCAGCTCATATTTTCTAAACCTTCCGCCATCTGTTTGGTAATCGACGATCTGCGCTGTAGACAAATAGAACACGGGATACTCCTAGGACTCCACTACCGACACATTGCAGCCCAAAAGACCAGCATCCACCACAACGAAATGCACGTTCCAAATACTTTTTAAATCCCAAACCGTAAGCGAAATAAGACGAAACGAAACAATCTTCAAACTTGTAACGGCAGCAAACAACAAACTTTTCAACATGGCTGACAGCTGCTGCGATGCTTACGCTCGTGCCAATCTGATCGCACGCAGATAGTGTAAAATTAAGATGTTGTTTGCTAAAATTTCAAACCATAGCATATAAGTTTAACTACATTTGAGGAAAAATCAAAATAAATGTGTAAATTTAAATTGTTACTGGGATAAATGCGTGTGCACTACGAAACGCTTATTTTTACTACAGATATATGATAACATGAAGATTATTTCTGTCATTTCCAGAATTCCGCTCCAGCTAACATTCAGATTTTTTATCTGTGTATTCAAAATAGAGAACTATGATGTTCAGCAGAATTGTTCAGTAGTTCAAGGGCTAACATATGGTGGTTATTAAATTGCGGAATTCTGCCAATAGGTGGCGCTAGTGAGCATCGAAATTTTGTTTTGCGGATATCTCAGAATCCTGACCACTTAGAAAGATGGTGCCTTCGGCAAAGATGTTCAGTAGATCAAGGACTATCATTATAAAAGCTATGAGATTCAAAATTTTGCCACCAGGTGGCGCTAGTGAGCATAGAACATTTGTTTTGCGGATATCTCAGGATCCTGGCCACTTAGAAAGATGGCACCTTCGCAAGGTTGTTCAGTAGGTCGAGCGCTATCATTATAAAAGTTATGAGATTCAAAATTTTGCCACCAGGCGGCGCTAGTGAGCATAGAACTTTTGTTTTGCGGATAGCTCAGGATCCTGGCCACTTAGAAAGATGGCTCCTTCGCAAAGTTGTTCAGCAGCTCAAGCGCTATCATTATCAAAGCTAAGAGATTCAAAATTTTGCCACCAGGCGGTGCTAGTGAGCCTAGAACTTTTGTTTTGCGGTTATCTCAGGATCCTGGCCACTTAGAAAGATGGCACCTTCGCAAGGTTGTTCAGTAGGTCGAGCGCTATCATTATAAAAGTTATGAGATTCAAAATTTTGCCACCAGGCGGTGCTAGTGAGCCTAGAACTTTTGTTTTGCGGTTATCTCAGGATCCTGGCCACTTAGAAAGATGGCTCCTTCGCAAAGTTGTTCAGCAGCTCAAGCGCTATCATTATCAAAGCTAAGAGATTCAAAACACTTAGAAAGATGGCACCTTCGCAAAGTTGTTCAGTAGGTCGAGCTCTATCATTATAAAAGCTATGAGATTCAAAATTTTGCCACCAGGCGGCACTAGTGAGCATAGAATATTTGTTTTGCGGATATCTCAGGATTTGGCTTTGCCGAAGACCCCCTCTTTCTAAGTGGTCAAGATATTCCCAAAACAAAAAAAAATCATGCTCACTAGCGCTGCCTGGTGGAAATCCTTGTATCTCTTGACTAGAATAATAATAGCCCCGCCGAAGGCGTTATTTTACTATGTGGTCAGGATCCTGAGCTATCCACAAAACAAAAATTCTATGCTCACTAGCGCCACCTGGTGGCAAAATCTCGATTCACTTGGTCAGAATAATGATAGTCCTAGCTACTGATTAACTTTGCCGAAGACGCCATCTTTCTAAGTGATCAAAGTCCTGAGCTATCCGCAAAACAAAAGTTCTATGCTCACTAGCGCTACCTGGTGGCAAAATCTCGAATCTTTTGGCCAGAATAATGATAGTGGCAAAATCTCGAATCTGTTGACTATAATAATGATAGTCTTTGAGCTACTGAACAACTTTGCCGAAGACGCCATCTTTCTAAGTGGTCAGGATCCTGAGCTATCCGGAAAACAAAAGTTCTATGCTCACTAGCGCGGCCTGGTGGCGAAATCTCGAATCTCTTGGCCAGAATAATGATAGTCCTTGAGCTACTGAACAACTTTGCCGAAGACGCCATCTTTTCAAGTGGTCAGGATCCTGAGCTATCCGCAAAACAAAAGTTCAATGCTCACTAGCGCCGCCTGGTGGCAAAATCTCGAATCTCTTGGCTAAAATAATGATAGTCCTTGAGCTACCGAACAACTTTGCCGAAGACGCCATCTTTCTATGTGGTCAGGATCCTGAGCTATCCGGAAAACAAAAATTCTATGCTCACTAGCGCCGCCTGGTGGCAAAATCTCGAATCTCTTGGCTAGAATAATGATAGACCTTGAGCTACTGAACAACTTTGCCGAAGACTCCATCTTTCTAAGTGGTTAGGATCCTGAGATATCCGCAAAACAAAAGTTGCATGCACACTTGTACTGCCCGGTGGCGCAATTCACTTAAGCAGTGCTGCCAGCTACGACAAAATTTTGAGCCCTTTATGAAAAACTGGATTACAGTTGAAGAGTATTGCTATGTTGCTAAGCATTCTATTTTTCTATTCTGCTCAAGTTTTTTGATTTTGGTCTTTTCTTTATTCTTCTTGAACAGTGTTGCCAGCCACATGAACATTTGTAATTCGGCCGACTGTATGGCACGCAACACTTGCTTCAACTTTGGTGAACATTCGGTATTGTTATCTTTAACTTTTTCTTGGTATTTGCATATCACACCCCCATAAAATTGGCTCTTGTGATAAAAATTGAGCAGTGTTGCCATCTATTACCAAAATATGGAAATTTGAACGGCCATTTTGGAAAGTTCTCAATCCATGCTTCAACTTTGCTGAATATCTCGAATCAGTATTTCCGCATCTAGACGTTGCATTTTTCAAAAATATAATTATAACCCTGATTTTTTTTACGACCGATTTTTTTTACGACCCCCCGATAACGGTCGTAAAAAGAGGTTGGGGTGTACCTATTGTGGCGATTGCTGGTTGCTTTCTTAAGCCAACACCTATTAAACGTTACTTTTGTTACGCTGTACCCAAATAACCAGTAAGCACGATAATGCGGAACGGTAACAGCATTATATGCGCATATAGGGTAATCATTTGATGCATGTCATTTTTATATACGCATATAATGCTCTTATAATGCCAGAAAAGGCGAAATAGCGTGCCATTATAGTGCCAAGATATAACCGTGCTTCTCTGCACCTCTAATGCTGATATAAGACCACGTGAGAAACGTCAGTTGATTTCGCCAGGTTTTTAGGGCGAATATTTTGTGCTTTCGCGTACGCAGCCAGAGAGCTTTCGCGTATGCGGCCAAGCAACTGGTACACGAGGTAAATAAATTAATGAATGAAAACGGAAACCTCTAATAGTATGCAAAAATGTAATAAAATGATACAGATAGTACTTCTCCGTATCAGACATATTCGTTTTGGTGGTTTTCACCCTTTGGGGACTTGTTGAGTTGTTGTCCTGCTCCTTTGCTCATACGGCCACATAAGATAAATAGTATTGGAAAGAAAAGTGATCAATTTAAACCATCACTTTTCCCCGTCATAAAACCTGCAATTGTAGTAGTGAGAAGATTTATGTTTGACTCCCTCTTACCACTATATGCAAACACAAAGCACGTGGTATATCTGTCAAAACACTGGATAATATTAAAACATGCCCTGTATTCGAATATAAAGCCAATATAGTGCTTATTTAATGCCTGTATGCATCAGGCTTAGAAGCAAAAATGATGCTGTCAAAGGGTTTCTATGCAGCGGAAGTGCTGTTATAAGGTGTGTAAGCATTTGTGGTGCTATTACAAGGCATGTACGCATCTATGATGCTGATTAAGGGCTTATTATTAGTGCTTATGGTTACTTGGGAAGTTCTTATATGTGTTTTAAATTTATATTCGATGAATGGAAGAAGAATTTTCAGCATCAAAATACGCTATGTACAGAATTTGACTTTTTCAGCCAACTTGTATGCAAGTTTAACAGCTTGTGTGGCGATTTATTTGCTTAATTTGTCACAGACTTCAAACTTTATGTACTAAACCATACTTATGAACAAAGTTCATATTACTTTGAATGCTCAAAAGTAATTTTTGATCGTTATGATTTAACGGCTACGCAGTCTTTAAGGGAATAAAACGAGGTTGCCCAACGTTTCGACACGGGGTTGGTGTGTTTTTCAGGAGGAAACTAATTTTTTCGTTTTAGTTTTACCCTGAAGAAGACAGTAGCCCCGTGTCGAAACGTTTTACAAGTAATAAACCTTAAAGACTGCATAATCGTCAAATCAGAACGATTATCTGTTACAGTCGAACCCCCACCAGGTTGTTTTTGATGATTTAGAAAAGTATTATATTTGTCCATCAAAGAGAAACGACGAATTTTGTAAGGAGACTGCAAACATGTTGAAAAATCGATTCATTATAAATGTTTTTCTTGAAATTTGAATCAAATAATGTTCTAAATAAAAGTTGAAGCCCTGTTTTGCATGCTTGATGGGTTAGATCGCTAAAACGTTTGACAAGTGTCATGTGAACACCAATAAAATCTGTGTTTTATGCAACTTTGGCGACATTTAGCTTGACATTGTGACGTGCTGGAACATTTCTGAAAACGGTATCAGATTCAGCACTAGCGGCTTGCTAGAGATACAATATTTGATCTTTGAGACACCTATTGTTGGGTTTGAACCGTTCACCTTCGACTTCAATGGATTAAGCATACAGCGCACCAACATCGAGCGTATAATAAACTACAACTGCTAAATCACCGCACCATCATGGGAATTCTTCATATTCGTATCGACACAGTGGCTTCTTTCGGCAGTATGTGTAGAAATTCTAACAGGACGATTGACGGCAAACACAGTATCGCACTATACACACGACGTTTATGGTATCTCTAGAAGATCCTGATGGAATTCTTAGGTGACATCCTGATATAAACTCAGGGGGAAGTCCTAATAAAATCTCGGAAGAAATGCTAGCTGGAACCTCTGTAGGAACTCTTGGTGGAATTCTGGAGAAACTCCTGATGAAATCCTCAGAAGAACTCTTATGGTAGCCCTAAAGGTACTTCTAATAGAATCCCTATTGGAATTCCTGATAGAATCCCTGGAGGAACTCCTGATGGAATACTTGGAGGAATAGAAAGATATTGTTAGAGGATATATAAAGGAACTCCTGATAGAATCTTTTGAGAAATTTCGGGTGAAATCTCAGAAGAAACTCATTATGGCATCCTTTGAGGAACTCCTGATGAAAACCTTGGAGGAAATCGTAAATATATTGTTGAAGGAGCTCCTGATGGAATCAATGGAGGAATTTCTGATGAAATTCATAGAATAACTAGTGTTGGAATCTCTAGAGAAACCCCTGATGGAATCTCTGGAAGGAATTTCAGGTGGAATCTCTGCAGGAACTGCTGATGGAATCGCTGGAGAAACTTCTAATGGAATTGCTGATGGAATCCCTGGAAAAGTTCCAGTTATAATCGCTGAAGGAACTCCTGATGGAATCCCTGGAGGAATTTCTGATGGAACTCCTGTAAGAATCCCTAGAAGAATTCCTGATGAAGTTCCTCAAGGAATTCCTGATATGATCTCTGGAGGAAATCCTGATTGAATCTTTGAAGGCAATTCAGGTGGAATCTCTGAAAGAACTCTGGAGCAACGCCTGATGCAATCTCCAGAAGAACTCTAATGGAAGCCCTAAAGGTATTCCAGATAGTATCCCTATAGGAACTCCTGATGGAATCCTTGGAAGAACTCCTATCTCTAGATATTCTTGAAGGAACTCCTAATCATTGAAGGGACTCCTGATAAAATCCCTGGAAGAATTCCTGATAAGTTTCCGGATAGAACTCCTGATAGACACCATAGAGGAACTCCTGATAATATTTCTAGAAAAAACATTGATGGGATTCCTCGAGGAACATCTGATTTAATCTCTTGAAGAATTCCGGTGAAATTTCAGAAGGAACTCTTGATGGAATCCCTGGAGGAACTCCTAATGAAATCTCCAGAGGCCCTAAAGGTACTCCCGATAGAATCCCTACAGGAGCTCCTGATGAAATCCCTGGGGGAATTCCTGAAGGAATTCTTGGAAGAATTTGTAAAGATATTCTTGAAGTAACTCTGAATGGAATCATTGGAGGATTTTCTGTTAAAATCCCGAGAAGAACTCCTGATGGAATCCCTAAAGCAACGACGGATAGAGTCCATGGAATAATTCCAGGTGAAAACTCAGAAATATCTCCTGATAGAATCCCAGGAGAAACTTCTAATGAAATCCCTAGTTGAGTTCCAGGTGCAATCCCTGAAAGAGCACCTGATCGAATCTCTGGAGGAATTCCAGATGGAATCCCTGAAGAATTCTTGATGGAATCCCTAGACGAACATCTGATGAAACCCCCAGAAGAATTCTTGATGGAATTCCTAGAGGAACTTCCGATGGAGTCCGGAGAGGAACTTCCGATGGAATCCCTAGAGCTAGTCCTGATAAAAACCCTGAAGGAACTGCTGAATAAAACCTTCGTGAAATTTATGATTTGTCGGTGGCTGCTTGGGCACGTCAGGAGTTAATCATCAATATTAACCTCCTTTTCCCGAGCAGCCTAGATAGCCGTGTAGTGTCGGTAGCGGTTGTTTCAACTGGCTAAGAATTAACACTACGGATTGCCTGTTCCGGTGGTAAAAGTCCACCTCACAGGTGACCCCTAATTTATGGTGTGATGCGTACCGTGCCTAAGAATGAATGGTTAGGGGGGTCTAAATAAAACCTAACCGCAAACGGAGCCTGTGGGGTACCAGGGCGCCCTCCACAGTATTGAGTCCTTCCTGTGCTACCCGGAGCAATGGTGCAGGTGACCTTGTGTTTCTCCGAGATAATCGGCTACCCTTCTTCAGTCTCTATCTTGAGGCTTAATAAGGGTGGGATTATGAATATGTTGACATTTAATTTAAATTATCACCTATATGGATTCGCATTATGCGTTTTACACAGTGTATTCTGTGCTCTTTCGCCTTTGGCGACTTTAAATAGATACCGATCTGGTTTTTTCGTTGCTGGTCTTTTTCGTGCTGAGATTGCAAAAAGCTTAATCCTGCCTAGTTTGGGTAGTGGCTACGGTTAGGTTAGCTCAGATCAATCTTCAGCATAAAAGAACAGCAACGATCAATCTTTGCAGACTCATGCAAAATGGTGCAGCCCAAGTGGCGCTAGTTCAAGAACCCTACTTTCGTAGAGGGAACTTCTATCTAGGTAACCTTGTGGACCCAGTTTTTGCTACTTTTAGCAAGCTTGAAATGGCAAACTCGCGCTCCATGCCCCGCGCATGCGTGCTCGTTAATAAAGCAATCGTTGCTACACTCATCTCTGAGTTAACTACCAGAGATGTATGTGCTGTCACAATCGATGTTTCTGTTGGTGACCTCAACAGGAAATACGTCTATTGTTCGGTATATTTACCACATGATGAACCATCCCCAACGGATGACTTCAAACGAGTTGTCGTACACTGCGTAACAAAAGGCCTTCCGCTGATTGTAGGCAGTGATGCCAATGCTCATCACATCATCTGGGGCAGCTCGGATATCAATTTGAGAGGCTCCAGTCTGATGGAATACTTAAGTAGTACAGACCTTGGATTACTTAACATAGGCAATCGCCCAACCTTCATGGTTTCTAATAGAGAAGAAGTGTTAGACATAACGCTCTGCTCGAATAGAATCAGTCACGAGTTGACGAATTGGCATGTATCCGATGAGGAATCATTATCTGATCATCGCTACATCTTCTTTGAACATTCAAATGTAACTGCGCAGACTTTGCGTTTTAGGAATCCCCGGTCAACAAACTGGGAACTCTACATTGAATTGGTTGCGACCAAATTTCATGGATATTCTCCGTCCATTGAAAATCCAAGTGATCTGGATGATGCCGTTGATACTACAACATCCTACATTATGGAAGCTTTTGAAGAAGCATGTCCTCTGCGGTCTGTAAAGACTACAAGAGGGACCCCATGGTGGAATTCCGTTCTGACTAGACTCAGGAAACAATGTAGAAGGAGTTGGAACAGACGCCGTTCAGCTGGATCAGAGTCGTTCAAGTCAGCTCGCAAGGCTTACAAGAAGGCTCTTCGTTCTGCTGAACGATCCGGCTGGAAAAACCTTTGTACAAATGTTTCCAGTTTGAGTGAAGTCAGTCGGTTGAACAAAATTCTTGCAAAATCTAAGGATTTCCAAGTGAACGAAATTCGCTTACCTAATGGTGACTTTACTTCTTCCGATGAAGAAGTTTTAGAATGTTTATTCAATACACACTTCCCCGGATGTGTGGACATAGCATCTACGGATGAACCAAATGTCTTTTCATGTAGTTACGAGTCTCTGGCCTCGGCTCGCAGTATCGTAACTACTGAATCGATTCAATGGGCACTTAATAGTTTTGCCCCTTTCAAATCTCCAGGAGCGGATGGGATTTATCCTGTTCTGCTCCAAAAGGGATTTGAGTCTATCAAACATGTTTTGAAAAAGCTACTTGTAAGCAGTTTTGCTACCGGGTACATTCCCAAATCCTGGCGTGATATTACTGTAAAGTTTATCCCAAAAGGAGGACGTGCGTCGTATGAGGAAGCGAAGAGTTTTAGACCAATCAGTCTGACCTCTTTTCTTCTGAAATGTCTGGAACGCATTATCGATCATCACATCCGTGATGTTTATTTGGCAAACATGCCTCTTCATGTGAATCAACATGCTTACCAATCTGGAAAGTCCACTGTGACTCTTTTACACAAAGTTGTATACGTTATCGAGAAAGCATTCGCTCAGAAGCAATCGTGCTTGGGTGTTTTCTTGGATATTGAGGGTGCCTTTGATAACGTGTCTTTCGATGCCATATTGGAAGCCGCACGAAACCATGGGCTACCTACAATGATTACCAATTGGATTCATCAAATGCTCAAAAACCGACATCTCTTCTCGACATTGCGTCAAGCAGCGATTCGAAAATTGAGTGTTTCCGGATGCCCCCAAGGGGGAGTCTTGTCACCACTTTTGTGGAATCTCGTAGCAGATACGCTATTGAGGCAACTCAATAATTGCGGTTTTCCAACATATGGATTTGCCGACGACTATCTAACTCTGATAGTTGGTATGTGCATAAGCACCCTATTGGACCTGATGCAAAGTGCTCTTCAGGTAGTCGAGAGTTGGTGTCGCCAATATGGCCTTTCGGTTAACCCGAATAAAACATCTATTGTTCTTTTTTCGGAAAGACGAAACCGCGATGGAATTCGACCTTTACGTCCTTTTGGCACTGAGATTAATGTGACTGATCAAGTAAAGTATGTCGGAGTCATTCTAGATTCCAAACTTTTATGGACAGCTCACATTGATTTCAGAGTCAAAAAAGCTTGTATGGCCTTCGGTCAATGCCGGCGAACCTTTGGTAAAACTTGGGGCCTCAAACCCAAATATATCAAATGGATTTACACAACAGTTGTTCGACCAATATTGGCATATGGATGTCTTGTGTGGTGGCAAAAGGGCGAAGTGAGAACAATCCAATCAAAATTGGGCCATCTCCAAAGGATGTGCTTGATGGCGATGTCTGGTGCGTTCTCTACAACTCCCACAGCAGCGCTCGAGGCCCTTTTCGACGTTGCGCCACTACACATATATCTTAAACAAGAAGCACTTTCTTGCTCTTACCGTTTATGGGTACTGGATCTACTGGAGAAAAATCCAGTGAATCGTAGATCTACACACACTTCGTTGTTTCCACTTTTGGTGAATTGGGACAAAATTGTCCTTGCTCCAAGTGATCTCACAATTGCTTGTAACTTTCCTTACAGGACATTTACCACACAATTCCCTTCACGGGAAGAGTGGACGTCTGGCTATTTGGAAAGAAGTATATCAAACAATATAGTATGTTACACTGATGGCTCCCTTCTTGAAGGTAGAGCTGGTGCAGGAGTATATTCTCGTGAGCTAAGGCTGAATCAGTTTTACTCACTTGGTAGAAACTGCACCGTTTTTCAGGCGGAAATATTTGCCCTTATGTGTGGAGTGCAATCAGCACTTCAACAGCGCGTAATGGGTAAAGTCATATACTTCTGTTCAGATAGTCAGGCTGCTATAAAAGCTCTCGCTTCGGCCAACTCAAGGTCGAAGCTTGTTATCGCATGTCGAACTCAAATTGAGGAACTGAATTCAGTCAACGCTGTAAACCTTGTATGGGTACCGGGCCATTCTTCCATCGCTGGAAATGAATTGGCTGATGAGCTAGCTCGCGATGGAGCATCGCATGACTTCATTGGCCCTGAGCCGGCTATTCCAATTTCGAAGTGCTGGGTGAAGCTTCAGATAAACTCTTGGGCGGCAACTCAGCACAAGCAATATTGGAATAGTTTGGAGTCGTGTCGTCAAACAAAATTGTATATTACTGAGCCATCTCCAAAGGTGGCAAAGTATTTAACAAATCTGTCAAAGCAGAATTGCAGTCTCTTGGTCAGAGCGTTGACAGGCCACTGCCGACTCAACTATCACATGGCAAATATTCAGCGTGCTGACTCATTTGTGTGTGATAGTTGTGACTCCGATTATGGAACTTCGTATCACCTGATATGTAACTGTCCAGTTTTTGCGCAAATGCGATTCCAATTACTTGGTAAACACTTATTAAGTGAAACTGAATACAGAAGCCTGAATCTTCAGGACATCCTGTTATTCTTAACCCGCTGTGGTAATGAGCTATAGGCTCTCTTTACGCTCATGCGTTTTGCAGTGCCCTTTTTAGGGCGCTGTTCGAACCCATTGTGGTATGGAGCTACATGCTCTCATTTCGCTTATGCGATCTTCCCTCTTCAAGGGACCCCACTCCTATTTCCTCCCATCTTTCCCTTCCCTTTCCTCTCCCATCGGGTAGATGATGAAATAGGCTCAAATATGGCGATGGCACAAATCTCCCAACTGGTGGGGAACGTGCCTTTGGAGCCGGCCTTCTGATACCTGATACCTAGAGCTAGTCCTGATAAAAACCCTGAAGGAACTGCTGAATAAAACCTTCGTGAAATTTATGATTGAATCTTCAGAAGTTCTCCTAATGGAATGCCTGGATGGAATCGTGTTGAATTCCGTAGAATAACTCCTGATTGTAGAGGCTTTCCTTAGCCAAGTGATCAGAGTCCGCGGCTACAAAGCAAAACCTTGCTGAAGGTTTCTGGTTTAAATTTCCGGTCGGTCCAGGATCTTTTCGTAACGGAAATTTCCTTGACTTCCCTGGGCATAGAGTATCATCGTACCTGCCACACGATATATGAATGCGAAAATGGCAATTTTGGCAAAGAAAGCTCTCAGGTAACAACTGTGCAAATGCCCATTGAACTCTAAGCTGAGAAGCAGGCTCTGTCCCAGTGAGGACGTAACGCCAAGAAGAAGAAGAACTCCTGTTTCTCAGATGAAATTTCTGGAAGAAGACCTGGTGAAAGGAAGGAGTTTTGGAAGAATTCCTAAAGATATTACATGGATTTTTTGAATCACAGGTGAAACTTTCTGGAGAAATTGGTTGTGGAATAATTAAAGAATCCTTGGTGAATTTGCTAAAGAAAACGGTTAGAGATAGTTGGAAACGATAGTGAAATATATAGAAACAACTCAAAAGCGTGCATTTGATAGACCGACGCTAAAACGTAAATTCACGCATTTTGAATTTCCACCCATCTGCATCGGCATTTCATGGGACGTAGAAGCTTCAATTTGACATGATGACGTCGGTGTTCGTGCAACATCCCTACAGACGGTACGATCGGTTCGTCGAACATTTGGCTCCGCCCACCGGTGGTTTGAGCAAAATCAAACTCGTTTGATTTTGGCCGACCGATTCGTCAACCGTCAGATTGGTTTCACAAACTGTCAAATTGGTTCGTCAAGCAGCATCACACACGGTCAAACATAGCACCAACATGAGCATCAACCTGGGGGCGGAGTCAATGTTGGTCAAACCGTCTGAGCGTCTGTGGGGTGCATAATAGGACCGTCTGCCTTGTACAATACCTATTGTGGCGATTGCTGGTTGCTGGTCGTAAATCAGGGTTGTATTCCGATGGGAATTTCTTAAGCCAACACCTATTAAACGTTACTTTTGCTACGCTGTACTATAATCGAAGTTATGCAAATTCCATTTTGTTTAGTAAACCGCAAAAAAAATGAAAAGAAATTGAATAATGAAATCATGTAATGATCATGGAATCGTTCGAAATATCGCACACCCTTAGCGCTAATGCACAGTCGTCGCGAAGAAATTGAATGTTGTTTTCGGATTTTGATGACCGCTGCTCGCGCGAACCCGAGTGAGAGTTTAACGTTTTGTCACGTTAATGAGAAATCTCCGATGGACCGGTTTTCGGACTTTCTGGCTTAAGGAATTTCGATTTGTCGTTATCGTACAAGTGGGGAAACAAGTTTCCGCCCCGATTACAGCAGGCCATGCCGAAAACAAACCGCCCTAATTGTTCTGTCCCGGTCTACTTGGATTCGAATGCATACTCCTGGAGGTTTTTTATTTTCCCGTATCAATTTTCCGAACCCCAAATTGGGGACCCATGCAAACAACAAGAAAAACCGCTAAACGTCCAATATTGTTCGTACGGTACAAATTTTACGGATGGTCGCTGCAGTCAGCCGCATAGGCCGGCGGTCAGTGATTTCTCCAAAATTTACCCTATAATATTATCCGTAAATTAACTCTCTCCCCATATTGGCCTCCTCCCGCGAAACGGCCAGCCGAAAACTGTGCGTGGCAGTCAGGCCCCAATCTCGGTTCTACCGTTCCCGTTTTAATTACCAAATTGTGTTCGGAGCGAGCCAAAAACAACCGACCGGAGTAGGAAAAAATACGGCAGCCAAATAAACGAGCATTCAAAGAAGGGGATCACTCTGTGATTTATCAAAAACTAGTTAATAAAATAATGAGGCATAAGCTATGGTTTGAACAGTTGTAGAAATAAAGCGATAATTTTAAACAATGATAAATAGGAAACTGGGAATAATAATCATTCTTTATGCCTACAAAAATTAACACTCAAAATTAAAACTCAGCACTTAAAAAAATTAGAGTACTTCCAGAAAAAATGATAATTAGCTTCCAACACTTGTTTTGATTTTTTTCATTGGCTGTTTTTTGATACACTTGTGATGGTTATCTCTTTCCTAGAGCGTGATAATATTTTTAATGATAGTGAGAAAATCACTGAAGCCCCACATGCATGCTCTCTGCATGCATATCAATGAAAGCGCAGAAATGGTCATAATCGATGAAAATGTGAATGGTAATTTTTTAATGTTTTCCACCTATTTATTCGGGGTTTTTTCTTTATCGGAAATTACAGGTAGGAATGAATCAAAATCGGAACACCATCCATCAGGCATCAGAGCAACTTCCAATATCTAAAACGTGCGTTTGATTATTTTGTTTTGCGTTGGGCCTACTTCCCAATCGTACCTACTCCACAATAGGCGTCTGATTTTCTATTTCACTCCACGTGAGGCCTATTTGGTCCCTTTCTGGTGATCAGTCGTACCTTTCAACTCAAACACGCATGAAATCAAACATTTCTACGAGTGTTTCCGACTGTCTACCTTAAAACCAGCATCGAAGTAACACAGTTTCCATGAAATTGAACCAGATCAAACATAGAAAATTGTAATGAATGAGATTTTTCTGCTTATAAGGCATAACAATAATCGTATATATTTTAGTGATAAACAATATCTTCTTATGAATTTGAGGATTAAATCTTGAAATAGATTTCGACATCTAGAAAGAGGTGAACCCGCCTAAGGCTGAAAGCCTCTATAATAAAGAAAATCAAATCAAATCAAATCGACATCTCAGAAATAGGATGATGAAACAATCAATTTAATCATTATTTTTACACAGCAAAAAATCCTAAATTTACGTGACACGTAAACTTTTAGGATAATCATGTAAAACGAGTTATAACTAATGTTCAACGATAAATAATGTAAACTGTCTCATTGCATTCGAAAATGCTTGCAATCTTGAGTGAAACTGAAACATTTCATGACCTTCTATCCAACATTCGCCAATATTGCATGCTTTCTTGCATCTAGAAAGTGAAATGGCATACAAGAATGCTCGGTTTACATGATTCTACGCTGAATATTCTGTCATACATAATGCACATGGATGAATCGACGGCTTGTCATTTGTTGTGCATTATTTATGATTGAATTTTCAGCGTGAAAATCATAAGTAGATGAAAAAACCGAATTTAGTACTATACCATTTAATTCCACTAGAGTTTGTATCCTAGTTTGTAAACCAAGCCGTTTTGCATGCAACATTCTTTAAGAGAAGTCGTTTCGTGTTCAATATTGAGGATTTTGCTAGCAATGTTGGATATAATAGATGTGTTTGTAGGTTTTATCATGAAATAATACATGAGAAATGGCTTTGCATGATTAAAGCTAAATTTACGTTACGTGTAAATCTAAGATTTTTTTGGTGTGCATTTTCAATGCAATACGACTATTTTACGTTTAAGAGTTTTCTCGCTAAGTGTTTTAACTTTGTTTTTTTTTTTTATTGAAAGTTTTCTTTTGATCAATTGTTTTTTTGTTTTCTAATCGATAGTTCGGCTCATTATGTACGCTGCACATTAAAAAAATCAAAGCAAATCTTCCAGAATAATAGGCTATAGTCAATAATTAGCATAATGTTTTTAATGTAGGCAGCAAGCCATGCAGCAATCTCGTTCTTCAAACAAAATGAGAACTTATCGTTTATTAATTGGTAGATTACTTTAAGCAAGATGCTATATTTGATAACTATAATCTCTTGTCAACCCCATATTTACAGAGAAGGTTTTTCACTTTGGTCAAGTTAAGATACACAGCAGCAAATTCTCAAATTTACATGGCACGTAATTTTTTATGATAATCATGTAAAACGAGTTGCAACTGAACATTCAACGATAATTAATGTAAACTGTCTCATTGCATTCGATAATGCTTGCAAACTTGAGTGAAACTGAAACATTTCATGATCTTCCATCCAACATTCGCCAATGTTGCATGCTTTCTTGCATCTATAAAGTGAAATTGCAAACAAGAATTCTCGGTTTACATGATTCTACGCTGAATATTGTGTCAAAAATAATGCACATGGATGGATCGACGGCTTGTGCATTATTTATGATTGAATTTTCAGCGTGAAAATCATGTAAACCGAGCCGTTTTGCATGCAACATTCTTCGAGAGAAGACGTTTCGCGTTCAATATTAAGGATTTTGGTAACAATGTTGTATATAATAGATGTGTTTATAGGTTTTATCATTGAATAATACATGAGAAATGGCTTTGCATGATTGAGGCTAATATTACGTTGCGTGTAAATCTAAGATTTTTTGGTGTGTAATTAGTGTTTTGGGTAAAATTCTGTATGTAGAATCTGTATGTCTGTATTTTGCCAAAAAATCTTTAATCTGAATTTACTATGAATCTGTGATTTACAAAATATTATAGAAAACCCGTAAAACACAAATACATCTGTATATGTGGCAACCCTGGTTATGGATTGGATCCCTTCTCATTGCTCGATTCCAGGCAATGAGAAGGCAGACTTGCTTATCAAGGTGAGCACAAGGTGATTTGCGCCTTTAGTCCTTTTTCTATGCTGCATATAATAAACATTGGTTTCACTCGAAAAAAAGAATCATAAATGAACTCCGATCCTCAAGATCGGTAGTCGAGAAACTTGACCTCGGGGCTAAATCACATATGTAATGGATCAATGCACGAGTTCACTAATTTGACGTTTGAGCGGTGCCGAATTCACTAGTTTCCATGGTCACATAAATAACACGGCACCGCTCAAACGTCAAATAGTGAACTCGTGCATCGGTCCATTGCTTGGCATCAAATGCGAATGTTGATTGAAACACGACTGCGTTGATGACATTTGTTAGATGTTTTCTTCAATCATCATCCATCATTGAAAAAGCAAAGCTACTATCACAGACAAACAGACGTCACACTCTCATCGATGTCCAACGACCACCTTTTTAACGGTCGATTTGAATAAATGGTAGGTGGCCAACTCACCACCCGCAGCGCTCGCGTCGTTTTTGTTCGTGTTTGACGTTTACACACTACCGCCACCTGTTGGCCGATCGGCCAAACACACCGATTTTAGCATTGGGCGTATATGTTCTCGCGACTATGATTTTCATCGAAATTTGTTCTAAGTGTTACGTCTGTTTGTCTGTGCTACTATGTTCGATTTTGTAACATGTCAGCAATTGCGCCATTTTTCAGCAGCTCTAAATGTCGTATTTCCGACGGTTTTTTACAATTTATTTGTAATTCGGATATAAAAATGATGTACTAAATTAATGTTCAGAAATGACAAATGAATGATACTACGATTGAACTTTTATGATTTGGCATGAGGTTAAGAATCTCGTAAAACAAAAACTGTAGAGAAATGTATGTTTTACAGGTATTTTAATGAACAGAAATCCATTTTATAAGGTCAAAACCATCTATAATCGGCATACAGTGTTCTCAAAAGTTGTAAAATGCTAATAATATGTTCAACTAGAGGTATTTATTTTGATTTTCATTTTTCTAAATTCTCGTTAGCATTTTTTGAATGTAAAAAATAGCCAAAAAACACAAATTCGACTTGAGGCACCTCCTAATCTTCTCCAAATTGGATGAAAATTTGTCTGTTAGCTTGTTTTAGTATTGCAACTAGGACTAGGGGGTGACTTGTTGAATCCCAGAAATTTTGATATTTGTGAAACTGTCTAGTTGATACAGGGGATAGGCAAAATGATTGAGATAGGCAAAATTTTGCCCAAATTCAAATGCTTATAACTTTATGAAAAATGAATGAAATTGGATGCATCTGGAAGCAGTCGACGGCAAATTTGGTCCAGTTTTAGGAACTTCCTTGGCCATGCATATTGGCCACTGGACACCGGAGATGTTCCGGATTTTCTGAGGTCATGTCTAAATGTCATTTTTTCTGTCGCTTGTATTTTTGTGCGGTGTAAAGTTAGATAGATGTTTGCAATTTTCCTAGAAACTAGAACTAATAGGAAGTTGAATGCCACCAGACGCATTAAGATTGGTTGGAAATCTTCAGAAATATGACCATTTCCGTAAAACTGGTTCCGGAAAGCATGGTCAGTCATGTTTGTATTTCCAATCATGTAAATATTATCCGGAGCTATATCCAAGTGGACACCAACTTTAAAAATGATGTTTCCTGCAGCGTATTCAGAACCATTAGATGCACAGACCACTCTATAGAACGTTCCAGGTGCCCTGGGGGAAGTGGTCAATTAGGAACATATCCGGAACCATATCAATATGGGCATCAAACTTCATTATTTTCAAAGGTTATGCTTTCCGAAGCATTTCCAGCATCACCGGCTGCCATGACCACTTTATAGTAGATTCCAGGTGCCCCGGGGATGTGGCATTCAACTTCCTATTAGTTCTAGTTTCTAGGAAAATTGCAAACATCTATCTAACTTTACACCGCACAAAAATACAAGCGACAGAAAAAATGACATTTGGACATGACCTCAGAAAATCCGGAACATCTCCGGTGTCCAGTGGCCAATATGCATGGCCAAGGAAGTTCCTAAAACTGGACCAAATTTGCCGTCGACTGCTTCCAGATGCATCCAATTTCATTCATTTTTCATAAAGTTATAAGCATTTGAATTTGGGCAAAATTTTGCCTATCTCAATCATTTTGCCTATCCCCTGTATTTTGTGTTTTAACCATTCAATACACACAGTGAGCCGTAAGTTGTGAGACGAATCTGGAACTGATTGCGATGGAGTTGAAAATGATACGACGGACTGAGAATACGGTAAGTTGCATTTTCTTTGCATTATTTCCAAAAAGAGATCAAGATTTATCAAAATGTTATTGTACAATGCTAAAGCCGTTTTGAGAAAGAATTGTTTGGCATCGGTTTGTATCAGCATCATTCACTGCAATACTGGGAAAATTGCAGTTCTCACTGATCAATGCTTAATACGATGGATACTAGCACATCACCCTATTATCAACTTCTCGCATTTGCACAATTTGGCTTATTATTACTTTTTCCCTAGGGGTGTGGTTGTGGCTTAATACTATCGGTACCTGATGACGTTGCGGCCGTTCGTTGAACTGCTCTCGTTGCTGGGATCCTAGGCGTTTCTGTTGACCGCCGGATCATGGGGTTCACTCTTCGTGCAGGTGAATCTCAGGTGCTGGCTACACCAACCTCATCTCGTGCCAGAATCGGCTCGTGCCCGTCGATGGCGTCGTCTTCTATTCACGTCGGATCGCCTGCGACGCCGTATGCTGCGTCGGCACGCCAGGCTCACGATTACCGAGGATGAGTACGATCGACCACGTGCTTGAGGGTCGTCTACAAATCCCGTCGTAGGAAGCGTCTCGATCGTAAAAAGCGATATTCCACCCCGTCGGTGGATAGGGTCCCAATTCCTGTGGATAAAATCCAGACCAAAGGAAAAGCCACGTGGTGTGGCTAAGCCACACAACAGTTAACACACACCCAACATTTAAAGCCACAAAATACTACCTTTTCTGTTCGCTACAGCTCTCGCTTTCGATTCTGTTCTAAACGTGACGTTTTAAAACCTCAAATCTATAGTTAAAACATTGTACACTTATTTTCACATCTTCCATGTACTTTACAAGTTTTACCTGACCGGTGATTATATCACTACACAAATTCACCTTTTATTTTGATAATTCACTTTGAAATACTGTTTTTTTATTTGCTTTAAACTTTCCCTTACTTTTTAACTTATTTGTATAAGTATAAACTTCAGAGGTTTCAACTAACTTTCTTATGAACGCACTAACTTTTTGGTGATAATAATTTGGACCAACTTGTCGCTTCAAGATGAAGTTTAGAAATGGACGAGTTTTAAGAATTTGGAGATAGATGTGGTCCATCTGACCATGAAATTTTACTAATACGAACGCGATCGTTGGCGGAAGTTCATCATTTTCCTTTTTTATCAACAGTTGTCCTTCTTCCTCCAACATGCTAATGCCATCTGATTGCCTGTCTCGTTTTAAATTTTAGTTTTTTGTCCAAATCTCGTCGCGTATTTTAAAGTGCTCACGCCTACATGTAGGTTATTCGAATGAATCTGTTATAGATTCAAGCTGCCCGATTATACATGGTTGTTTTTGCTATAAAATTAATCGGTTTTTAATTTCGGCGTTTTCTGGCAAACAGTAAACGCCTGATTTTTCAACTGTTACAATACCCCTTATCCCAATTAAAAAAATATTGATTTTTTTTTTCTAAAAAAAATAACAATATATTTTTAAATTTTTTTCAAAGATTTTACTCAATTTAATAATAGTAATTATGGAAAATCAAAACTATATAACTATAATTAAAGAAATGATAAGGTAGAATTCTTCCACACAACCTTGATCATAAAAATTGCTAACGGTTTGAATTCAACTCGACTTTCAACTAATTTACCGAAAAAGAAAATCAACAAACCAACCAACCAAACTAAATAATCTTGAACTGATAATACGCACCTCAGACTCAGCTGATAGCTTTTATATCAAGAACATGATTGTACTGTTAAATATCCTCACTGATTTATCAACAACGCTGTTATATGGAATCTACAGCTTACTGTTTGCTAGCAGTGAGCAACTTAGAGTACCAATCCGGGGGCCAATTGATCACTTTTTTACAACTTTGTGTCATGATTTCTTTTGGAATTCAAAAATTGTCAATTTGTTTTCGGTAAAATCAGTACTTTCTTGATCTCTATCAGTTTATGTAATCGATTTTTTATGAAATAAAATTTAACATTTCATAAAATTAGTTTTAATATCAAAAATTGAAAATGACTGATTGGGGTGAAATTGATCACTATACTGCCCATAACTGCATAACAGTCACATTCGACATTTTTGATAAATTGGAGTTAATACCATGGAGAGTCATCAAATGATTAATACTCTCGATCAACTTACTGAAATCTGTGAGATTGTTCTAGAAAATTCGAAAAAAATACCAAGTTGTTTTATCACATTGGTAATTATAACCGCATAACAGTCACATTGAGATTATAAATAAGCCTCGTAATGTAATAGCAAAGAAATTTGTATCAGAATTATTTTCTGACCAATCACCCAATGTGCGATATGAGCTGTACAAAATTTCAGCCTCAAATAAGCACTTTTGAGCTCTCGGCAATTTTTTGAAATTTTAGTTATTTCCCATACTTTTATAAAATGTACACTTGGTATGCCATTTACTCAATGCCTACTTTTGTTGAATGTTACAAATATGCAGTTATGGGCAGTATATAATAAAGCATATTTTAGTATGTAAAATTTCCCTACATATCTACTAAATTTGGTTCTGCTGAATCTGAAAATGATGACAAAATTCTTTCAAATCGGGTATATCATAATTTTATTGCAAAATCAAACATTGTAAATCTGCCTAATACGCCTAAATGTATGCAATTTCACTTGAAATAAGCACGTTATTCAACAATAAACTGTTTTACGAGCAAAATACTATTCTAGTAATGCTGTACGATTTCAAAAATGAGTTCAGCAGTTCACACTGAAGCTTACACAGCATTTTTAACACTCAAAGTATACATGCAGGCTTAGCACCAGCGGATTGTTTAGCACCGACATTTCCAACAGTATTGCTAACACCTTCAAAAACTGTGAATATTTCTTTGCAAAATTAACCTTAATAAAAATGTATTAGTTTAAAACCATCATAAGACATTTATAAACTAGAAAACATGGAATGTCTGTGATGGCAACGAAATATTAAGCATCCTTGAAAGGAAATGCTATTTGGTACTGACCTGATCAAATTCACCCCAGTGATCAATTTGCCCCCGGATTACGGTACATAAAATTCCTTACCTACTGTTATTCGTTCGATCTATATACATGTCTCAATGAAATTTGAATTCGATCATTATTGGTTTCTCTCCTACAGCTTCTGTGTACTTGCTCTTGTTCGGTAACCAATTTGGCGTGTTTTATTTACTAATTAACTTGTTCACACTAGTGACTAACCTGTATCACGAGGTATTAGAGCTTCATCTCGTGTACATAGCTTTACCCCTTCTGGCATCTTATTACAGTTTCTTAAGCATTGAGCCGTGATAAACTCCTATATTTTTTCCATCTATATCAATCAGCTCATAGCAGTTGTTCCCTATTTTGACGTTAACTACGTCTTACGGCAGTATACTGGGTGTCAATTGAAAATCTAAAATGTTGCGACCGTCACGATATTTTGTTAGAGTTTGAACTAAAGGAAGGCTGCAACTATGAAAATCGACTAAAATTCAAATGCAAAAAATCACTTGGCGTAGTTAACGTCATGTGGTCGTGTCTTGTACACATCCCCCTCTGATTTTTCTTTTAACTATTGCTTCCAGGTATTTATTAGCCAATTTTGCACTAAATCCTTTATCTTTATCTGATTGAACATGATTTTCTCGAAGAACGCGTGTTCCTTCTTCAAAGTTGACTGATGCATTGCTTCGTAAATTATAGTTTCGTGAATATCTATCGTACGCTTTTTTTTGTTATCTTGCACGGTTCTATACAATTCAATTTGTGGTAAATGATGGCACATTGGTATCTCTGAGAAAGCTATATTCGTCTCTGCCTGCGACGTAATTTCGACCAAAATTTAAATAAAACGGTGTGTAACCTGTACTTGCATGAGTTGCAGTTCGTATCGCGTTGGCAATTATGTGCATGTCAATATCCCAATCTTTCTGATTAGTCTTTCCCTTCAAACTGCATCTAATCGCTGACACTATGGTTCTAGTAAATCGTTCTGTTGGATTTGCCTGGGGGAAATATTTGGCCGTTAAAAAAATGTTTTACATGATATTTATTTAATAAACTTTTAAAATCCCGTGATAAAAATTGAGTTCCGTTATCACTTAATAATATTTCTGGAACCGAAAACATCTTAAAAACATTTTCCTCCACAAATTTACAAAGCGTTGAGGCCTTCATAGCTCTCATTGGTTGTATCAAAACAAATTTTGAAAACCAATCTACTATTACTAATAGGCATGTGTTTGCTTGCTTGCTTCGAGGGAACGGCCCAACGCAATGCTTTTTTATGCTGCTCTCCCATCGGAAGCCTTTTCATCGTATTATCAGTTTTATTTTTCTTGCATTCTACACAGCTTTTGCAATACATCTTTATCTCTCCTGACATTTTTGGTCACCAATAACGATCTCTTATTCTTTCGACTGTCGTATCATACCCAAAATGAGCATTTTCATCGTGAGCTTTTCGAATTATCTCTGGTCTTTCATGTTCCCTTGGTAAATATTTCCAGTTGTATCTCCCATCTGTGAATTTGGATTCACAAATTTACAAATTTATAAATTCTATTTCCATTTACCGTGTACTCTTTGTAATTTTCAGGATCCGTGCTTATTTCCGTTCTTGAAAGTTCATACGATTTATCTTTTTCTCCAATATCAATGGTACTAATAGATCGCGATAATGCATCGGCGGTTGTGTTAAGTGTACCTTTCCTATATTCTAAGCAAAAATCAAATTCTTGAAGTTCTAAAGACCATCTTAATAGTTTAGTTGATTTTCCTTTGAATTGCATAAGCCACTTCAAACTTTCCGCGTCAGTGATGATTTTAAACTTGGTTCCATCTATGAAATGTCTAAAATGTTCTATAGCCATCAATACCGCCAAACATTCTCTTTCTGTTGCGCAATAATTTTTCTGAGTAGAACTTAATTTTCTTGAAAAGTAGCAGATTGGTCCTGAAACTTTTTGCTCGTCTTTCTGCATTAAAACTGCTCCTACTGCCCTATCTGAGCTATCTGTCTCTATAATGAACTCCTTATGAAAATTAGGGTTCACTAAAACGGGTGGTGAAGTTAGAACTTCTTTAAGATTTATCATAGCCAACTCTGCCTCTTCAGTCCATGTGAATCTACCTTTTTTCTTTTTAAGGGTGTCTGAGATTGGGGCGACAATGTCACTATATCCATTTACTCCATCAACTCCTTTGATCGTTTTAGGGCGCTCATAGTTCAATATTGGCGCGATTTTATCAGTGTCTACACAAACTCCTTCCTCACATAGGATATATCCCACATATTTCACCCTCTTCTGACAAAAATTTGATTTTGTAATACTAATTGTGAGTCCCGCAGCTCTGAGTCTCTCACTTACTAATTCCAGAAGTCTAAAATGATCTTCTAAGGTTTTTGCTGCTATAATAACATCATCTAAATAAGTAAATACCCAAGGTTCTAAGTCGCTACCCAAGTATAATCTCATCAGTCTATTCAAGGTTGCAGGACTGCCATGCAATCCGATTGGCATCACCTTAAATTGGTATAGGCCTCTCGCTGATCTGAATGCGGTTTTATCTCTTGATTCACGCTGTAAAGGTACTTGCCAGAATGCGTCTGACAAATCAATAACAGAAAAATACTTAGCTGGACCTAATCTCTCTAACACACTGTGTAGACCTGGGAACGGGTAAAAATCTTTTTCTGACATTTCGTTTAGTTTTTTGAAATCTAAACAAATTCTGTATTGCTCTGACGGTTTACGCACTGGTACAATATTATTTAACCATCTTGAAAATCTACAAGGTTCAAATGACATCTAACCTTATCATCCGATCAATTTCTTTTTCAACCTCCTCCTCTACTTTAGGTGACATTTTAATCATAGATAATCTCTTAGGCATAGCTTCTGGTTTCAAACGGATTTCATGTTCGGTCAATGTAGTTCTTCCGATGTTTCCATTAGAAGTATTGGGAAAGCTATTTATGATCTCAATCAATCGACGTTTCTGCTCAAGGGATAAGTCATGTTCAGTCTGAAGCGTTTCTACTGTTACTGCTGTATCTATGGGTCACTGCACAAAAATCATCCTCACTCTTTCACTCTTATATAAAATTTGTAAACAACAAGGCTAGTAAACATCAAAATCTCATGCAAAACCAAAACAGTGCAGAGCCCCATTGGTATATCATAGGATGGTATTTCAAGAGAAACATCATCTTCCACTTCTGATGCTTCCTGTAATTTCTGCTCTCCTGGTATCAATTCAAAAGCTAGAACCTGTGACGTTTCATCGCTGTTTACTAAAGATATGGACGTCAGTGAATTATCTTGTTTGCGTAATGCTGGTTCTATGTTAAATGTACAGTGGCCCAATTTAATATTCGTACGGGATACTGTTTTCACATCAAGTTAGTAAAACACTATTAAATTATGTATTGAGTTTAAAACACTTTATCTACATTGAAGGTAATAGGTGTCATCTATTATTTGGCAATCACAAAATGTTTCCATTTACATTCATTTTTGGATTAATGGAAAAGTATTGAATTTATGTCTAAAATTCACCCAATTTCGTATTCGTACACCTACCAAAATTAAAACGTAGAACATTCAAAACTAAATTTTAAAGCTTTATTTGATTGCTGAAGTGTTTTATTATGATGTTCAGATGTAGTGAAGTACATTTGGACAATTTATTAGCAGACATATATGGAATTTAGGTAAAATTATGAGAAATTCCTGTTTTGCAATGATTTTTGCAATAAAATCCAATAATTCGAACAATAACGTTCATTATTGTCATTTGATCCAAACTATTAATTATACTCGTGATCTCTGATCGAAATTTAGTTGAAATGTATACAGCTTACAGGAATCATAAACAGTTTTCATCCCTTTTGAGTTCTGAAAATTGTTGTGCAATTACTTCAAAACTCTTCTAACATGATATTTTTAATCAATATAAAAACCAAATTTTCATTCTAAGCAACAGGAAAAGGTTAATTTTGTTTTTGTCTGTAAACAAATTTGAACTACGAACTTCATTTTACAATAAAGTACCCTAAACTACGCTGTACAAACCTCCACATAATTGATATTATCGCAATATTCAATTATCTTTGAATTGCTATTCAAATTATATTCAAAATAGTACCCTATTTTGCAATTTATTGATTTTGTAAGAAAAATACAAAATTACTTGAATGAGTAGAGAGCATTGATATACTTTTTTTAGAATATATCCTGCTGTGTTCATCATTTTATAAAGCGTTTGTGTTGCGGTTACGGCAATAATATTTATTCTATAAATCTCTGTAATCATGTTTGGTAGTAAAATGAAAATTAAAAATAATAATTACGCAATGTTTTGATGGAAAAATTAACTATGGATTATGTATATCCATTTAGGAGCCAAACTAAGAGAAATTGACCAAAGTTTTTGGTTTTTGATTTGTTATAAATTTTATATTACCTGTGTTCCAAAACTATAAGTTGTCGATATCCACTCCTAGCTACTCTAAAACTGATTATAGTTTTTTGAAAGTTGTACAATATTCGCAGTAATCATTCTTAAAGACGTGATGTTGAAAAAAATTTAAGTCCAACAATAGACTTACCGAATATTTTAGCAAAAACATGAGAAAAGTGGAATTTTTCTTAAATTTACCTAAGTTTCAAATATGTCCGCTTATAAATTTTCCAAATGTACTCTACTACACCTAAACAACACAACGAAGAACTTAAGCAATCATCTAGTCCATTAAAATTAGTTTTGAATGTTGTACATATCTCTTTTGTTAGGTGTACGAATATGGAATTGGGTCAATTATAGACACAATCTCAATACTTTTCCATTATTCCAAAGACTTAAGCAAATGAATACAGTTTGTCATTGCCAAACAATAGATGACACCTATGACTTTTGTTATTGATAAAGTATATCGAAGTCCATGCACCATTTAATAGTTTTATACTAACTTGATATGGAAACAGTGCCCCTTACGAAAATGAAATTGTGTCACTGTATTCCAAAAATCTATACCAAGAATAAGATATTTACAAATTTTTGGCACTATTACTATGAGTAACCGAATCGAATGTATACGGAATATTTGCATCTCCTACACACTTATGTGCTGTCTTGTCAGCAGTGCTTATCTTGATATTTGTCGGGAGAATTTTCAAATAAAGTTTATTAATTAAATCCAGCGAACTTATAACTGAAACTGTGGCTCCAGTACTCCTAAGAACAATTTTTGGTCGATTTTGAAAAAAAAAAAATTTTTTTAATCAAAATAAATACGTTTCGATGATAAAATAATAATCTTGAAATTATTTTAAAGCATCATGATTATCATGATCACCTCTGTAGAAGTAGCCATTCTTGAGTTGTATCAGATTTTATGTAAAAAAATATTGAATAAATAAAATACAGTGAAACCTCCATGAGTCGATATTGAAGGGACCATCGACTCATGGAAATATCGAGTCATGGAATAGCAATCCTTTGGAAAGCTGCTTCTAGGGACCATCATAGTGACCATGAAATTTTGTTTTTTGTATGATTCCATGAGTCGATATCGAGTCATGGAACATCGACTCATGGAGGTATCACTGTAGCACATTTTTATCAGTTTCGAGAATATAGTTTTTCATCGAATTTTTGCATTATACATTAAATAACTCGAACTCGCTACTTCGCTACATATTTTTATGTAGTCCAAACGATTCAATATAACTTTTCCATAGAACATTTTTCTCTAAAATCAACAGTTTCGGACCTATAATTTTCCAAATAAATTGCAAGGATTGAAAAGACATTCTTGGGCTTTCAATTGACTGAGGTTGACATTCGATTTTGCAATTAGTGTACAAGTTACTACAGAAATCCCTAAAAGGATTGTTTTTCCAAAGAATTATTTTAGAAGTCGCATAATATTGTTCCTTAGTAAGCAACATTCAACAATAGTGAATGATTCATTATTTCTCATATTAGTTTTATAACATGAGTTAAATCGATTTAATGTAGTCATATACATTGTATGTGACAATCGAACAAACAGTTTCATGTATGGCAACCCTTTCGCAAAATAGTGAGTGATCACTCTTTTTTGAATCGCGAGTTACCTATTGAAACCACCTTCGTTCCATTGCATGCAGCCCGGAAAGCCTTTCTACCATATGCAAGCGATTATCGTCACCGCTTGCACTGCACCGCACAGGTGAGGGAGAGAGATTCGGCGGGTCTCAAACCCTCACCTGGTGAGAGGTTCGCCGTTTGCTCCTCATGCAAAGGCATCCAAGTCGCCGGCGTCGCTCTGTGCAGTCACTCAGTGACTGGTAACTCAACGACGATCGGGCACTGGAGTGGACTGTGGTATTCAGAGCTTCAATTCAGTACGAACGCCTGCTTCGTCGAGTTCGGTTCGGTCTCGGTTGCAAAACGTGCGCGGGATCATTCGGTTGATCGCAGTGTGCAGCGGTTTAGCGATAGTTGCTCCCCTAGTAGTTGATCTACGGCAAAGGGGGCCCGGTTCTTATGTGAAGTTGGAGTGTTTATAGTGAGTGCAATAGGCAAACCTGCTAGCTAAACAGTTCAGCCGTGACGACATTCTCATTCCGACGGGACGGGTGGTAACCACGACATGCTAGCTTGGCTTGCTATGATCCCTTGATCCAATCGGGTCTACAGTGCATGTTTATTGGCAATAGACGAAAGCAGTGAACGACGACATCGATAAACAAAGTGATCTGGGCGAGTTACTCTGCAGTACGTATGGCTTGTGGCTACGAATGATACAGTTAACTCTCTATAACTCGACATTGGAGGGACCATCGAGTTTGGGGGGTATCGAGTTATAGAACAAAAACTCAGTGCAATTGCGGCTCAAGAGACCATCAAGGTAGACATGAAACCTATTCTTATGGTTCTATAACTCGATATCGAGATGCGGAATAGGGAGCGATGACTGTAGTCTTGTTTTAATGGTTTGAGTACCATGGCTATTGTTGGATGGATTAGTCGGAGTGTGCAAATTCTTTGTTTTTCCTAAACACCAAGCTGTGTGATCGAGTGAAAGAGTTTACGGTCCAATTATGACGGAGGAACTGTCCAGCGGAAGAATTATGAACCAGTTTGGATATTTTTTTTTCAAGAAGGATGATTATTGAACGATCTTTTCGACCTATGGACGTGATCATGCTGTGCCGGGGCCAAAAGTCCAATGACATTTGAACCTTCTGCGAACGCATAGGATGGGTCCGGACTGCAGTACGAAGCAAGGACCGCTTTTGGGGAAGTTTCGCAACATCTGTTCTGTGGGTTGGGACGTTAATTATCTTTAGGTTTTTTACCTTGCTCTTCCGAAATCGGCAAAGCCTCTGAAGTGAAATTTGGTAAAAGAGACAAGCCCTCGAACAAAAGAGTGTGTTGTCGTCCGGCAGCAAGACGACGGATATCAACGCGGTGTGCTCAAAGCGTAAGAGCAAAAGTTAATGTTTAAGTATGGAGTGAGAGAGGCGAAGCAAGAAAAAAAAACAAGTGAAAACGTTGATCTTTTCAAGTAGTGCCAAGTCCAAAACTAGCGAGAAGAGTTGGGGATACCAGAAGGAAAGACGTGTTTTTTTTTTTGGTCGATGGAGAATATCGAAGAAGGCCTGGTGTCAAGACAAGAAAATGAAGATGAAGACGAAGGTTACTTGGACCGGCTAGCGTAGCGTGTGTGATCCGGCAGTCCGGACCTATGATGATGATATGGTTGTCGTAGTCATCGGTGGGGAAGAGAAGAAAAGTTTTTTGGTAGCGAAAACGGTTGTCGTCAATCGGGTGGAGGTCACGGTGTTCCTGTGAATCGTTTCTGCAGGTAAAGGTGTTCATGAGTTGGGAGTTCGTCTCAAGAAAATAATGATTTTCATAATAGAAATCATAACAAAATCCTCAAAATCAACTCAATTCTTCCAGTTGTCTACATTATATAGCCAGTTGTTTCCGCAATATACATCAAAATCCAAGTGCATAATTCTCTTGTTATATGGATGGATAGCCTCATCAACAGTAATTCAAAATTATTGTTGCAAACTCTGCTGGACTTTCAGTCTCGTCTAGACCTTCTTATGAAATACCTTTCCTTTGAAATATCTTGCATGTCAAAACTCATGGAAGTATTTCTATACAAAAATTTGCAAGCAACAGGAGCGTTTTGATAAATGGCATAATGCAAATGCAAACTTAATACTGGCAAACTCGGGGTTTTCAAAACTGAAAAAGAACTCTTTAGAACCTTTAGAAAAACTCATAGGAATAATTCTTAAAGAATTAGCAGGAGTCTGAACAATATTTGGAGAAATCATGGAAGTTGTTCGGGAAGAATCACTGAATTACTGTTTCTTGGCAATTCCCCAAGCAATCTTTAATAGCAATTACAGGCAAAATTGGATGTATTTCAAGTGGAATTGTTAGAGAAGATCCGTAAGGAATTTCTGGAATAATTGCTGAAGAATCCTTAAATTAAATTAATGTAAAATCTGTACTGGAATTTATGGGAGAAAAGAATATGAATTGTTTAAGGAATTTTTGGATGAATCCTTGGAGCAATTATTTTAGGAATTCCAGTTGATTCTAGATGAAGAACTTAAGTTTGTCTTTATCCCTAGAGGATAATCACTGGAAAACTTCAAGGGATTACTAGAAAGACTCCCGAGTAATTTCTGTTCTTTAAGTGATTTTTAGAGGAATTTCTGGAGCAATTCCTTCCAGTCTCTTTGGTGGTATCACCGGAGGCATACCTGTAGACATTTTTAACGGAATATCTGGAATATTTGTTGAAACAATTGCAGGAGAAGTTTTTGTATAAATCAGACAGAAATTTCCTAGATTCCTAGATTTTAATAATTCTTGGAGAAACCCTTGGAATAATTAGCAGGGAATCATTGACGAAGTTGTTGAACAATTCCTAGAGAAACCTTTGGAAAATGTTTCGGAAGAATCTCGAGGAATTCCTGGAGAAATTAATAAGCATACTTTGAAGATGTGTGGATCTGTGGGATGAATACTTGGAGCATACAGCAATCCGAGGAGACTCCCAGAAGAAGTTCAGAATTGTTCAAGCCTTTGCTGAAGGAATTCTTGAAGTAAATCCTCTTTAATGTTCAGAGGAATAATTTCACAAACATGTTGGTTCCATTAGTCAACCTGAATATTCCGAAAAGTGTTGGTTCAGTTTCGAAAACTGACGACAGATTGATATTCATATATTTGTAGTTTGTAGGACTTTCGGAAAAAGCTCTGAGGAATCTTCCGAAGAATCAATAAAACAATTTTGTATGAATTCGAGAAAAAAAAAACACCTGAAAAAATCCCTGGAGTCATTCACAGGGCATCCGTTAATAAACTCTAACTATTCCTGCAGATTGCTTGGAAGAATCACTGAAAGTATTTCTCGAGGAACTCTTCGAGCAAACCATGGTATGAATTCCTAGAAGAATGTCTCGAGGAATTCCTGGATAAATTTAAAGTGTTCCATCTTCGGTAGAAAAAAGGTACCTCTAGTGAATGGAGTGGAATAGTTTCTGAAAAAATGTTCAAGACTGTTTCTGAAGGAATTGTTCAATAACTCCTTGAGGAGTCTACAGAAAAAGTTAGAAAGTGATTATCAGATAAAATTTCTTGAGGGATTCCTGGAAGATTCTCTGGAGGTATTGCTGGAAGCATTCCTGTAGAAATTTGGAAGCAAATTGCTGAAAAAAAAATACGGAAGAATTTATTGGATTAATTTTGTATATTTTTCTGAAAAGATCGTTCAAGAATTCATCAAATATGTTTATTTGGAATTTCCGTGAAACTTCAACAAGAATTTTCAAAGGAGGCACCACACTAGACAACGAACTAGAATAATGCGTACAGTAACATAACATTCCTCGCGAAAAGTTTTCTGGACTGAAGCAGGAATCGAACTCGTAGTCCTTAGCACAATGCGATTAAATGCCTGATGATGCTAACCGTAAGGCCACTTGTGTTTGTTTGATTTCTTCGATGATTTCGCAAAAAAAATTCTCAAAGATATTCTAGGAACACTTTTCGGGGAAAACGCAAGTGAATTCATCTCAGAGATTCCAGGGACTCTGGATAAATGTCTGAAAGAGTCAACCAGAGATTCACTGGTACAAAATTATGCAGAATCTATCAAGTGATTTCTTAAAAAATTTTGGGAGGAATTTCCAAAAAAGTTATGGAGGATTTCCTAAAAATATAAGAAACTAGTGGTCCCGGCAAACTTCGTCCTGCCATCAAGTAGGCTGTTGTAAAACTTCATGTAATCCCCCGTACAAAATTACACATTATTCTTTTCCCGTTTTTCCGATTATTCTGGTGACTTTCCCGAAAATTTACCTCGTACGAACACGTCGCATCCCTTGTCGAGTGCAACAGTGAAAAACTAACGTCAATCCGTTGATCCGTGCTCAAGTGATTTCGTGACATACAAACACCACTCCAGTTTTATATATATAGATTAGAAATTATAAAATAATTTATAAAGTGATTTCTGGATAAATTTTGGCAAAATATCTGCGGTAATTGCTGGATAATTCCTTCCTACTGAATTTGTAGAAGAGTCTCTGAAGTAATCTGTGAACGAATACCTATAGAATAACTTAAAAAAGATTATGTAAAATTTACTTGAATAATTCTTGGATAAATATTTGATAAAAATCTAGCCTAATCTTCAAATAAATCTTTGAAATAAACTTTCAAAAATTAGCTGTTAACTCCTATAGACATTTACGAAGGCAAAGTATGGATGAATTTGGTTATTTGTCCCTGGCAGTTTGGTATTTCGAAGTTATGGAATGTTAGTTGGATTTGTGAAAACATAGATGAAATTTTTTTCTGGAATATCTGCATTTAGACTGATGAAAATTTTAAAGTTTTTGTTCTCCTATGTTTAAACGGTGTCAATCATGATGAAAATCATTCACCCAAACTTTGAAGTGATTTGTAAGAAATTTGGTTGTGCACACGCCGTTTGCAGTTTGTATGAAAATTACTCTTGAAAACACAATCGTTTGCAATAAGTCCTCTATCTGCTCGTAATAATACATAATGGAGAAGTGAACAAACTGTGCCTAAGTGAAATCTGCCCAGCTACAACCACATTTTTATGGAATATCTGGATAACTTGGTATTGATTCCAAAGTCTAAATTATGCTGAAATGTTCATTCAGTTACTTTCAGAGCAATACCGCTTTTTTGCAGTAGAACATAGTAGCCTTTGATCTAATCTCCCCGCCAGGGTCTCCAATATTGCCTGCCGAACAGTTAGTGAAGCATGCTTCATGTAAACCCACTTTATGATGATGAATAACAATTAATCCTGACGTTCAATCAAAATGTGGTCTATAAACTTCAAATGGCGTGAGCACAGTCAAATTTCGTCCGAATCACTTCAAACCAGCCTTCTGGTACCACAATACAACCTCATGGAAAAAAAATGAGCCATCATCTCTGGTTCCCCAAGACAGTCCAATGTTTACAAACAAATCGGCGTTTCGGGACCAACAACTTAAAATGGCGAAAACTTTTTAGGGTGAAATAGTTATTTATGCAACAAGTTGCAAAATGATGATTTTTTCAGCAAGAGTTGTACATTTATCCAACGAGGCTCGCCGAGTTGAATAAATACAACGAGTGCTGAAAAAATCGAGTTTTGCAACGAGTTGCATACAACATTTTTTGCTATTTCGAAAAATGCCGTTTCAGCTGGATGAACTTTAAAAGCACAAGCAAACATTTCAAGAGAACCCACATGGTCATACAGCCATCCGTAGTTTCAATTCAGTATTTTTCAATCACGTAGGCTGTGATACAGAAGTACCAATGAATATCACAAATTTTCTCGCTCCCATCAGTAGCTGACTACAAATGCTGGATGATCCGATCCCACATCAGAATCGCTAGCCAGTGTCAGAACCAGATCGCATAACCAACGGATATAGATTATTTTATTCTACGAACGGCTTGAGGTCAGAATTGTCGGTCTCGTATAGCGAAGTGACAATTCTCGACTCGAGTGAACTGATTTGCCGTGTAAACCAAAAGGAAAGTCACTTCACTAGAGTCGAGAATTGTCACCTAGCTATGAGAGACTGACAATTCTGACTCCAAGCCGTTCGTAGAATAAACCCATTTATATCCGTTGTGCGGTCTAGTTCTGAAACAGGCTGGCGATTCTTATGTGGGATCGGATCGTCCAGAATTTGACGTCAGACGTAGAATAAATCCATGAATCAGATGCAATTGTGCTTATACTGTGCGCAGTGTTAGGTGAGATGAATCGCATGAAGTGAGAATTGTCGACTCGCTCCCGTTTGATTAACATTAGTCACCTCAAGTCACCCGAGGTGAGAACAATTCATCTCGACTCTTACGCTGCGCAGAATAAACACATATGGCATGAAGAGACTGGGTTATTCAGTTGACGCCTATCAAAACAGTACTGAAAAGTGCTACTTTTCAGCACCGAAAAGAGTGCTGAAAAGTAGCACTTTTCAGCACTGCTTTTTTCGATAGGAAAAGTAGGCCGCTATGTCGATCATCTTCTCAATGAAAAGTTGATTGATTTGCAACGGAATTGCAAAAATGTAGTTTTTGATATTTCATGTAGTTTCAAATTGACAAACTGTTGCAAAATCACTGTGCCCCGACAGACCGTTATTATGCAAAAAAATTGTCCATCAATTCTGAGCACAGGGCTCGATTTCTGAGGTTATTTTGCACCTCTGAACCAATTTTTTAAAAAATCCTTAGGAGGAATCTCGAGAAATCTTGATTTGAAGTTTTAGATCTAAAATTTCAATATAATCCTCATTAAAATTTTGCAATAGCACTGAAAAAACCTACAAAAACGCTCAAAAAGTTGGCCAAACTGTTCTCAACTAGTAAAAAATTGTTATCGTTGTTATAATTAGACATTAACAACTAACTAAACTTACCAGAGTGGCTTAAGATTTTTTTTTCATAGATTTCTATAGTTTTTATACTTGTATAGTCGATTTAGAGCTAGTATCAATCATTTGTTTCAAATCTGGAATAATTTGGTACAATACACATGAACATACACGAATGTCTTTCACGGGGCCGCTGGCCTCCACCTGAATGATGTAACTTTTTCTTCCGGCATTCTCACTAAATGACCAGCTCACTGAAGTTTGCCTATTTTATTCACACAATAGTTTTCGCTCCTGTTCTCAAATAAATGTGCTTTTAGAGCCAATAATAAGCGTTTTATACAGGGCAAATTGACAATGGTGATTCATTTAGGCATGCTTGCATTCATCGTTGTTCTGTTTGCCTTTTTATTGAAAACTGATTTAGTTTTCAGTGTTCTGCGATAAAGGGTCGCGAGGTGTTTTGCCGAAGTTGTTAACGAAATAATTGATCTATGAAATCAAATAAGCCTTTATCAAGCAACAGTGTAGAAATGTTATTTCCCCTTGCAAGTTGGTCCCTAAGCTGGTTACATAATCCATAAAAGGAGATATTCACAGCTAGTACACGTGTGTTATCATTATTATCATGCGTCATAAGTGTGTTCAGAATAATAGTAGTGAAAGCCGATTTTCATACAAAATACTCAACTTTGGCATGCTGTTACTTTGTTTCCCTATGAGCAATCGGCTTTAAATTTAGAAAAAATCAAAAACTCAAAATACAGCAGATATATAAATAATGAAAACTACTATTATTTTGAACGATTTCACCTGGTGCTTAACTTTTTAACCGGTAGTGTGAAAATTAACAAATTATGTGATAATGAAATTGGCTCTATTTGTAATTTACTGCCAAAATTTCATGCCGATTGCTCCTAAGTATGGAAAGAAAGTAACAGAATGCCAAATTTGAGCATTTTGTATGGAAATCGGCTTACACTACTATTATTTTGAACACAACTGTACATCTCCATCAAGCACTGCTTCAGCACCAACAAATCTGAACTTCCTTCTTTTTCTACATGCAACCATATACGTTTGGGTAGAGTACATGATATGACAAGCTTATCCTAGTTGTCCACCTTTAAAATAGTGAAACTCTGCTTTACTGCACTGCGGACGATTTCAATAAAGCCATCGTCTGCAAAATCAAGGAGTATATGCGACAAAACGCAATATTGAACAGTAAATTCTGAAACTCATCTCCTTCCATTCCATGTAATTTTCCATAAAAAATAGGCTCCTCGTCTACAATTCTTACACTTCATTGTATTTGCCAACCTATCAGCTTTATGTTTTATTTTCAAGCCTTTGATATTACCTGCAGCAGAATTTCGTTACTGAGTCGATCGTGATCTAGAAATCAATATACAGATTGACGATGAATTCCGAAAAAAATAAAACGAAGATTGTTTCAGGTATATTGAGTGGAATTCCTGGTGATGCTGATCTAAAGTATTAAATACTCATTAAGGATTTGTTTGAAGTTGTTAAAGACTTTGTTAATTTTAGAACACTTGTGACATATGACAATCATGTTTCCCGTGTAGTTATAATCCTGTTGTGGCTGGAGTATTGAAAAGGATATTTTTACACAGAATGGTGAGGCCAGAACTCGGCGGAAAACTAGACGTAAACATCATGAGTAGTAAGTAGTAAGTAGTAGAAACAAATTTTTTTTAAGCAAAATAAATACGGCAGCCTTTGGTGGGCTGGTCACTCAGTGTGAAAGTCGAAAAATAAACTGTAAATTACTTATATTCAGCATTGAATGTTTCACGTTTATCGAACTTAATATCAATTGTATATAAGAATTTATTGCTTAGATTTCATTCTATTGAACTAAGCTAACTGGATTAAGCCATGTAAAAACATACTTAAGCCACTCTGGTATGTTAAGTCAGTTTTTAATATTTCTAATTATAACAATGGTAACAGTTATATGCTAGTTGAGAACAGTTTGGCCAACTTTTTGAGCGTTTTTGTAGGTTTTTTCAGTGCTAATGCAAAATTTTATTAAGGATTATATTGAATTTTTAAGTCAAAAACTTCAAATCAAGATTTCTCGAGATTCCTCCTAGGGATTTTTTTAAAAATTGGCCCAGAGGTGCAGAATGACCTCAGAAATCGAGCCCTGTGCTCAGATTTGATGGACAATTTTTTTGCATAATAACGGTCTATCGGGGCACCGTGAAAATCTTTATTATATTTTATTTTGAACGAAAAATTTGTATGTGGTGAACTTCGAAAGCAGTATGAAAAAACGGAAATATATCCCCGAATTGATTTGACTTAAATCGGTAATTCCTCTTGAGTTTAACACTCACTTCAAAAACATGGCTTCATAGAACTGGGCTGCTTCAAACTTTGGGAGGATGATATTTACCATAATAATCGTTTAAGCATAGGGGAGCCAAAGTTCAAAGTTTGCGTTAATCTTTTGGGAAGGATTTTTATTGAATGTTTGGAAAGAGTCCTAGCCATGATTATTGACGAATCCTGGAAAAGGTTCTTACACAATCCTTGATGATTTTTTTACACAATTCTTCTGGGCAAACTTCTCCAGATTCTAGAACAGAGTTTGGAAATGAGGTGTGGGTGAAGTTCTGCCGGAATCCTAGAGGACAGAATCCTGCACTGAATTCTCGACAAATCCTGGACTTCATTCGTTGACAAACCTGGATAGGACTATGCAACAATACTAGACGAGATTCTAACAAAATCCTTCGAGAATTTCTGATAGGTTTTTAAAAAAATCACTTATACAATCCTGTACAATTGGAGTAAATCACTATTTTCGGTTTCCCCAAAATAAATTTTCATCCTTTCGATTTGATTGTATTGAAAATATTGCTGCATTAAATAAATAACCCGCAGCACAATATTGTTTCTGAGATTTTGCTCGCGTTTCAAAAAGGCTCGAAAGATCTGGTTTAAATTGTTTTTTCAACTTTCAACTAGCAAGTGCTAAGTAAAGAATTTCTAGAAAACCTCGAGCAACTCTTTAAAAATATATAAATTCTGGAAGGAATCCCTGAAACAATGTACGTAAACACTTGTTCGAATGGTTGTGGGAGTTTTTGAATGAATTATAGAGAAAATATGGTGAAATTGCTGGAGAAATGTTGAAGAAAATAAGTTCATCATAATATGTTCAGGCCTTCTAGAACATTAGTCCTTATGACAGCATCATGCAATATGCCTGAACATGATTTCTTAATATTTTTTCAACTATGCCACGTCCATTGAAGTATACATTAAAGAATTACTTAAGAAATTTCTTTGGGAGCTTCTAAAGGATATGCAAACAAATTTCTGGCAGATTGTGTTGAAAACTTATCGAAGAAACCCCTTAATAAACTTCCCGGAAATGTTTGAAACAATTCCGGAACGATTCTTTGAGAACTCCTCTGATGATTTTTTGTTAGAATCACTGATAGAATTCCTGGATCAGCCAAGAAGAAATTCTCGCGTTAGTTCCTGGAAAACTGCCGGATTTATTGTAAATGGAATTCCGGGAATAACTTTTGAATGGCCTTTAATGAAATTTCTGGATGAATCTTAAGAGTTCCTTATGAATTCCAGGGTTTTAACAAAAGGTAATTTCAGAACTACTACTAAAACAAATCCATCGCTTTTTCTTGGAGAAGTCACTGGAAGCAACTCCTGAGGAAAACTGATAGCAATATCCTGGGATATTGCCTGAGTAACTTTTTAATTAATTTCCAGTGAAATCGCTAGAAAACTTTTGGATAGAATTACTTGATGCAAGATTTTTTAAAAGAGTTCCTGGAAGAATCTATAAAAAATATTCCAAAACATGTTGATTAAAGTGAGTGGAAAGTGTTCTCTTTTCGATTATGGTTTCTGGAACCTAGATCGGATTGATTATCATAAATAAATATTCTTTGCAATTTGCGCTTTTGATAAAATCTCTGAAGAAACTTCTGAAGGATCTTCAGAGAAATTTCTGGAGAGGAATTAACAAGAAATTGAAGAAAATTAGCCAATTTGTGGCAATCGATATTGCTCGTAAAATGCTGGAACAGTCTTTGTATGTTCATTAGCATTGAGTAGGTTGCATAAAATCGTAGGTGATATGTGATACAGTTCTAAAAATTTTAATAGGCGTTCTAGTGGAGATCTTTTGAAAATTTTCTTTTGAATTTTGAAAGAAGAATTCGAACAAATTTTTGTTACTTAGTACGTTTTTCTTTTTCTTAAAGCTTATTTATTTGGGTGCAAGTGAAAACTTGTTATAATCTTAGGAAACAATAACTATTACGCGACGCTGTTTCATTGCGCTATTGTTTGGAGTTGCATAATGAATCACTACAAAACTATTTCCTGAAATTTCAAAATAATGTTGAACGCATCCCGATATGATTTCTGTTACTCTTAAGTGGTCTTTTACGAAATTGCAAAAAATGTTTTTTTTTTTTGCAATTTCTCATCGTAATAGGCTGTTTTTCATTAAGCAAATCTGTCATGAAACTGCCTATGAATTATGCAGTGCGGTAATAGTCATTACGTAACTGAAACCAGTTATGTAATGATTCATTACGCAACGTTTTCTCATTACTCAACTGTTTTGAGTTGTTGTTGCGACGAAACTTCTCGCTTAGGCAACACTGTCGAATCTGTATATGTAGTGGACCGTAACGTAAACAGCCGACAAACGTCAGCAGTAGTGAGCATGCAGAAAACAAACAATACACAACAGTCCGTCGAAGAATGTGTTCTTTTATTAGCAAGTCGATCTACTTAAAGCTATACGGTTTAATTTTTATACTTGTCCAACTATCTTCAAAGTATTTATTCTACTATTTATAGCTATTTACAGTTTCTAAATCTAATCCTACAAACTACTGTTCAAAATTGTAAGCCTAAACTATAAGATATAACTACAGTAAGAACGACATAATTGAAGTTTGATATTCACGAACTAATTATGTAATGTTCACTAGATCCACATTCGGAGTGGGAAGTTGCGGAATTCCAATACCACTTCGAGACTAAGAACACTAAATTTGTAAGCAATTGAATTTGAGTCATTCAGAAGTCATTACACAACAATTTTTCAGAAATTGTAAAATAATGGTGAATGCATTCCGATACGATTTTTGATACCCTCAAAGTGTCTTCTACCAAATTGCAAAAAATGTTGTACTTAACTCGTTGCAGAACTCAATTTTTCATAGCACTCGTCGTAGTTATCGAACTCGGCAAGCCTTGTTGGATAAATATATAACTCGTGCTGTAAAATCATCATTCTGCAACTTGTTGCGTAAAATACTAGTATTATATTTCTGTCTATCAAATCATTATGGCGTGTTTTTTTTTTCTAGCTAAAATGCAGCAAAATTTAAAAAAAAAATCACCTTCAACTTTTATATAATTGAGTTACAATTTTATGTTAATCCACTAGTCGAGGAGTTACTTGTGACGAATTTTAAAAAGATTGTTACTGTTAGCCACACTATTCTGTATTTTATGAGCAATGAAGGCCTAACTGGTCACTAATATCATCGGTCAGTTGTTTCACGAAATAAGAAAACTTACTTTTCAGTAGAAGCTAGTTTAAAACTAAATGAAACGCCTCTAACTAGAATAACTCTATAGTCAATAAAAATAGTTTGAAAAAAAGCGAAAATATAAGAAAATATGTTATGAAAATTGTGTAGAGGAGCTCTTAAAGGAATTCTTGAAGGTACGTGTAAAAGAGCTCTTGTTGTGTTGGAGCGATTTGCGCAAAAAAAGGAAGTAAAGTAAGGCGAAGCAAATATGCCTAACTGTTTCGTATGAAAGAACATCTCAGAATTTGGATTTTGGTCCAAAGAAGCCGATGGAATGAATAATATTGAAAATGTGTTACAGTTCGTGAATCATAACAGTTCGTAGCTCATACTCTCATAGACGTCAACGATCGAAAGTGAGCTTTGTTTTCTGGCAATGCAGTCGTAAGCAACTAAATTATAATCGATTGGTTCATATTACACCCTTTTGATCACAAACATTTTGTAGAAAATGGAACACATTCACTTATCTTTCTTGATTAGAATGAGAGAGTGTCTGCGAATGTGAGACGTGTTGACTCACAGTAATCGGCACCAAACAGAGGATGGTGTGTGCATTTTTTCTCTATCGTGACTTATTTGGGCTTATTCTACGACTGGAGTGAGGTGAGAGTTGTTGATCTCGTATAGCAAAGTGACAATGCTCGACTTGAATAAAGTGACTCGCAATGAGACGCAAATCAAAAGGGGTCTCACCTTATTCGATTCGAGTATTGTCACTTCGCTATACGAGACCTAGAGCACTCAACTCACGCCACTCGTAAAATAAAGTCAATTATTTTCCACGAATGATAAAAATCATGCGTGTTGTGTGAATGCGGGCGCATACAAAGGATAAAATTTTGGCTCATGTGTCGTTGATCGTGAAGGTTCTATTTAGAATTGACCATTTGCCAAAACTAAAACAGAAGTTTTCTTCAAGAAGAACAAAAATTGTAAAAAAATAAGAACATCCGTTTCTATGTTTTGTCAATTATGATAAACGGACGTTTTTTTTTATTTGTTGATCATTCGGAAGCTAATCGCTTTTTAAGTTTTGACAAATAATTGATTCTCACTAGGGGCTTCACTTTTCCGAAGCCTGGAATAGTTATCAGGGAATATAGCAGATATATGTTTTGTATACTTCCATTACTCACGCGCGCTCATCCTTTACGTTATCAAAAAACAGAGAATCTTATACACTGTTAGAAGTTGGATCCTAACAGCTAAAAAAAAAGAAATTCAATTTAGATTTGCAAGCAATTGAACATTGACTACTTGGATGATGACCCAATTAACGCAGCTTTTTTATCTGTATACAAAGTTATTCGATCAATTTGATCAGAGAAGGACAACTTGGCACATAATGGATCAATGCACGAGTTCACTAATCTGACGTTTGAGCGGTGCCGTATTCACTCGTTGCCATGGTCACATAAATAACACGGCACCGCTAAAACGTCATCGAGTGAACTCGTGCATTGGTCCATTGTATTCAATTTGATATTAGTGCTTTCTTATTCTTTTCCCAATATTCACCAAGGTCATGAACACTTTTATCTATCAAAATAAACGATACACAGCCACACCGTGACGAAGGTGGTCGGTCAACTTCCATGCCCTGTTCGGTCCTCCTTTGGCGTGGTTGGATACTTAGTCTTCGATGCGATGTTTGTTTCTGCAGATGACGGTGGGAGATATCGCCGCTCCGGACTCCTCCGGAGATAGTGGAACTCGTTTGTTTTCTTCCTAAAGTCGTCAAGAAGCCGCGTGAATGAACTGAACCACCACGGAACAGCCAGAAGTGAGAAGAGGCCCGTATCGAATGCGGCAGTCTGCGCCGTGGACAGAAGACGGATGGATAGTTGGATGGGTTGGATGGATTGATGGGAATGGGTATTATTTATATATGTATAGATACACATTATATTGTACGGGCTGTGATGTGAATAATTAGTTTATAAAAGCTTCATTTCACTTTTTGCTAGCTCTATGGGTGAATTGCTGCTAGAGGTATTGTGCTTCCTATTGGATTAGGTTTGGTGAGGCAATCGACCATGTCGTTTAGTGCAGTCTAGTTGATACTGCAAACATGCAATGGGTTTTAAAGGATTTACGCTTTGAAATTCCAATGATTCATGCGAGAGAATCCTTTTTTGGGATAACAATGGATCTTTTTATGAGATTCGAGTAAATTCCCTTAAAGGATTAAAATGAATTGATGGGACTCCAGTCTGGAGATTCAAATGAATCTCTTTGGAGATTCAAATGAATCTCTTTGGAGATTCAAATGAATCTCTTTGGAGATTCAAATTAATCTCTTTTGGCGATCGAAATGAATCCCTTTCGAGGATTCAAATGAATCCCTTTCGGGGATTCAAATGAATCATCCCTTTTTAGGGATTCAAATGAAACACTTTTGGGAATTCAAATGAATCCCTTTTTGGGATTCCAGTGAATCTTCTGAACGATATTCCAGTGAATCCTTGTGCATCCTATCACGAGGTTCTGATTAATTCAATTTCATTGATTCAAAAATCTTTCGCAAATCGCCATACTTGATCGTCAACCACCTTGCCGATGTGCGGCATCATTAGCCGATGGTTCTTGGCCAAGCTGCACAAAAGCCTTCAATGGCATTCGTCGCAATGCAATGCATTCGTCTTTGACATTTCCAAAGTTTGCTCATAGCCATAGTCTGCGCAAGGTGCACTCTAGCCAATTCTGTTTGCTCCCCGACTTCTACGATCGGTTTAAACAACAACGATGAGAGGCGGATGGGACAACCGCATGGCCTACTGCTTGGTTTAAGTTGAGGAGGTTTGGCTGATATATGTATTATAAATAATTATAAATTGTGGGAAGCTGCTGCTGCTTCTGCTGTCGACGACGACGACGATGCCGGCAATGGCTGATGGTTTCGTGCCGACCGAGCATTCGAGGGTGGCACTAATGTTGTTTTGTGCTGTATGTGACGTTGTGAAGAGCCCTCGACCGTTCGATCTCCTCGTCCATGGGTCCTACGGCATAGGCTGTAGGTATGCAGTGGCAGTACAAGTGGCACCGAAAGTGTTCACGTTCGGTTGGATGATATTTTTGCGGTTATTTTTTTCTCTCTGAACAGCAACCATCATCATCAACATCATCCATTGAGCAGCTCGAGCGAGAAACAGGGATATTATGAAGATTCTACCCCATTACCCCGAATACCATTTCCCCGAATGCCATCACCCCGAATTCCATTACCCCGAATGTACCATTACCCCGAATTCCATCACCCCGAATGCTATTTCCCCGAATTAATAATTATCTTGACATGATGATATTGATGACAGTTCCTCGTGATATTGGAATTCGGGGTAATGTCATTCGGGGTGATGGGCCGTTCGGGGTTTTGGAATTCGGGGTAATGGCGTTCGGGTTAATGGCATTCGGGTTAATGGGATTCGGGGTAATGGGGTAGAATCATTATGAAACAGTAGAGTAGGTCTAGGTGCCCAACTGCCATAACTAAATAGAATCGCGTTTTGGGTGGCGGCGGCACTGCGCTGCAACCTGTTGTGATGCGAGAAGCGAAGGGGTGGAGGGGGAGATCGTAGTTGGCCATGTCGGGGATTCCTCATTGACTGGCGGTTATAATGCGCAATGAATTGTGATGCAGTGTCGTCGTGTTCGGTGCTTTATGTTGGTTGTTGTTTTTTTACCCATTTGTTTTTGTTGAGATCAGCTCATTTTCGATGAGTTTTTGGGTAAGGGTATGCGATATGCATTTTTTCCACGTCGATACTAAACGAAAATCAAAACTTTTTTTTTCTGAGTACAAAGTTTAGATTTTCTAATAACAAGTGGATAAAGACCTTTAATATATTTGTTACATTTGGCTTGAATGCCCTCAATGTGATATCTGAAAGGTAATTTTTTATCTAGCATGAGCCCTAGATATTTAACTTCTTCTGACCAATTTGCTGGAACCCCTCTCATCATAACAACATGTCTACTTGAAGGTTTCAAATAAAGAGCTCTTAGTTTATGTTAGTTTATGTATGTGGGAATATTATTAGTTAATTGGACAATAGTTGGAAGCTTCTGCAGGATTTTTGTCTGAAAAATGGTAGAAATTTGGCCATTTTCTCTTTGCAAGGAAAATATGCCAACTGGAAACATTTGTTAAATATATTTACTAGCAATGATAAGTTACCTCTGGAAGGTTCTTGATGAGGATGTAGAAAATTCCATCATCGCCAGGAGCTTTCATATTTTTGATTTTTTTAAATAATAGTTCTCACTTCTTCCAAATCAGTCTCCCAAGAATTTTCGAAAACGTTCTCTTGATTGAGAATATTTTCTAAGTCCTGAGTAACTTGATTTTCAATTGGACCAGTAAGTCTTAAATTAAAATTGTACGCGCTTTCGAACTGCATAGCAAGTTTTTAAGCTTTTTCGCAATTGGTTAGTAATAATTTGTTTTCCTCTTGCAATGCCGGAATTGGCTACTGAGTTTTTTTTTCCAAGTTTCAGATAATTTCCGAAAGGGCTTAACCTTCCGTGTGTATTGGGGTCATTTTTGGCCAATCGACACTCTAAAAGAGCTATAAATTTGTAAGGAAAAGAAATAGTAGTAGATTACTTCAGGTACCTTCCTCCCTAATCTCTACCGTAATCCCTACAGCGATTACTCCAAGAATTACACTAAGGATTTCGTCTGAGACTCTTCCGAGAATTCCTCTAGGACTTGACCGTTACTAGATTTTCTAGACCTAGGGCTCCAGGAATACCTTCAGTAATTCCTCCAGAAATTCTTTCAGGTGTTCTTCTAGTGATTTCACTAAAGATTATTCAAGGGATTTCTGCTGGAATATAGATTCAAGGATTCTTCTACAGATATTGCGAGGAGTTTCTCCAGTGATGTTAGTATAATCTTTACTGGGATTTCTCCGGGAGTTTCTCCGAGAGTTTCTCCGAGGGAACTTTTCAAGCAATTATGCCAGGAATTACACCAAATATGCCTTCAGAGATTCTTCTAACCTTTCCTCCTGATATGCTTATAGAGCTTCCTCCAGAAATGATTGTCGTGACTCCTCCAAGGTTTTCACCAGAAAAATCTCTGCAAAAACTCTTGGCTTAATACAGAAATTCCTCCAGGGATCTTAAAGAGTTACTCTTGTCATTTATCCAATGATTTCTGCAGAAACTCCTACAAGCATTTTTGCAGAAATTTTCTCAGGTAGTCTCTCGAGATTTCTCTAGGAACCGGAAATTTCTTCAGGGATTCCACCAGAACATTTCCCATAAGTTTCGCCATAAGGTCCTCCAGGGATTCTACAATAAATTACTTCAAGATTTTCCTTCAAGACTTCTCCCAGAGATATCTGCAACAAATCCGCTGCATGGATCACTCCGAAGATTTTTTCAAGTAATCCTTCAAGAATTTCGCGAGAAATTTTATCAGAGATTTGTTGTTGGCCTCCGAAAAGTCCTGTATTGATTCCTTAAATAAAAAAATACCCTAAAAGTGTCTACAGCGATTCTTTTAATGAAGAAGTTTTTTAATTGTTTGTGCCATCTCTGGAGGAATCTCTAGATAAAATGCATGAAAAAACCCTTAGAGTAATCTCTCCAGAAAAAAAATATGGATCAACCTCTTTAGTATCACATGAAGGAATCCTTAGAGTAATCTCTAGAAAAATCTTCGGGGGAATCCCTTGAGAAATCTGTTCATAATCCCTGGAAGATTCCATGGAAAATTTTTAAGGAAAATAATTTGCAGGAGTCTATGGAGGAATTCCGGAAGAAATCTCGTGTACAATTTTTAGATGTATCCATGTAGAGATTCTTTTGGAGGATTCTTGGAGAAATTTCTGGATAAATGGCTGGAGGAATTCCTGTAGAGATTTCCCTGGAGGAGTTTGGAGAAATTCCTGTAGGAATCTCTGAAAGATTACCTGGGTCAAATGCTGAAGGAATTTTTGGAGGCATCCCGGGAGAAATCCCTGGAGAAATTTCTGGAGGTATCTTTGTAAGAATCCCTGAAAGAACCACTGAGAAGATTATGCGGGAGCAGGAGGAATCCTGGGAGAAACCCCTGTAGTGATTTTTAATGGAAAAATCCCTGGATAATTCTTGGAGGGATCGATGGAGAAATATCTGGAGGAATCCATAAAGGAATTTTCCTAAAGGATTCTAGGTATAGATTTTTCTAATGTAATCCTTAGAGAAAGTCTTAGAGTATTTTCTGGTGAAATTCCTGTAGGATGATGCCATGGTTAATTTTTGGAGGAATTTTCAAAGAAATTCTTGAAGGAATCCCCGGAAGAACTCCTAGTAGAATCCCTGGAGAATTTCCTGGTGGAATCCCTCGAGTGATCCCTGGAGAAAACAAAGGAGGCCTAAAGAGGAAATACCTGCATGTATATGTGGAGAAATTCATGGAGGAATTTCTGATGAAATATCTGGAGTAATCCTTGAATATATTGTTCTAGTGTGAGTCCTGGAGAAAGATTTGAAGACATATCTGAAAGAATCCCTACAGTTGTTCCTAGATGAATCCTTGAAGGAGTAGTATCTGGAGGAATCTTTATAAGAATATCAGGATATATCGCTTTAAGAACTCCTGGATTTATGTGGAAAGATTCTTGGAAGAATCATTGGATAAATTCCTGGAGGAATCCCAGCAAAAATTTTTTTTTGAGGGATCTATGGAGCATTTTCATCGTAGGCATACAAGTGTAAAGTACTCTTGAAATTTCTAGATAAATTCCTGTAGGAGATTTTCCTGCAGAAATTCCTGAAATAATCCTTGGAGCCTCAAAATAATAGTGATCATAAGTCAAAAATAATAGTGATCACATCATCTCGCTTCGTATATCCCTGAATCGAGAATCCATGGCCTGACAAAACCTGGGTCAGAAGGAAGTTAATTTCTCTGGTCATCCTCACCGACACGTTAGGAATTAGCCTGTGGGTCCACCTTCCTTTCTCCGAGTTATTCTACTTCTGCTGCCACCTCGCCATTGTATTTATTCTGATGGTATTCCTCACGTTCATTGTTTCCCTTTGCATGTAGAATGCTATGCCCTCAGCCAGAGTGATGCAGATGGGGATCATTCCGGCGATAACGCACACTGCCTTATAGTCGACCATGACTCCAAGGTGCTTTAGAGAGCATGTCGATGGGATTGCGTGTCCTCCGACGTTGATCTTCAACTGCTGAACCACACTGCAGCTTGAATCTAGTCATCCACGATTTCGCCGTCAGCATCTCCACTTCCTCCGCAGTCTCGCCAGTTATCGCAAGAACGACGTCATCTGCGAAACCGACGATATCGACTACATTCGGCAGTGTCAAGGTTAGCACTCCATCATACATCATATTCCACAGTGGTGGACCATCTCCAAAGCGATGCCTTTTTGGTGGTCCCAAAGAGAAAATTTGTTCGCGCGAAGGGCAATCCCAAAAGTTAAACTTATGGTTGCCCCCGCAATTTGTACATCCAAACTTTTTGGTATGTTCCTTCACAGGAAAGACGGCCGTAGCGTGAGAAGAACCTCCGCAAATCATGCATTTAGCATCCATGCGACAATGTTTGGTATCATGATTCCACTTTTGGCACCGATGGAACTGAGTGGGGTTCTGGAAATTTCCTCCAGGTTTCTGGAAATTTTCCCATGCCACACGGACATCGAACATAAGTCTTGCTTTTTCTAAAGCTTCACTATCATGCAGATAACTTTTGTTTAAGTGAACTTATTAGTATTCTTGAAAAAGCCCTTTCCGAAGAATGCCAGATTGGGTTCTCTTTTTCATACTGGGGAAAATCCAAGTAACTATTTTTTCCTTCTTTTGATTTCGTCAGGTAAGTCACCTGCAACCAGGTAAGAGAAACGTTTCAAGATGACCATGAACAAACGTTTATTTTTATCGTCATAACTAAAAATGTGCTTCTTATCTTCAAGATGTTTGAGAAGAAGTTTGCGATCTTTAAGAGTTTCGAGGAAAACGCGAAAGTCTCCTTTCTTTGCGATTTGGAAGGAAACCTTGTTTCCCCTAATGGAGTTCACGATCTTCTGCCTAAATTCCCCAAATTCGGAACAACTGACCACGATAGGCGGCACTCTTTGCTTCCTCACTTGAATCAAAGAGCCTGGGCTAGAGGCTGCTTCGATTTGGTGTACGGAAAATTTGTCTAGAGCATCGAACTGATTGCTCACTTCGATGCAATTATCAACATTATTCATTTCACCCTTGGAAGAAAGTTCGCATTCCGGAAAAACATCCTTTCTTCCATTTTTGCCACGTTCAGTGACAGTTTTAGAATCCACCTTTTTTGGAAGGAAGTTGTGAATTCAGAGATTCACCCTTCCTTTTGTTCGTTGTTGCAACCATGTTCAGTGAATAAACGGAAGATAAAGTGACCTTCTGAGAACTTTTTTCCCAAGTCGGTGTCCAAGAAGCTTTCGCTAACGAGTCCAACGGAACATCGAAGACATGGGTTCGAAAAAGGATCGAAAAGGGATCATTAGTGGAGAAAATAGTACTGAAAAGAATTATTTTTGTAGCACTTAGACTTACTGTTTTATAGCTTTATGTAGTTTTAACTTTCGCGGAATCTCGTTTCGAACGCAATTTTTTACAGCATCATTCGAAATATCGCATACCCTTACTCTTGGGGTAAATTAGCTACGGTATGCACACAGATGGAGTAGATAGAGCAGAACATGGTTTCCAACTCGAAAGACAAATTGAATATTGAAACCCGTCGTTCATTGTCCGCGCAGATTTTGTCAGCCGATAAATTTGCCAAAAATCGCTCCCATCACCCCATCAACTCGCCTATAGTATATTTCTGGTCCAATTGGTGGCATTGGCGAACCACCCCACCCGAATTAGTATGCTCTCGAAAATTGCAACATTAAACTCTAGGTGGTCGAGTGTTTTCTGCCTTCTTCATTCGGAATGTTTTTCTTGTTTCGCTTTTTTGCAGCTGAATTGTTTTAATTTGGAAAATGTTTTCGGTGCAAACTGGTACCCCCGCTTCATCATCTCCGAATCTCGTCCAGCCAGCGCCCAGCTTGGGCAATTTACTAAACGGAGCAAATTAAGACAGCAGGCGTTGCGTCCAGCATGTCGATGAGTTTGCGGTCGTGTTGGACGGAGGCGAACTTGGGTTGCTTGGATCATCATGGGAACAGACTACCCACAGAAGAAATCCGCTCCCAAAATGGTGTGAAGTTCTAGAAAAGCGAAAAATACAAACCACCCATCACAGGAGGACAGTTCTTGGGGGGTGTCGGTAAGGCGAATCGAAGTATAACAGATAATAGTGGCCGGTGGAACGCGAAAGGTGAACCTGAAGAATCACGAGTCTGGAACGAAGAGAACGGCGAAAACCGGAGGAAGCCCCCCAGAAGGAAGTGAAGAAGAGTGAGTGTGCGGGGTAGTGCGGGGGAGGACACGGTTCAAGAATCTTTAATAGATTGGAGCAGCAGCAGTCAGGGGGAAGCAAAAAGCAGGAAGAGGCCGATTCATGCTACAAATTTCCTCTCTCCATCGTCATCATCACCGTCGTGGTTGTTGTTCAGAATCATCGAAGTAGCCGTTGCCTGATTACCGCCGACGAGTTTGTGTTCTCTCAGAGGAGCAGCGAAGAGAGAGAGAGAGAGAGGGGAGGAAGTACTTAAATTGCCTTCTCGCTCGTAATCCATCATCCAGTGCCTGTGTGCCAGGTTGAACCCGGTAAGTACATTTTCCAGATTTTGTTGTCTTTCCGTCATGCTTCCCGATTTTGATGCAATGGTAAATTGGGTAACAGTGATAAAACATATTTGATTCGATAGGTGTCCCTTAAAAGTTGAGAATCACTGTCTGTTGAAGTGATTTTCAACTTTTTTGAGGAGGTGTGATTGATTGATTTTTCGTCATAAAATACAAAACATTCATAAGAAGTACAATCGGTGCTTTTTTTTAGAAAATTGGACTGGACGGAATTGATCGAAAGAAGAAAAGAATTTCAATGCCAATTTCCTAGCTAACTAGGAACATAAAAGAAAATTTGCTTAAAGTAGGAGGTCCGCTGCACAACTTTGTCGAAAACACAAACTTTCTAGCTTACCAGGAACTTGAGATACAGAATATTAAAGAAACTTGCTACTACCTAGCGGATGAATTTTCAATCCTATTTCTCACTGCCAGAGAGCTTCTGATCTATTGGACAACTTTTTCGAAGACACCAATCTTCTAGTTCCCCAGGATTTAAAACTATAGAAGTTTGGGGAAGTTTTATTACTAACGTCACCTACCGGATGAATTTTGAATCAGATTTCTTATTGATATACTGAACAACTTTGCCGAAAACACCAATTTCCTAGCTTATCAGGATCTCGAGATATAGAAGGTCAGCCATTCCATGAAAAACCGATCTAGTGGGTCTCCGAATTCCGTGCAAATTTGCTATTTTGTTCCTTATCCGAAAAAGGGATACACGTATTTTTGGATTTTTTGATTAGGGTGACCATTTCCGAAATAGGGTGACCAGAAAAATCGCGATTTTGCAAAATTTTTATTTTAAAAAAAATTATAACTTTTGAACCGTTTGACCGATTTTCATTTTTTTGGACGAAATGAAGGGTAAAGACTTTTCGGAAAAAATATAAAATTTCACAAAAAATGTGTTTTTTACATGAAAAAACTCAATAGTTTCCGTTTTTTCGCGTTTTGAAGGCCTCGGGACCAAAGGGGCTATTGCTGCTCTCATTTTTTCTTAAAAGTTCAGAAAATTTTACGTAAACTGTCAAATTTTCAACGATGTATGTTTGTTAGTTTTTGAGATATATTTTTTTGAAAATAAAAAATCAGTCATTTTTCATCGGCACACACTGTAGATCTCAGCGCATTAGATTTGTAATGTTAAAAAAAAATATAACTTTTGAACAGCTCAACTGATTTTCAATCTTTTTTTTTATGGAAAAAAAGCTAAAGGTCTCAACTTTTCAGAAAACATAGAAAAAAATAGAAAACTTTGAAAAAAAAAAAAATTTTTCACATTAAAATATATGAAAATTTCTAAAAAAAACTAAAATTTTTTATACTTTTTCACGTTCAAACATATTTTTATCAGATTTTTCAATTTTGTCTGAATAGTTGAAATTTTAAGCTTTCATTCCATACAAAAAGATTGGAAATCGGTTAAGCTGTTCAAAAGTTATAATTTTTTTAAACAATACAAATCTAATGCGCTGAGACCTACAGTGTGTGCCGATAAAAAATGACTGATTTTTTATTTTCAAAAAAAAAAAATATATATATATCTCAAAAACTAAAAAACATACATCGCTGAAAATTTGACAGTATACGTAAAATTTTCTGAACTTTCAAGAAAAAATGAGAACAGCGATAGCCCCTTTGGTCCCGAAGCCTTCAAAACACGAAAAAACGGAAACTATTAAGTTTTTTCATGTAAAAAACACATTTTTTGTGAAATTTTATATTTTTTCTGAAAAGTTAAAATCTTTAACCTTCATTTCGTCCAAAAAGATTGAAAATCGGTCGAACGGTTCAAAAGTTATAATTTTTTTTTAAATTTAAATTTAGCAAAATCGCGATTTTTCTGGTCACCCTAGTCAAAAAATCCAAAAATTCGTGTATCCTTATTTCGGATAAGGAATAAAATAGCAAATTTTCGCGGAATTCGGAGACCCACTAGATCGGTTTTTCATGGAATGGATGAGGTTGAAGAAAATTTGTTACTAGTGCCATATAGCGGATGAATTCTCAATTTGATTTGTCACTGCCAGACAGTCCTTGAGCTTATGAACAACGAAGACACCACAACCTTGTAGCCAGTGCTGTTAAATGTCATGAATATCACATGACTTTGACATTTGATTATTTCCAATATCATCGTTCCTTGTGGAAAACGTCATCTGATTTTTTTTCTCGGTGACATTTTCCGAATTACTATCGGTTGGCTATATTTACTGATATGATATTTCGCATGGAAGGGTGCTATAAGCATTTCAATTTTTCCAAAATTTTGATATTTAACAGCACTGCTTGTAGCAAATCAGGATATTAGGCTTTGATTACACTGCTGAACACGTTTTTGTCTCAAGCATCAAAATACCACTATTTACTCAATTAAGGGTTGCTGAATCCATTGCCGTTTTCAAAAATATCATATTACGTCTAGTTTTTGAAATATTCCCTGTTGAAAATGCAAAATTTGACTATATCAGCCAACTTGCATGCAAATTTGCCAGCTTGTATGGCACTTAATTTGCCATTATTTGCTTAATTTGCCATAGAATTTAAACTTCATGTGTTAAACAACACTTATTATAAGAGTTCATAATGTTATCGGTGCTTAAAAGTTATTTTTTTATGGTTTAGAAAAGTATTGTATTTTGCCATATAAGAGAAACGAAGAATTTTGTATAGAGACTGCAAGCATGTTGAAAAAATCGATTAAATCTAAATTTAATCGTTCAATTTCAACCAAATTATATTTAAAATGAAAGTTTAAGTTATATTATGCATGCTTGGTGGATAAGATTACAAAAAAGTTTGATAAATCATACTTTAAATTTTATGTGAACATCAATAAAACCAGTGTTGTATACAACTTTGGCGACCTGTGGCTAAAAATTGTGACGTGCTGGAACATTTCTGAGAACGGCATCAGATTCAGCAACCCCAAATGTACTCGAGACACATAATTTGGTTCTTGAGACACGCAAAGATGTCATTTTTGTTACGCTGTGTTACATTACGAGTGCAATGCACAAAAGTTCGTTCTAGAGATTCCTCCAAGATTTTTTTTGATGATTCCTCCAGGAATTTTACCAGAAATTCTTATAAGATAATCTCTACAGTGATCCATGCATCGGTTTTTCCAGGGATTATTCCTCTAGATATTTCACCAGAAATTTCTTCACGAAGATTGAAACCAGATTTTTTTTTGGCCGGATCAGATAGAGCTTCAGGAGTACCTTTAGCATTTCCTCTAGAAATTCTGCCTGAACTGCCTGCAGGCTTTCTTCCAGGAATTCCTCCAAGAAAAACTCTACAGGGATACCTCTAGAGATTTCGCAACTAGTTTCTTAAGGATTTTCAGCAGGATTCGTCCAGGAATTTCTACAAGAATTAATACGTGAACTTTTCCAGGGATTGGTCCAGGTATTTTTCAATCGATTTCTCATAACTTTCGTTCAGAGATTCCTCCAGAAATTCTTCCGCAGACTCCTCCAAGCATTTCTCCAGAAAAATATCTACAGGGATTCTTGGAGAAATGTCTCCAAGGATTGCTGCATAGAATCCTCCAGGGGTTCCACTAGGATAACTTTTTCTAGGATTTCTCCAGATAGTTCTTCAGAAATTCCTTCGAGGATACATGCTGGATATTCCCCCTTCTCGAAATTCCTCTAGGAATTATTCTGGAGATTTCTTTAGGGTTTCTCCATGGATTGCCCCAGAATCTCCAGAAATTTCTGCAGGAATTCTTCCAAGGATTCACCAGGAATTCCTCCAGAGATTCTACAAAATATTGCTTCACAAATTCATCAAGGTATTCCTCAAAAATTTTCCTCCAGCAATTCTCCCAGAGATAACTTTAGAAAAAAAGCTACAGGAATTACTCAAAGTTTTTTTTCTTGTAATTCTGAAGAGATTTACTTAGCAACATCACGTGACAATAGTTCTAGACAATAATGCCAAGAATCCTCCCAGGCATTCCTTGAAGATATTTTCCAGAAAATCCTTCCCTGTAGTTATTATTGGAGAATTATCTAGATAAATTCCTGAAGAAATACTTGAAAGGATTCCAGCGGCGATCCCTATCTTTAGAAAAGGTTCTCTGGGGGAATCTCTAGTTGAATCTCTGGAAAAATACCTTGGATTAAGAAGACAGATAAAATACTGTTATTAGTGCCTCCTAGCGGATGATGATAGCGCTTGTTTCATGAAACAACTTTACCGAAAACGTTAAGCTTCTAACTCATCAGGATCGAAGACGAGTGATTAACCCAGTAGTGTCAAGATGATCGGCTAGTTGTTGGACAACCACCCCGAATCCGATTAAACTCGCTAAACGATCCGCTTTTGGTGGTGCTGAATTGCGAACCTTCGACAGCAACATCCGTAGCGTCTCAATAATCTTCCGAATTGATTTAGGTAGAAGCAATCCCTTCCTAACTGCCTCCAGCGCAGTGGCGTAGCTAGGGTTTTCGGGGCCCGGTGCGGAGTCAAATTCGGGGGCCCTTCCAAATAAGGGTAGGTGCCAATTGAGTAGTCAATTAGTTGAAACAATAACACAGCGTAACGAAAATGACATTTTTGCGTGTCTCAAGGATCAAATTATGTGTCTCTAGTAGATTTTGGGTCGCTGAATCTGATGTCGTTCTCAGAAATGTTCCAGCACGTCACAATTTAAAACTACAGGTCGCCAAAGTTGTATAAAACACTGATGTTTACATGAAATTTAAAGTATGATTTTTCAAATTTATTTGTGATATAATCTACCGAACATGCTAAATAAGACTTAAATTTTCAATTCAGATACAATTTATTTGGAATTCTACGATAAAATTTAGTTTAAATCGATTTTTTCAACATGCTTGCAGCCTTCATATAAAATTCTTCGTTTCTCTTATATGGCAAAATACAATACTTTACTGAACTACCCAAAAATAACATTTTAGCATCGAAAATATTATGAACTTTGTTGATAATTATTGTTTTATACATGAAGTTTTAATTCTGTGGCAAATTAAGCAAATAAATTGCCGTACAAGCTGACAAACTTGCATGCAAGTTGGTTGAAAGAATCAAATTTTGCATTTTCAACAGTCAATATCTCGAAAACTAGACGTGCCATGATATTTCTGAAAACGACAATGAACTCAGCAACCTTTAGTTTAGTAAATAGCGTATTTTGGTGCTTGAGACAAAAACGTGTTCCGCAGTGTAATATACTTTCAATCAACATTAATATTTAGGTTTGCAAATAAAGGACCTTGTGTTCATCTATTGTTGATGTCGTTTTCAATTTTTATCTAGTAATCAAAATGGTATGGAGAGTTATAAACCGATACAACCACTTCAGGACTGATAGCCGCAAAGTTTTTTTTTTAAGGAACATTAGAGACCTCATGTCAGAAAAATGGAATAAATATGAGTCTGAACAAGAACCACATTTCAAGAAGGATTCGTCAAGTAATCCGTCGTCTGGTCTCAAAGCATCTTCTTAAAGGTTTCTGTGGGATTTATTGATTTTCTTTAGACATTTCATCAGAATGTAATTCAGATATTTGCTTAAAGTTTGCTTCAACTATAAGTTCGAAGATTTTTTTACAGACTTCCCAAGGAATTCCTCCTTAATTTTCATTCGAGGAACCGTAATATACTCAACTAGAACTTTACCCACTAATTTTTTTTGTCAGATTCTTTCAAAAAAAAAAATCCCAAATTAGTTCTTAAAGAATTGTTAAAAGATTTATTTTGGAATTTGTCCAGAAATATGCTAAGGAAATTTTTCAGATTTTTATTAGAAGGAATCCCTCAAAAAACTCGATATATTTCTAAACGAAATCTTAAAGATATCACTAATGAAATACATGATATGATAAATTCCTACGAGAGAGAAGTCTATCAAAGATCGCCGGATCTCTTCTAGACTTTTGAGATAATCTTGGATAAGTTTTCAGAGAAACTAATAATGAAATAATTGTGAAATTACCCAACCAAAATTTGCTAGACGAAAACACTGGAAAATCTCGAGTGAAACTTTGATGAGCTACAGGAATAATTGCTGTAGAAATTTGTGGTTTTAAACAGCACATTCATTTTTAAATTGAGGAATGGGAGTAGAAAAATGATTCCAGAAATCTTTGAAAGTAATCGTTTTCTATGGAGAAATTTATGAGGAATCCTCAGTGAAATTAATGGAGAAATTCCTGGGATAATCAGTAGGGTAATTTTTAAAGTATAAGTTTTGAAAACGGCTGGAAGTATTTCTAGAAAATTGCCAAAATTTACACGAATTACATCAATTGTAGAATAAACCTTTGTTATTTTCGTGGAAAAAATCTGTAAGAATATTTTTAAGGTATCTCAGTGTAAAACCTGGAGAAATCGATACAAGCATTTCTTAATAGAATTTTCGTTGTAATTCCGTTGTTGGACTGCTGAAGGAGTTTCTGGAGCAAATTTTGAATGAAGTCCTCTTAGCATATCTTGAGAAATCATTTTAGAGATTTCAAGACAAATTCCTGGGAGAATTGCTAGAGGAATCTCTATAAGAATTTTTGTGGGATCCCTGGAGAAGTCTTTGTATGTATACCTGGAGAAAGTTCTGGATGAATCTCCAGAAGAATTTCTGAAGATGAAAATCAATGAACATATGGAGTAGTCGCGTAGTAATATCTTGAGCCTAGAGAATTCACATATTTATTCATTGCATTGCGAAAATGGAACAAGAGTTTTTAGATGTATAAGATGTTCTGCATAGAAAAGAGACTTTAGAGGCCTTTGTTCACTTTTGTTCGCGTTATCGAAATATGATTTGATATTTTTCAAGAATTTATAAAATATTGTGTACAAATATTCATTTCGGCTTGGCTCAGGATATGGCTTATAATAAAATGTTTCCAAACCAGTGTATGGCTTCCTTAATTTCAAATTATAGAAGGCCCCCTGATACTCGATGATTACCAGAACAATGTATTTTTGAATCTAAGCGATTTTCGGTTCAAAAGTGTTGATCTGTAGTGTTGAAATAAACGCTACTCTTATCAATATACTAGATGATGATATAGGGGCCCCTACTTATTACCAATTCAGGGTCCTTCCAAACGTAAATTGTAAAAAACTCAATTTCTAATACTATGATAAATGTTCACCATGATCTAGGGTCCCTAAGAACCGGGGCCCGGTGCGGATCGCACCCACCGCATTCACCCTACTAACGCTACTGCTCCAGCGCCTCGCCTTTAAGGCATTCTTGCAGACGTGCCAGGTTTTGTACGTCAGAAAGCTGCACGCCTTCATCGACGTGTCATAGCTGCTCTTGTTGTCCAGAAAACGTTGGCAACTTTCTGGAAAGGAATTGTCGAGCAGATAACTTCGCCTTCATTGGCCTTCGATGCCTATTCTGCCGTCTTCGTTCGACTTCTTCGTGCTTCTGAAGTCAGTTCTCCACCTTCTCTTCTTCTTCGGACGTCTCCCAACTCTCCACTGCACTTCCGAAGTTCTTCGGAGCTCTTTTCGTACTCGCTGCAGCTTTCTCCTTCATGCTCGCAGCTTCTTGCATCTTCCTCGGATGACTTTTCCTCTTCTTCATAGGAAGTTGTTGCCCCTTCTAACTTCTTCTTCTTCTTTTCTGGCGTTACGTCCCAACTGGGGACAAAGCCTGCTTCTCAGATTAGTGTTCTTATGAGCACTTCCACAGTTATTAAGTGAGAGCTTTCTTTGCCGATTGACCATTTTAGCATGTGTATATCGTGTGGCAGGTACGAAGATACTCTATGCCCTGGGAATCGAGAAAATTTCCTTTTACGAAAAGATCCTCGACCAGCGGGATTCGAACCCACGACCCTCAGCATGGTCATACTGAATAGCTGCGCGTTTACCGCTACGGCTATCTGGGCCCCTTCTAACTCTTGAACACAAATTGTGCCAATAGCTCATCAACTTTAATGAGTGCAACCAAATTTTAATTGCAATCAATCTTTAAAATCTTGTTCATACCCAATACGATACTGTGTTTCATTGTTTGTTTTCACAAACACTTACGGTACGTGTCAATTTAAAATCGCTTTTAACGTAATGAGTGTTTTCCATTACTTTCCATTCGTCGGTAAATTACAGGTTTTGCTCAGAGTTTGCATAACAAGCGGTAACAGAATTGGGGCAGTCTTCAAGCCAACACTTTTTTCCTCATTTTATGAAAAGGCCCATCGGTTATTTCCCCCCACTCGGGTTCCTTTCGGCTGCACCGTTCGCGCCCGCTGTTGTTTATTTGAAGAAGAACCATAATCACTACCACACCACAACCCATGCAACATACGCCTTTTCATTAAGCATTCTTTTCCCATTTGCCTGCAATTGCTCTGTTTTTTTTCTGTTGTATTTCGCTATTTTCCTTCCGACCGACCCAAACAGTTACAACTGCCAGATTTCATGGTTATGGCGTGGCGCAATTCTCTGTTCGTGGCAGCTGACCCGTTGCAATCTTCTTAAAAGGCAAAACGGAGCATCGTTCCGAGTCCCGAGTCCAGAGTTGGGGTTCTTCTTTGACCCATTTCGAATGGGGTATGGTGGAACACAAGAAAGCATTCGGACTTTGCACTCGACGTTCGACGACGCACAAAAAAATGCAGTTAGACGAGAAGGAAAAGTGTGTTTATGACTTGCCATTTGCATGCGAAAAGAAAAAGGTGCCTTGTTGTGATTTGAATACGCCCAGACTCAAAGGTGGTGACCGTTTGCAAACGGGTTCGTCGCCTAGCCTTAGGTGATTCCGATTCCGGATTGACCAAACTGCGAAAAAAGCTTCTAAAACTCAAGTGATCAACCAAGTTCAAACGCTCAAATTGGATTGAAATCTCTAAACTTGCATCAACGGTGTTTTTTTTTCTAAAATTTATTTGTATACCATTTTAAACATTACATTCTTTTTTTTTATATCTACAAAAGTATTCTGTGTTAGACAACACTATCATCCTAATTTGGTAAAAATAAATTCAGCTTTTATTAGAATTTTGCTAACAACATATTACATTTCATTTGCCGTAGCAGTTCAGAATTTTAACAGGTGAGTTGATTTCATATACCGTAATTCGGGGTGTAGTTGATCAGTGGGGAGAAGTTGATCATTCCTGTACCCACATGTATAGACTGTTAATAGAGCTATGACCCTATTTCAATTAATACATTTTCTAAGTTGTAGCATTACCTGATAGCTACTCTTGTTGTTCCTGATTCCAGCTTGCCATTCAAGGTAATTATACCATGTAAAAACAGATTTTTTTATGAAATGTTTGATGAATTGTTTAAGGGTTTTCCTCCAAACAATCGACTATTTCCACGGCTATATGGAGCCACCACTTAAAAAAACTGTTTCATACATTCCAGATATGTTTTGTGTAATCAGTTTTGTGTTTGCATTGAGTATAGAAATTCTTTTTCAAAGAAAAATATGTTTTTTTCGCGAGCGGGTTGCTAATTTCAAAGAAAATAGCATACCTTTAGGCGTTTAATGTTAGGTAATCTGTAATTCAAAACCTTCAATTCTAAAATTGACCGATTTATCAACAGGTTGTAAGATTTTTGAGACTTGATTCAGATTCAGTGATGCCAAATTTAGTGAATAGCATATCTTTTTATTGTAGGAAATCCTTCGCAATAATTGATCAACTTCACCCCGGAATCAAAAAATCCACTTTTTGATTTCTAAAATATGTTTTTGATATTATGACAATGTTTCGTCAAAATTTCGTTTATATAATTCGATAAACATTCAACCAGTGCGCGTTTGAAAAACATTTGGATGATAATACATGCATCCTACTAGGAATTATAGAATAGAATCGCTCAAAAGTGATCAACTTCCCCCCCAGTTTACGGTACTTATAAGAGGTAAAAAAACGCTTTCAATTCACCTAACCTAAATTAACAACGCAGTAATCCTGGCAATAGAAGATTGCAACAATTTTTGTCTAAAATTATTAATAATTTCATTCAACATTTGGATGGATTCATTGGATACCTACCTTGATACCTTGATGGCTACAGCGTAGCATCACGCCATTGCCGGGCGTATTGTAGAGCTCCATCTTCGTCGGTCTTGGCGAAACTTCTCCAGTTGCCCCGAACGTTTAGGGTCGCCAGGTCCTCTTCCACTGCGTACAGCCAGCGTATTCGTGGTCTACCCCGATGCCGCCGACCTCTACCTGGTTCCCTGCTGAATATTATTTTCGAAATTCTTTCTTCCGACATTCGCACTAAGTGACCAGCCCACTGAAGTCTGCCGTATTTTACACGCTTGATAATATTCGCATCTTTGTACACTTGATACAACTCGTGATTCATGCGTCTGCGCCACACACCATTTTCGAGTTTCCCACCGAGTATTGTCCGCAGCACTTTACGCTCGAAAACACCGAGAGCTTTCCGGTCTGGCTCTTTCAACGTCCACGCTTCGTGCCCGTAGAGAGCCACCGGAAGAATCAATGTTTTATACAGGGCGAATTTTGTTTCGGTATGCAAGCTGCGGGATCTAAGCTGGTTACGTAGTCCGTAAAAGGCCCTGTTCGCAGCCGCAACACGTCTTTTCACTTCGCGGGAAACGTCGTTGTCACATGTCACAAGTGTTCCAAGGAAAACAAATTCTTCAACAACTTCAAACACATCCCCATCAAACACTACCTCAGCACTTACACCACCATGCCTGACTCTATCTCTACCTGCAACCATGTACTTCGTCTTGGTAGAATTGATGGTCAGGCCTATCCTCGCTGTCTCCCTCTTCAGAGGCACGAAGGCCTCTTCCACTGACCTACGATCGATTCCAATCAGGTCTATATCGTCCGCAAAGCCAAGGAGCATGTGCGACCTTGTGATAATAGTGCCATTTCTTTGCACGCCAGATCTCCTAAAAGCACCCTCAAGTGCAATGTTGAACAGTAAATTCGAAAATGCGTCTCCCTGCTTCAATCCGTCTAACGTCACGAACGAGGTTGACACCTCGTCTGCGATCCGAACACTTGATTTCGAACCATCCAGCGTAGCACGTATCAGCCTAATTAGTTTCGCCGGAAAACCATTTTCAGACATTATCTGCCAAAGCTCATTTCTTTTCACTGAGTCGTACGCCGCCTTGAAATCAATAAACAGATGGTGAGTCTGCAAGTTATACTCCCGGAATTTGTCTAGGATCATTCGCAAGCTAAACATCTGGTCCGTTGTCGAACGGCCCTCACGAAAACCAGCTTGGTATTCGCCGACGAAGGAATCCTCGAGCGGTCTCAGTCTGTTAAACAGGATGCGCGACAGAATTTTGTACGCCGAATTCAGCAGGGTAATTCCTCTGTAATTGGCACACTCCAGTATGTGCCCTTTCTTGTAGATAGGGCGGATGAGGCCATCCAACCAGCCGGTGGGCAATTCTTCGTCCTCCCATACCTTCAGAAGTACTCGGTGGATCGACTGGTAAAGCTGCTCGCTTCCGTGCTTGAGAAGCTCGACCGGGATCTCGTCCTTCCCAGCAGCCTTACAGTTCTTCAGCTCGCTGATAGCCTTTTTAACCTCTCCTATGGTCGGTGGGTCCACAGCTTGATCGTCATCATCTATGTTCATCCTGTTCCTCGCTACATTTCCATTCTCACCGTTCAACAATTGCTGAAAGTGCTCCTTCCACCTTGCAGCCACCGCAGTTTTATCGGTCAGCAAATTCCCTTCTCGGTCATTGCACATGGCGAGCACTGGTACGGTATTGTGCCGCGCACCGTTGACCATTGCATAAAATCTCCGCATATCATTCCGGTTCATGCTTTCTTGTGCGTCAGCTACCACACTTTCTTCGTGCTGCCTTTTCTTTCTGTGGTGGATTCGCTTTTCTTCGGCTCTCGCTGCCCTGTACCGCTCTCTGTTCTGTCGGGATAGGATAGGGTCCCACAGGCTGTCGACGTTTCCAGCAACGTTGATTCTTCCCAACTTCTCGTCTAGTTGCTGACGGTACTGCGCAGCTACCCCATCAGTCGACAAGCGTTGTATATTGAAGCGTAGCGTTCTGGGTGTTGCGGAACTCGTGACGCTGGATAACCGCGCCCGAATTTTAGCTACAACGAGATAATGATCCGAGTCGATATTAGGGCCTCGGAAGGTCCTGACATCAATGACTTCTGAGAAATGTCGCCCATCAACCAGCACGTGGTCTATTTGGGAGCAGGCATCGCCACTCGGGTGTCGCCAGGTGTGTTTGCGGATATTCTTTCGCGCGAAGTATGAACTGCTGATTGCCATCCCTCTAGCAGCAGCGAAGGTTACTAGCCGCAGGCCATTATCATTGGTAACGGAATGAAGGCTTTCCGTTCCAATGACGGGTCGGAAAAAATCTTCTTTCCCGATCTGCGCATTTGCGTCGCCGATGACTATCTTGACGTCTTGTTTTGGGCACTCTCCGTAGGCCTTATCCTCATAGAACTCATCCTTCATGTCATCGGGCTTATCGTTCGTTGGCGCATATATGCTGATCAGGCTATAGTTGAAGAACTTGCCCTTCATTCTCAACACACAGATTCGGTCGCTTACCGGTTTCCACCGAATAATTCGCTTCATCTGCTTCCCAATCACTATGAAGCCAACTCCACGTTCTGATCTGTCGCCACCGCTGTAGTAGATGTGGTACTTGAATGAAGTGTTGGCGATGGGGTCCACCGCTCGGAATTCGCGTTCTCCGGTTCTCGGCCAGCGTATTTCCTGGATAGTTGCCACGTTCACGCCGACATTCCGCAGTTCACCAGCCAGGAGCCCAACACGCGCGGGTTCATTCAAAGTTCTCACGTTCCAAGATCCAACTTTCTAATCGTTGTCCTTTATTCGTTGCCGGGTCTGTTGCCGTAAAATCAATCCGTTTGCTCTACTTTTGCCTTTCTTGGTTGGTGAAGAGTCTTCGATAGGCCACCTAACCAGGGTTGCGCTACCTACATCGTGCTAGAGGGGCTGCCTCCTCGATGCTGACACGATACAGCATCGTCCGCTTGTTCTTTACATGATGACCACGGTCATAGCCATCACAACCATCCACCTTTATCAGGGCTTTGGACCTGTAGCTCTGGTTCTCAATAGTTTCAAGTTCTTTCGGACATGCTACTATAGTGAGCCGTCATGCGCTAGCGGTGTTATTATTCATTGGATATTCTATGTATATAACTCAAAGAGGGAGCTCCAGTATAATTTTCAATATATTTTTTTTTGAATAATCAGCAGAGATTTCTTCTTGGTATTACAACAGCTGGGCCATATTGGTACAGCATTCAACATGGCTGGCCTGAAAATTTGTTTGAAGATCAAAAGCTTGTTCTTAAGACATAATTTTGATTTTCTGTGGTAAGACATAATTTTGATTTTTGCCTTGAGGAAAACCAGCTCTTACAGCAAGTCTTGCAGACCTAGAGTTTTGACCTGAAGTGTACGATTTGACAGATAACTTTGTATTATTCTAACAATATATGTTGGAAAATTAAAGTTTTTAATTTTACAATCAAGAATTCATACCAAACACTGTTGAATGCTTTTTCTATGTCTAGAAGAGCAAGACCAGTATAATAGTAGAATAAAATATAGACTATACAATGTTAGATAATAAGGAGCTTCTCTAAATCATACGAGCCGAGTTTTCTGATAATGAATGCAAATCTATAGAAAAACAGAACATTTATAGCGATGTGTATATTATTTTAGTGTAAAAAAAGTGATGCTACTATTAGAAGGGATAATTTAATATTTTAAGAAATTTATTATCATTTGGAAGCAATTTATATTTTTTTATGAAAATATTGAGTTAGAGAGGTAAACTTGCATAGGAAATTGGAACAGATGGCATTGAGTTAGCTAACATCGAGAGTGGTATTGACTTACAGAGAGATCAAAGCATGCTAGATTGAAGGGACCGCACATTCCATCGAGTTAAAGGAAATATGAAGGTACATACAATCGAGTAAGGGAGAATTTACTGTCTTATGTCTAATGATTCTGTAGTTTAGTATCCTTTATTATTCTACTGAAGGTAGAGCTTTAAAACCACTCATAATATTCCACTAATTTCTGACATTGGGCCAATTTAGTTATTTATCTATTTATGGCCAAATTTGCTGAAATACTATCCATTTATTCCCAGCAACAGAGTAAGGAAAAAAGCGTGATCAAAATTAGTTTAGTTACCAAAGAAACTATGGTTGTACAATAGAAAGCTAAACTGTGAGTGAGTTTTTTTTTTATTTTTATGGTCGTTTAATTGAAAAATCTTATGCTTTTTAAATATGTTCTCATGTTTACTGATCTATAGCAATTTGGAAACGCTTTTCTTTAAATATTTAGATCTTTAAATATTTAATTCGATTTCAAATCTTCTGAAATAACGGTTTTTCCTCTATTGTGCATCTTTGAAGGCGTAGGTTATTTTTCATTTTAAGATTTTAGCAGTTCTTCAACCTTTAAACTTTAAAATTCTCCTAAAATTTCCTTTAAATTTGAAATATTTGTCTCTATAAAAATGAGTGGAAATTATTTTTAAGTTGTCGGGAAATTGTTACTTAAAAAATAACCTCATTAATTAAAAGCCTTTTTATTGATGATGCTTTCGAAGTACAAACCTTTTTTTTTTTAAATACAGATTATCCATTTTTATATTTAACTAGTGGGCCCTGCAAACTTCGTCTTGCCATCAAGTAGGCTGTTGAAAAACGCTATGGATCGTCCCATACGAAATGCCAATTCCGTTCACGCTCGTTTTTTCCAACTTTACCGGTGAATATACGGGGTTTTTTATACACACAAACACGTCGGAACACTTGAAGAATAAAACGGAAAAATAATCATTCAAATCGGTTGACCCGTTCGGAAGTCATTTCGTGACATACAAACACTACTCCATTTTTATTTATATAGATTTCTAATAATCATTGATTTTGAAAACCTTCAAAAACTGATCATTCTTAAAGTTCTCTTATTCGTGTTAGATCAAATTATTTTGGTGGCTTTTATGTTATCACAACATTATACACAAAAAAAAACATCGATTGCGATTTCATTTGTAAATTAAAAAGATACAGCATGCACAAAGTGTCCTCGTAGTTTACTTTTTAAAATGAACAGTCTTACGTTTTTGCCGAAAGTGCTACTTTGGGATGACATTATAAGTCTGGTAGTTGTTTACGTTCCCGATATTTCGGTCGATGGGTTTTGGCTTTTTCAAGTGGCGTAAGGTCTATTCGGCCAAAACCCATCGGCCGAAACGTCGGGAACGTAAAAAACATCGTTTTTCGACTATCAAACTGAGAAAGCCGTTCGAAAGTGGTACTCCAGATCCAGTCGAATTTGCCATTACCACATCAAGAGTTTAAGATCGCTATCTAAGTTCAAATTCTACTTCACATTTTGGTACTGCAAGCAATCACAGTACGAGCAGTACTAGCAGGGGATTTTTTTTATTTCCGTAAAAAGTGGGCCGAAGGGTCTCAGATTTTCATGAAACTTTTTCCACAGACAGGGCTCATCATTATATGAATAAAAAAAAATTGAGAAAAATTGAGGGTCGCTTATTTTCCCGGAAAACTCAGTTGGATTTTTTTTGTTTTCCTCTGACACTACTTACTTTGAAAAATCATAACTCAAGAACGAAGCATCGTAGAAACAAAGTTTTTTGTATGAAAATAAAAGCAAATTTGCTCAGAAATAAAAAAAAAATATTAACTGGAAAAAGTTTTCCACAAAATTTTCCACCGTTGAGAAAATTCGTAAAGAATAGCCGGAAAAACTATGTTCCAATTAATGGAAAACTTTCAAAAATATATTTTTGAGAAGGTAATGTCATATGCTTTAATCGCTGAAATTTTTGAAATGGTATTTTTTTTCGTTTTTGAGTTATGGCCAATTTTGTGGAAAATGACCATATAAGCCTTTTCTTTGAAAACCCATGTTTCAATCGAAGCAAAGAAAAAACAAAGATTTTTTATCAAAGCAATTGCAAATTTTCTAAAACATCTGAGAAAAAGATATGGGATTGGTTTTAATGAAGTATAAGTCGGAAAGCATGATATTTTTCATGAAAAATTACACCACTAAGAAGAACTGAAAAAACTGTTTCTGCCTCAATTTTTCATTACAATGAAAAGGGATTCTTTCTTTTCTATGGAAAAAATATGATTATTATTATTTTGTTTTAATTTTATTTATTTAATTATTCAATATATAACTTACATTTTCATCTTAATACTATCTAAACCAAGAAAATACAGCATGCTTTGTTCTTAATAATACAAAGAAACGAAAATCTTCTGGTGTTAGCAACCAAAGACAATCTTCTCGGTTGAAAAAATAGATAGTAGGATTTAGGAAAAAGTTCATGGAAGGTTTTAACCTACAAAGTAGTTTTTTTTTCTTCAGTTATTCCTTGGATCGTTCCTTCACAAATTTCGTAAGGGATTCCGTCCTTTGTTTTTCAAGGCACTCCTTCAGAAAATCCAGTGGAATGTTTTCCAGCGGTTCAGTTTTTTTTCACTTTTTAAATAATTTTCTCGTTAACAACATCTCATTTCTAATGGGAACGGGCCAGGTCTAGCGATTAGAACACATATCTCTCAGTCATAGATAGTCACTTAAAATCTTATAAGGTATACTGACGATCCTCGTTGGTCTCGAGATAAACTAGCCTAGGGTTAAAAATCGCGTTGATAAAGATAAAAAAAAATCATTTCAACAATTCTCGCGTTGAGTATCATACAGGCGTATCTGCAGTGATCGATTTCTCTTCGTCGATTTTCTCTTTGTATTACTATACGACATTCAATCGATTTTCGAAACATTTTACGGTGCAGAACGATGAAGGATGATGAGTACTTCAGACTGAGTCGAAAATAGCAGTCGAAAGCAGTCACTCAGCCAAGCAATAAATTGAAGAGAAAATCGATGAAGAGAAATCGATCATTGCAGTTACGCCCTTATGATACTAAACGTGAGAATTCTCCAAAAAATCTTCAAAGATTTCTTCAAGAGGCCAGGAACTCTTGCAGGTTTCAATCATGAGGTTTCACAGTAGTTTTATCAAATATTGTTTAAGGATTTCCCCAATAAATACTTACCTTCAGGAATTTTCTGGAATTTTCTTGAAAAATCCTATGGCAATACCTGAATAAATATTTGTGACAAAACAAACAATATTCGAGTATATTGAAAAAAAAATCCGATTAAAATCTTGAAAAAAATTCAAAGACTATTCGAAGACATCTCTGAAGATTTTATTGGTTGATACCCTGAAGATGTCCCAAACGAAAATCAAGGGGAATCGATGAGACAATTACTGAATGGATTTCTGCAGGCCTTCGGATGTTCTCGAGTTTCTGAGATAATCTTTGGAATCATCTGATGAATTTTATATGAAAACTCTCTCCTGGTTGCATTTGTTTTTTTGTGTCCTGTTAGGTCTCTGTTCGTTTTGGGTTCGAGTTCCATTTTTTTTTTCCAAAGAACCAAGATATTAGTTTTACCGTAAAACTTTTTGTTCGTGGTTATACCATAAATGATACTCTTGCAAGAGTATGTTATATACCAGACGCTGAAAAAAAAAATGAGGGCCATTTATATTTTTGACCGAGACATTGGTTTAGCCGTGTTGCACGACAGTTCAGTTATTTTTTTTAGAATTGGTGCATTACATTTGGAACTTTTTCGATTTTACATATAAAATGATCGACTTTGGTAGGCAAGATCTCAGTCATTTATGAACCGATACAAATGGTCTCGGACGTAGAAGAAAATTAATATTTGTAACCTGAGTTTTAATATATTTTTAAGTTTTTGTTTCAATCACGAGTTTAAAGTTAAAAACAGTTTGATAAATGAGAAATTTATGGAAGCCCTACACAAAAACTGTTTCCAGCAAATATGTTCATCTTATCTATATCTACAACTTTGGTGAAGATACCATGAAGCCATTCCTTCATTTTTTATTAAGTTATGTAAATTTTAAAATTTATTTAAAACATAGGAGAAGGTTTCGACCGTGATTGTTTTGTATTATTTGTGTTTTATGGCTGTAGCGGTCATGCGACTCAAAGGAAAAGGGAGTCTATAGAAGCAAATGATGGAAACGAATAGGTGCTCTTTGAGGTTCTAACGAATTCTGCCTGGTCATCATTGAAAATAAGCCTGTTTAACAGTATAAACAGGAAATGTGATTAGATATGAAATAATTCTTATTCAGATGCACTTAAGTGTAATCTTCCAATAAATTCAGTGTTTCCTTCAAATGTCATGATTCGTAGTTTTTAATATCTCACATAGCTACAAGTATTTTTGCCCTCTTTGTTCACTTTTCGCCTCCTATATTCAATTTTTCGAGTTTTGGCCCCCTGGACGAATTCACCCACTTTGGGCCTCAACAAACGAATGTTGTCCTCTAAAGTCGCAATCATATCTGCAATATGGTTCAGAAACCAAAGTTACGAGGAATGATGGATGTAGAGCTTTAGAATGAAACCTTAGCTCTTTAATACCACATTTTTAATAACGATTTAAACATTATTTGTTACTATCCAAAATCGATCTAAGCATGTTTTGGGTAATGCCTTATGCTTCACGGTGTCTCTGGTAGAAAACATTAATATTAAAAAATCAGTATCGCTGAAACACCCACCAAATGAAAGCTTAGGCTTTTCTCTTTCATTTGAGACCGGTTTGAAAATGTTCTATCGGGGGGTCCTGAACATTTTTTTTATTTTAGTAAGAGATACGTACCATAGGTGATCTTCTTCCACCAATAGTATGATACAATGAATCGCTTATACCATATGATGACAACTCAATCGAACCGTAGAAGGCCATGACACATATTTCTGGACAAACATTTGAAAAGGGCTGGAGAGGTCTTGAGCCTTTTTTCAGAAACGTTGCTGTTGAGCCCTTTTTAGCTCGCCCATGCAAACTAACACCACTATCAGAAAGATTAGTGTTAGCTCTTCCTGATACTAGTATATGTAAGCGCGATCGAGTTGAATTGGGCTCAACAGCATCTTACAAAGCCATTGTTTACTAATGTCGATGTGCCCTTTTTAAATGTTTGTCCAGATTTCCATAAAACAAGCTTGTTTTGGCAGTGTTAGTGTTCAGTTGATTATCCCTCTAATACCCAAATTTTTATTTTCGATTTAAGTATTATTTTTCGTTATCTAAAATCGTTCTAAACACGTTTTGGGCATTTATTTATTTGTATTCGCAAATTTTTAAATTTTGGTTTTTGATTTTTATAATTTTTATTTTTGAACATCCCTAGCTTTTTTCATTTTTTCTTGAAGCCTTTTCTAGTTGTTGATTTTTGGCAATAATAAAAATTTTAATTGTTACGGTATTTTGAAAAATATTAAATTTTTAATTTTTTTCGGAGCGTATTTTATTTTCCGTGTAACTAACGGAAAAACAGGTTTGAAAAAATTTTAATACCACCAGGCTCTTTGTTTGTGATAGGTTAATCGTAGAAAAATATAAAAGGTACGATTTTTTATATTACACGTTAAATGAAGCCAAGGCATTTGTAGGTTATATAAGAATGCAATTTTTCAAACAATTTCTAAAAATACAAAAAAGCTTCAAAAACATTTCTTATATGCGTGTTATGAGTCAAGGTATAAGCCAAAAATAAAATCATTTTGATTTCCGAGCTACGAAAAAATACACAAAATTCCAAAGTGTACCCCGTCTAAAGGCGGGGTTGGGTATTAGAGGGTTATAAATTCAGTAAATAGTAAAATTGTATATTTTTAATCAAAATTTATTTATTTATACAAAACTAAAATGGTTGTAAAAAGTATTTTAAATTTTATTTAAAACACATGTTTAAAGACTTAAAAGATTTTCAATAAATAACCCTTATTTAGATTCAGTTGTATGCTACCGTCTTAAAACTCAAATATATTTTCATAAGATATTGCTTTTTACGATTAGTAATAAACAAAGCGTTTGAGAAAACATTTACTCATGGATCATTACATTACAAATGGTTTCACAGATTGCACAAACAACTAAATTGGTGTCAATAGTAGGGAAATCGGCGCTGCATTGCTTAAGTTGTCGCGTTCTAAGGTGGTATAGCGAAAAATTGGTGCTTGTGTCGCGTGATAAGTTTATAAATTCATTGTTTTGGGTCAACATTTTGGTTTGCTGATTAGAGGTATGCCTGTTAATAATTACAATAAATATATCCCAATTTCACACCTATTAATAAATATATATTTACGCTACACTCTGTCAGGAGACCTGAAACATGAAACCGAAAATCGTTCGAAGATTTGCGTATTGTGTTTAAAAAATATATGCCTGCAACCGTTATCAGCAATAGTGGTTGATATTATTGAACAGCACATTCTTCATGACATCAGGATTAAAGTCTGATATTGTCCTACAAAAATATGTCGAGCTTGCACGTTTATTAGTTCAGTAACCAATTTAATTTTTTGAATATAGCACTGTATAATATAAATACAATTTAAAACCTACCACTCGAAGCATGTAATGATGTGAGAACAACAATCTCACCAAAACTAAAGGGAAAACGTAGTAGGCACAGTAATGCAAAAAGTAAGTGCCAATGGACCGATGCACGGGTTCACTCGTTGACGTTTAAGCGGTGCCGTGTTATTTATGTGACCATGGCAACGCGTGAATTCGGCATAGCTCAAACGTCAAATTAGTGAACACGTGCATTGGTCCATTGAATTGGTTGGTTGTTGAATCTACACGGTTTACCACCCAATGTGCAACATAAAAAAAAACATTTGTTCGCTGATGACTTGTTTTTGATTAAAAAAAAGTGATTTGAGCACCAGATGAACGTTGCAGTTGAGCAGCTGTCTAAGGGGTTTGGATGTTGCAATCGCCCCAAATATCGCCTTCGAAATCAGCAGGCTTAACCAATCAGTTTAGGGGTTTCATCTGCACTTTGATTTGAACGATAATGCAGAAACTGAATTAAAACCTGTAATATACTGTAATAACGTTCAGGGGTTAGTTGATTAAGTGACGTCCAAACAGGGGGGTTGGCCTGGGCAGTTCGATCTGCAAGCGATGGAGAAGTGTCCTTAAAGGTTACCCTCTCGATTATCGAGCATAATTCCGACGTCATCGGGACTCAAGGCCGATGTAAGTATACTGGCGTACAAAATACTGTTTCTGCTTGCTGTTGCTTCTGTCGTTTCAGATAAATATATGGCAATATTGAGAAAATTTGGAAGACACTGTTGCTTTTGAATAATTTTAGGTGCTTCATGGCTGGAGATTTTAAAATCGTCAATCTGTTTTGCGTTATAATGGGAGATAGTTCAACATTTCCTTGCTCATACTGTACCACAAAAAAAAAAGATCTATCCAATGTAGCTGCTCATCCACGAATACTTGGTACATACGCGTCCGTGAAATGGAAAAGTCTTGGATCGGACCATGAACTGGCGGAGCAGTTCTTCAATTGTATTTACTATCCACTGCTCGATAGATCACCCGACGAACAAATTGCCCACCACCTTCCTTGCATATTTCACTAGGAGTTGTAAATCCAATTGACAAACATGTATAATACATTGATCCAAATAATGTCGAGGAATGGGTAAGTATCAGCAGTTTGATTGTGTGATTTATAAAGATGACCTTAAAATTAATTCTTTTATCACAGGTGAGGATCATCAGTTGCCAAAGCCACAGCAAATGTGGATTCACCAGCTGAAACTGTCAGAAGCTTTTGAAAAATCGGCATGTTTTGAAAGTGAAATGGGATCCAAGTTTTCTAGCAATTGAAATTTATTATACTGTTCTGTAAATTATCTCTTTTCAATGAAAAAATGGATTTCAGGCGCTTGATCATTTTGATGAGGTGCATAAAAGTTGTTTTCAAACAAGCCTGGATGATGATTTTGCAGAAAAGGTTGAGAACTTTTCAAAAACGTGGATTGCTTATCCAATTGCTCGAAGTTCCACATTTGCGCTATCATATCCCGTAGTTATGTAAAATCACAGAAAGTGGTTTGAGCAAATACGGGAAACAAGCCAGTGAAACCGTGCATTTCGATCTTCAAGTTGCTTGGAATCATGTTAAGGTTCCGGAGAACTCCGAAGCATATGATTGAGACTGATTTGAGCTGTAGTAATGTACAATAGTGAGCATTTGCACCTAAGCCGTATAAACCGTATTTACTTTATCGCTATGTCGTGTTTGTAATTGGTTTAAATAGAATGGTATAATCCTAAATCCTTTTAATTAATTGGTTAACTATTCGTAGTAAATTTTCTCATGGCTACCTAGATAAGCAGGAAAGAAAATGACTATGTGAGCCATAATTAAGAAATCAGTACTGAAAAAACGGCATTGTACTGTTTTGAAAAAAATGTTCAGGACCCCCCGATAGAACATTTCCAAACAGGTCTCAAATGAACGAGAAAAGCCTAAGCTTTCATTTGGTGGATGTTTTAGCGATACTGTTTTTTTTTTATATTAATGTTGTTCTACCAGAGACACCGTGGCTTATTCGCAAATAAATGAATTTTGGTGGTTCTGGCAAACTTTGTCTTGCCATCAAGTATTACACATTCGTCTTCTCTCTAATTCCCGATTATTCCGGAGACTTTTCCGAAGTTTTTCTTCGCACGAAAACGTTGCTTCCCTTGTCGAGTGCAATGGTGAAAAACTTACGTCAATCCTTTGATACGTTCTCAATCCGTTTCGTGACATACAAACACCACACCAGTTTTATTTATATAGATAGAAGATAGATTAGTGAATTTGGTTTTTCATTTTCAATTTTTTTTTATTAATCATCCCTATCCTTTTATAGTTTCTTAACGCCTCTTCTGATTACCGATTTTGAGCTTATATGGATCCTTTGAAAATATTGCAATGAACAATATTTCAAACGATATTTCTTCTTGAACCGGGTTTGGCTAGTAGCCAATTTTCTTATTTTGAGATATTATGGTATACATGCTTCAGCAAAGTTGTATAGCATTAAACTTTGAGCAACATTGTCAAAGAAAGATTTGTGTAGCTCTCTTAAAATATTGATTTAAAGCTTTTTTTGTTGACTTAGTTTATACAGTTAACTCTCCCTTACTCGACATTCCGTATCTCGATATCGAGTTAGAGAACCATAGTAAGAGTTGGTTTTCATGGCTAACTCGATGGTCCCTTGAAACGCAGTTGCACTGCTTTTGTGTTCTGTAACTCGATACCTCCCTAACTCGATGGTCCCTTCAATATCGAGTAAGGGAGAGATGACTGTACTTCGATTTTGGTTGTTTTGGCCTCCTACGAACCACTGTGCAATAGTGGCGACCATTTGCAAACGGGTTCGTCGCTTAGCCTTAGGTGATTCCGGTTCAATCAGCAAAACTGCGAACAAAGCTCCTAAATTCAAGTGGTCAACTTAGTGTAAGCGTTCGATTTCGATTGAAATCTCTAAACTTGCTTCATTAGTGTCTCATTTCGATCAAGTGGTTTCCTGCTGGCTCCATTCAGTGCAGCTGTGTTGTTCACCCAAGTGGTCCAACTCGTTCAACCTCGATCAGTGCTGCAATGTGGGACCATAGATCTGCCTATTGCTAATTGAATCTAAGTACCATTGAAACCGAATGAGATGCGATTTCAAAATCCGACATTGAGATTCGGTGTTTGAAATCGGCCTACTGTGGTCATTTCGGTGTGTGCACCGGACCATTCCATTGTAATCAACCGCAAAAACCAATTACAACACGATCAAAATCTAGTTTTTGTTTCTCTCCCAAAAGCCTATGTCCCCATCGCACGTCACTCGGTGCCATCGTCCGACTAACCCCTTTGCTTCCACGTTTGCTCCGTTTGTTTATTGTCAACGGCACAAGACACTTTGCAAACTGCCACCCCGAAAAAATAAAATAAATGTCGTTACATTTGCGTAACTGCCAAAACCACGATGTCGCGAATCAAGCAAAGGGAGCTGACAGGCAGCAGGCGGCGAAAAAATTAACCATACACTTCGGTGTAGTGTGCTGGGCTGAAAAGTGCGCTTTTCTCAGCTGCCATTAATTTGCCACGGCGGCCGCCTGTTTATATGCTCAGACTGGAGCAGCATAAAAAAAAACAACAGCACCAGGCAAAAAATGTGCACAACAAAACTATACGTAATCCGAATTTTCTCACAACTGGTTCTGTTTTCACACTCTCAACCCTCAACTCTTGAACGGTGACGACGATGCGATGAAGTCTAGCAGAAATGAACGCCAATTTTTCCCACCAAAACAAAACAACCCCTTTTTGGTTGTTGGAGAGGCATAGAAAGAGGAGAGGTTGAGGAGGCCTGAGCTGGTTGCGGCGGTGATGTCGAACACTTTTCCTTGGCAGGCTAATGCAGTTATTGCTACTTAGCTAGGTGTCTCGAAATGAGTGGTTTGGTTTTTCGCGAACCCGCCCCCTCTGTGGGAGATCGTTGCCTTCCTGTGGGTTGCTTGGATGGCAGAGGTTCCTAGGCCGACCGGCCGACTAAGCCGGAAGGCTTTTTTTAGAGTGGTTATCGCATTGATTTCTTAGCTTGATATCTCATATTTCGCATATCAATAAGATTACTGGTCTTCGAAAAATCTACGTGCCGAGAAACTCCCAAGAGTTACCAGGAGTTCTAAAGGGGTTTCCCGCTTATATCCAAGAATCACTAGGAAATCGGCTTGGAAACTTTGATGAATCTCTGGAACTCACGAAAAACTCAAAATAATTATTCTTGATTTTAAAACTACAGTCAACTATCCCTTACTCGATATTCCGTATCTCGGTATCGAGTTAGAGAACCATAGTTAAAGTTGATTTTCCTGACTACCTTGATGGTCCCTTGGATCGCACCTCCCTAACTCGATGATTTCTTCAATATCGAGGAAATATATACACTATATATTTTTTGAATTGAAGGGAGCACTTTGAGAAACCCTGGAAATCACTACAGTGAAACCTCCATGATTCGATGTCCTATGACGCGATATCAACTCATGGAACTATATTAATCCCTCTACCGACAGCTTCATATTTTAACCACAGAAAAAAAATATTGAAACGCGATATATTTTTTTGTTTTTTCATAATTTTGCACTTTATTTATACTCTCAAAAACTCTATTCCTCTATTCTTTTTTTTTCTTTGAAATCTGTGTTGATATTGATCATTGGATACTTGGTTTTGAAGATATCCGGAAATATCTTGGGGACCGACATTTCCTATATAATTCTCCTTTGGACGCCATTTTGTTTTTGGTCAATTTATCAAACAAAAAAAAATTATGGATTAGATAATGTTTTGTAAGGAGTGTCCCTTAAAAAACTGGTGGAACCAAGTACATATACAGCCATTCCATGAAAAATCGATTTAGTGGGTCACCGAATTACGCGAAAAATTGCTATTTTGTTCCTTATCCGAAATAATGATACACGTGTTTTTGGATTTTTTTTTATTAGGGTGATCGTTTCCAAAACAGGGTGACCAGAATGATCGCGATTTTGCAAAATTTTTATTTATTCAAAAATCATAACTTCTGAACCGCTTGACCGATTTTCAATTTTCTTGGGCGGAATGAAAGCTAAAGATTTTGACTTTTCAAGAAAAATATAAAATTTCACAAAAAGTGTGTTTTTAACATGAAACAATAAATAAAAAATTTCCATTTTTTGTGTTTTGAAGGCCTCGGGACAAAAGGAGCTATGCTGTTTTCATTTTTTTCTTGAATATTCAGAAAATTTTACGCTTACTGTCAAATTTTCAGTGATGTTTGTTTTTTGGTTTTTGAGATATATTTCTTTGAAAATAAAAAAATATCAGTCATTTTTTATCGGCACACACTGTAGGTCTCAGCGCATTAGATTTTTTTTAAATCATAACTTTTGAACAGCTCAACCGATTTTCAATATCTTTTTTTTAAGGAATGATAGCTTAAGATTTCAACTTTTCAAAATAAATACACAAAAAAAAATTACATGAAAAACTATACTTAAATCCTCAAAAACTAGATTTTTTTTCAGAGTTTCATATTTTTCCTGAAAAGGTGAAATCTTAAGCTTTCATTTCATAAAAAAGATTGGATATCGGTTGAGCTTTAGCTTGTAGCTTGATTTATATTTACAAAAAATATATCTCAAAAATCTAAAAAACATACATTGCTGGAAATTTGACAGTGAACGTAAAATTTTCTGAACTTTCAAGAAAAAATGAGTACAGCAACAGCCCCTTTTGTCCCGAGGCCTTACCAAAAAAAACCCGGACACTTTTGAATCAAAATCCGGACACCAGTGTTTTTATATGATATTTTATCATATATTTTCAAGAAAATCATACAAACTCGTCGAAATAATATTTTTTAATCAATTCGACGTATATTTCCCCCTAATTTGTCACAGAGAACAACACGTAACTAATATTAGTGATTCGATTACCTGAACTGAAGTGCGAGTGGCTTGAACTCGTGAACGTGTGGCTGAAATCTCAGATATACACAATTAATCTTACATAACACCATTTTCTTACAACTCACAACACTTTATATGTGTATATTTCAAGTCTTCTCTTGTTTTATATATCTAAAATACCATTTACACTAGTAAAAAATGGTTCTTCCACACGATGTCCGGGTTTGAAAACACTGACCCGTAATCCCGGACAGTCTCTTTATAGTCCTTTAAATACACATTTGCTTCATAATTCACAACAGCTTTGTTACGATACATTGAAAATATGTCTATGTTTTAAATTGTGTTCAAAATACTCCATAAAAATATACTTCACACACTCTTTCTTCAAACTTTGGTTTGGGTTGTGAGTTCAAAAATCGTTAATCTTCAATTAACATTCAAACCACGAGGGAATGACGTTCGACAGAAACGATTAAAGTGTTGTTATTTTTATTTATTATTTGGCAATGTTAACTAGATTGAAAATGAAAGTATGATAATCTTCAATGTTTAAAGTACAGACTATGAAAAAATCCCAAAGATAAAAACACTCTAATTATGCATAAATTAATCAATATTATCAAAGTGTCCGGATATTGGTGCCGTCCGGATTTTGATTCACCACGGTATCTTGAGCTTTCATTTCGTCCAAGAAAATTAAAAATCGATCAAACAGTTCAAAAGTTAGGATATTTGACAAAATAAAAATTTTGCAAAATCGCAATTTTTTGGTCACCTTATTTCGAAAATGGTCACCTTAATCAAAAAATCCAAAAACACGTGTATCCTTATTTTGGATAAGGAACAAAATAGAAATTTTTCACGGAATTCGGTGACCCACTAGATCCGTTTTTCATGGAATGGCTGATAAGCTTATAACTCAAAAAGGTTGCACAAATTTGTTTAATGATTTCACAACAGACTCTTATATAACTAATGGTTTGAAAATCGTGTAACGGAACATGAGAAAACGTAGGTCAGACTAAGAAAGTCTTTACAGGGCTGGTAGCGATTGAGGACCTTAAAAATAGAAAATTGGAGACCTTTTGCTCGAAAAAAAGAAACCTAAAAGGTATCAAAAAGAGGCCGAGAAAAGACCAAACAGGGACCAAAAAAACAAAATAGGAGTCACGAGATAAGAGTTTGATTGTTCATACCAGCAGAGTAGGTATTTCTCTAAGATCTAAAAATTTTGTTTAGAACTCCTCGTGACATAACGACAAGTATGGTGTAGGTTTTTTTTCCTGATTTTCTCTAGAAATTTCATTCGAAATTATTTTAGGTATGTAATTATTCCCCAAGGATTTTATCTACGAAGAGTCCTAGTGAACTTCTCAAAGAATTTCGTTTAGGATACCTCAAGAATTCAACCTGGGGTTTTCCAAGGAGTAGCACAGCAATAGAATTTATCCTAAGAATATTTTAGAAATCACTGGAATCCCTCCAAACATTCTTTAAGATATTTTTTATGATAGTCCTAACTCCTTCAAGATTTTAGCCAGTGTTTCATCTATCGATTTCTCTGGGACATCCTCCACGATTCCTGGACAAAACGTCTTCTAAAACTTAACCAATAACTTCTCCTGAAATTTCTAGGGATTTCCTATGATCTCTACTGAAGATTTCTCTAAAGAGACCTTCAGCAATTGCTCCAGAGATTTGTTCTAAGATTTAGCATTAGCATTTAAGAATTTCGCACAAATTCGTAGGTGGTACAGTCCTAGACCATTGTATGAGGGTTGCCTCCTTCCCGTCCGTTACCAAAGTCAGAAATTTGGGACTATCCTCTAACTCTTAGACAAGACTGACGATTGTACCTCGTTTGGCATAATGGTCGTTTGGCATAATGGCCGATTGGCATAATGATTGACTTAGAATGAATATCAGCATTTTTGAAGCTTTTATCCAGATCAACACCACCGAACGCATAGCAAACTTTTTTGGTAGGCTCTCAACTAGCGTGGTGTTCGTTCAGAGATTTTCCAAGCTATGAATGTCAAAATTTTTTTGTGATATTAGAGAGCATTACTAAATAAAACTCGTGACGGGTCTGGTGCAAGATCGTTTTGGAATAATAATTTTCTCTACATCCTAGAACACAGAGTATCTTTGAGCTTGTTGTGATATTCATATTTTAAAATATTAAATTGGCAAAGGAAGTTCGCAATTATTAATAAAGGGAACGCTCATAGAATATTTTGCTGCAGATCAAGCTCTGTCCAAGTTTGGACGTAATACTCGATGAAAACTACTTGATAAAAGAATGGATATTTTTTGCAAAATATCAAAAGCTCTAATCCAAAGATCTATTAATGCAGCATAATGCAAAAATATCCTATATACGAGAGCAGATTACTTCTCGTTTAAAATGTTTAAGGTTCTAACGCAAAAAAATCTTCTCACGGAATAACTCAAATGTATATCAAAAACACCGTCTGTTATTGAAAGAAGGGAAAATTTGTGATTGAAATAATGTTTTTCCAGCGTATCTCGAAAGGAGATCATGCATTTGCAAAAAAAAAATATGTTGAATATTGGCAGAAATTATCATTATAACAACATTATAATAACAAACAGCAAAATTTAAAAATGGTTAACATTTAGCTTTACTAAATTATAAAATTGAAAATAGTATAAATATAAAGAACAGGCTATTTTTAAAAGAAGGCAAAAAAAAATATTGCGGCATAATAAAACGAAAAGACATCATAAATTACGTTCAGAATCATCAAAGTAGCTGTGCTACTCTTCCCCGAATGTCGGTTTCCCGAATGCCATTTCCCCGAATGACTGGTTTCCCAGAAACGTGGTGCAGTTTAAATAGGTGCTGTAATAGTCTTCAGTGGCTGAATAGTGAATGAGAAAGAACGATAAGCAATCAAAAGTAGGAGGTATTCTGTCATTTTCAGCTATACACATGTTGGCAAAAATGCTGAGGACGGTAAAACTCGAAAGAACAATTGGCGGTACAAGAAGGGTACAATATTAGATGGCCAGTTCGTTCACCACCCTGAAATGTATAAAGTTACGGAGTGCTTAAAACAAATCAGGGAAGTGGGTTAATCGGGGAAACAGGATATTCGTGGAACTGGCATTCGGGGAAATGGCGTTCGGGGAAACGACATTCGGGGAAAAGTAGCACAACCCATCGAAGTAACTGCAGTAATAGATTTCTCTTTTCAATGATCAGATCAATGTTATCGATTGACGCCCTTTTGTCAGTTGGAAACAAAAAAAATCTGAAAAATATAGTGCCAAATAACAGCCTATGCATATAAGAAGGTGAGATTTATTAAAATTTGAAATCAACAATTTTCATACCAAACCTTGATAACCATAATTATTACTGAACCAATGTTGGCTGAGCAGTCTTCAGGGAATTAAAAACGCTAATTTTTTATTTTTCCCGACGTTTCGGTCCGTTTGGGACCTTTTTCAAGGGTTCAATCACTATGGTTTTGCTAAACGCTAAAATGTTATGCGGAAATATCGGTATCGATTGAGTCCGACCGGTTCTGAACCATCGTTGGGCGGACAATCTCCTACCTAGCGAGCGGACTGGAATTCTATGTCCTATATTTCGATCTTCCACCATTACTTTTTTTTAATTCCCTGAAGAAATCCTTGGCCAAACAACTATTATGCCAAACGACCATTATGCCAAACGACTTTATGCCTAATGACCATTATGCCAAACCACTTTATGCCAAACGGCTTTATGCCAAACGACTTTATGCCAAATGACCTACCACCAGATCGACGCGTCCTCCAACAGTCGAGAGCTGTCCTGGCCACGTCCTTGCGAAAGCTGGGAAATGGGAAAAGATGATTGATTGAACACTTACTTCAAAAAGATGCAGAGAACTCTACGACCTCTCATAGATATTACGGGATGTTGTAGAATGTTGATGGAAAGGGTAGTGCCATGGGATACGTTTGGTAGACGTTGGCAGACAAATGAAATATTTACGCATTGCGATCATGCGCTGCTGATTAGAAAAAAACTCACCAAATTCCTCTTTCGAAGCTCCTCTGTAATCCGCCGCAATTTTCAAAGTGGGATCCAAACACTTCCGCAGTCGTCCGCATTTTGTCGGTTTTCCACAATATTTTATTTAAAAGCGATCCAAACACGTGTAAAACAGGAAGGAAAAAGCTGATATTCTCACCGGCCAAATTAGAAAACATATACAAAAATAGCAGCCGAGATGAAACGTGTCAGCAAAACCAAAACACGTCCACTCGCGCGCACAGCCTACTCAGATCCTGCCAGAGATTCTTTCTAAGATTTCTGCAGAAATTCTTCCTATAATTCTTTGTGATTTTCTTAAGTAAGGAAATTCTCATAGGAATGTCTCCAGGGAAATGCCAAGTTTTTTTTTTCATAAAATAAAAGCGTAGGGTATTTCTTAAAAAAAAAACCCTAAAGTACCGTAAAATCGAATGTAATTGATCAGAAGAGTGAAATTGATCATCGTATCACACGATTTTATTTATTCGTAACTAGTGGTCCCGGCAAACTTCGTCTTGCCATCAAGTAGGCTGTTGAAAAACGCCAAGAAACGTCCCGTGGAAAATGGAAGTTCCGTTCACTCCAGTTTTTTCAACTTTCCCGTTAAATATTCTTTACTATTTATATGCACAAACACGTCGGAACACCTCAGGAACATAACTCTGGTAGAATTTTCAAAATCCGATAGCCCGTTTTCAAGCCATTTCGTGACATACAAACACCATTCCATTTTTATTTATATAGATGGAGCATAAATATCAAAGTGAGCTGCAGTAAATGAATGTTGTTTATCGTAACTATTGTCAAATTGTGCGTTGTGAAGTTTTTTGAGTTGAAGAATGTTTATTACTATGAAAATAATGTAAAATTTCAAAATCATGCACGGTGCAATATTGACAAACACCTATAAACTTCTATTTCTAAGCAAGGATTTGAACATGGTATAAACGTGAAAGTTTGTGAGGATGCTTGGGATACATCCCTAAACCAGATTTCATCACCAAAACTCGCACCAATTAGTTCAAATGGTTGAAATAATTGAATTTCTGTTAGATATCGTTGAATTCCTTAGAAAATTGCATACATTTAGGCGTTTTCCGCGAAATTCTGTAAATTTAACTATTCATTATTTATTTAAATATTGCATTGTTAAGAATTTGACAAGCATATTCGAATTTAGGGAGCTCAATTTTATCATGTAGAGTTGTTTTGAAAACAAACAATAATGGCATTGACAAGTGATCAATTTCACCCCGAAATGAGATCCCCTGATTTTGTATTTTAGAGATATTTGTTAACACTAAAATGACATTGGTTAGAAGATTTCGGTACATGAGTCGATGAGGCATACCTTCGTACTTGTTTTCCTGCATTTAGTTGTTTGGCATTGTTAACATTTTAGAAAACAGACTAGAAAAACCGTGAAAAATGATCAATTTTACCCGAAATTACGGTATCCTCTGATGAAAACAGTGCAAGTTTTAAACTGTTTTAAAGTCATACTTAATGAACAAGGATCTCTGAAAGAGCTCCTGGACTTTCGAAGAAATTTCAGAAGATTTCGTTTTTTTTTCTCTTATAAGCAGGTGAAATCAACTCACCTGTAAAAAAAACTGAACTGCTACGGCAACTGAAATGTAATATGTTGTTAACAAAAATGTTAATTAAATCTTAAATTTGTTTTACCAAATTAGGATGATAGTGTTGTCAAATAACACAGAACACCTAGATATAAGAAATGAATGTAATGTTTGGAATAATACTAATAAAAAAATTAAAAAAAAAAAAGTCACGAGTTGACAATTTGGCATGTATCAGATGATGAATCATTATCTGATCATCGCTGCATCTCTATATGAACATATACTCCACAAACTGGGAATTGGTTGTGACCAAATTCTATGAATTCTCTCCGTCCATTGGAAATCCTAGTGATTTGAAAAAAAAAATTCAGAAGATTTCATAGATAAAATCCATCAATCTTTCATAGATAAAATCATTAAAATCTTGGGATAGTATTACGCAGGGTTTTCTTAAAGATTTTTTCGAAAAACATTGGACAGAAGAAGTTTGTGCAGGATTGATTGGAGAGATTCTTGGGAAAAATTCTGTAGTATTAACTGGTGCAAAAACTTAAACAAACTTTTGAAGATTGCATGGGATTTTTTTGAGAAACTTTTGAAGAAATGTTTGGAAAAACTGCATGAGTAATACTTGGATGAAATGCTGGAGAAATTCTTAGAAAAAAAAATGGTCGAAGAATGCCTAAAGACAATTTTGGAGCTTTTCTTGCAAAGTTTCTTTGAAAAAACCTGTATGCTATTTTTAAATAACTCAAGAGCAAAACTTTGTGGGCTTCCTCGAGAGAAATTGCGTAGAAATCTTCGGAAGGCCTCCTAGAGTTACAACTGGAGAATTCGCTTGGAGGATTACTTAAAAAATATCTGGAATAAATTCTTGGATAGTCTTGGGCAAAAAATCATGAAAATTTCTGAGGAAATTACTGGAGCAAGTAATATTAGAATTTTCATGGATTTCCTGGGGAAAATTCTGGAGAAAATTATCTAAGCGTTCTTTGAAAAATCGCCTCTAGGAGACCCTGAAAGTTTTCTAAATAAAACACTATGACTATTCCTGAAATTTCTCTTTGGGGAATCTGAGACGAAATTTTTGAAGAGCCTGTTGAACCTGCCAAAGTCTTTGGAGCCTGTACAATTTTGCAGCAGGCTTCAATGCAAGCATTATAAGAAATAAATAGATTCAAATCCATGATAAGGAATAAATAGATTCAAATATCCTTTGTATTTAAACTCTTTCCAACCAATTTATTATAAAAATCCGACACAAATAGAACAAACTGCTTACCTAAACAACCAGTTGGGTTGTTAAAAAATGGATGATTAGCAAACATTCTTTCAAATTTGTGTAGTATTTTTTTCTTTGGACCAAAGTGATCTGGCTTATCACAAAAGTTTTCAGGAGAAATTGAAGATTATTGAATAATGTTTCACAACAATCTTCATAATCCGCTCTAAATATTTTGATGAATAATGCCACAAAACAACAGTGGGAATTTGATCCAATCGTTTGTTTTAAGAACCAACCAAACTTTCTTTAGCGATTCCTTTTTAGCAGCAAATTAGGCTTCAAGAAGTTTCTTATAACAATTATACTAATTAGTTTGCCATGATTTTCACTAGAGATATTCTCAAACGTTCACACGAGCCAGAGCTTTTTGAGGGTCATGCACAAACCATGTCACCCTTCACTAGGCATGGAAAACCTTATCGTGTCTTCCATTATCTATAAGAATTGAACAGCTGATCAAAAGTTTAATTGATTTTCCAAGGTGTCTGCTAATCTCGTTTTATTTTTTATTTTTCTAATCGTGGTCAGGGCAAGCTTTTGATTGTCCTACCCAAGTGTTTTTGTGCGTAGTACATGTCCTACCTGTCCTATCCACTTGCCATGCCACTGGTTATATCTATGCGTCGGTCCCAAGAAATTTCGGAATATATACTGAAACAGATGATCAAATTCTTGTGGAACTTGTTGTATCTTTTTGTTCTCTCACGCAACCCTACATAGCTTCTCCACTGAGAACAGCGTTTCATATAAAAATACTATATAAGAGGGTCAAATTTATCAGAGTGCTTTTAAAAGCCCAAGCAAGACGATTTTTTTTTCGGGACGCCGAGAAATTTCGCGGTTTGTGTTATGTGAGTGCGAAAAGATGTTCGTGTTCTGTCGACGATGGATTACCAACTGGTGAGCTCGTTTCATGCTTATTTTTTCATGGCAGCGTTGCTTTTATGTAATATTCAAATAAACTTTGTATTGTTCGTCACTTAAAGTTACGGCATGATGCCTGTTTTATACAATTTCAATGTACATCTATTTTTCTCCTTTTTACATGACTAAAACCATCTTTTGAATGGTTCGGCATTATGAATGTTGACGAATTTTTTAAATCTTCTACCAAAAAACTTGCCATGACAAACATGAAATGCAATATCGCCACAATCACAATCCGTATAGCTTCATCAAGACAATGGGATAGTTGTGCTACTTTTCTCCGAATGTTGTGGATGCCTTTTCTCCAAATACAACTTTCCCTTGAAAAGGTTTTGGCACTCATCTTCTTCTTTCTGGCGTTACGTCCCCACTGGGACAGAGCCTGCTTCTCAGCTTAGTGTTCTAATGAGCACTTCCACAGTTATTAACTGAGAGCTTACTATGCCAATGACCATTTTTGCATGCGTATATCGTGTGGCAGGTACGAAGATACTTGATACCCTGGGAAGTCGAGAAAATTTCCAACCCGAAAAGATACTCGACCGGTGGGATTCGAACCCACGACCCTCAGCTTGGTCTTGCTGAATAGCTGCGCGTTTACCGCTACCGATATCTAGGCCCCTGGCACTCATATCCTCGTCTTTTTAATATTATTCATTTTATTTTCGATACAATCCTTCTCTAGGTCCTACAGGACAATCTTGGAGGACAAGACGTCGATCAAAATAATCCAACAACGTCAAAATCCAAATAAGCATATTTATGATGAATTAATGGTCATGAATGGACTTGCAATCGTTCGCCAAAATTCATCATATGTTGAAGTAATGTGCTTGTCACGAGGTAGTCTAGATGAGCCTAATGAGTAAGGAAGAACTTCTCGGCGTTTCTGAAAGTCATTTATCCTAATTCGATTACTGTTCATTCCATTTCCAATGCGTTTCAACTGGGTCATACTTAAACGGTGAATGCTTTTTTTATGTCTTTTTTGTATTGTGTTGCTCTCTCATCCCCTCGTGTAGCTTGGCTTCAGAATCATATATACAGAGGATGCGCTGGATGACGTTATTTTACATTTCGGGAGCGATGACGTCTTTCGTCTTATTTATATAGACCAATCAGTGATTGCTCTTCCCGTGCTGCAAGAATTCCAGACATTTATTGGGGCGATTTCAAAAGTGATTTCCTCAATTATTGTGTTAGCTCGTTCACAGCCTGAGACCCATTTGTCATGTCTTTTCTGGTTACAAATTTTCTCCACTTCTCAAGGCATAGAGCATCCTCGTGCTTGTCGTATGATAAATAAACGCAAAAATGGTTAAAATCCTCACAGTTCAAAACTGTGGTACGTAGGTCCATTGAAGCTGGGAAGCAGGCTCTTTCTCAGTAGAACCGTAATGTTTTATGAACATATTTTTTGAGATTTATTTACATATTTTGCTGTTTGCGTTTGACGTGCAAATCTTGTTCAAATGCATTCCAAATGCGGTAACACAAACTAATCAAAGGACACCTAGCAACTGTGATCCATATCGCCGCCAACCTAGCACAGACAAGCTATCTTTGACTTCGCTTTCCTTGTGAAAAATCTTATCGCGTTCGGTGATCCCGCATTTGATATTTGCATTTCAAACGCACACAGCAATATTAACTGATCGCAGTTTCTTATACGTTTTACAAAGTTTTATCAAAATCCCGGTATCGTCGGTGAGAAAATATCGTAATTTTTTTTAAACAGTCGACTCCTTCTCACTCGATGTATTGTATCTTGATATCGAGTTAGAGAATCATAGAAAAAGTTGGTTTTCATTGCTACCTCGATGGTCCCTTGGATCGCATTTGCACTGATTTTGTGTGTTAGAACTCGATACCTCTCTAACTCAATGGTCCTTTCAATATCGTGTTATGGAGAGTTGATTGTAATTATTTATTTATTTATTCCATTTTATTCCAACTGACATTTAATTGTCTTATTGAAAATTTGAATTAGAAACCAAAAAAATACATTCAATTCAATTCATTTTACAACACACAACGAAATCATCATTCTTCACAATCCGGTATTCATCTAAATCATGGTGCATGGAGTATTACTGATTACACTCAAAGCCTTTTCATCACTAGGCCAATTGAATTTATGACGTCCTTCATCAACTGCCTCTACACTATCGGGTTGAATCCCTGTCGGATGGGAAAAAGATTCTCAATTCAGATCATTGCCGGATTGGCGTGCGTTGTCAGAGAACCTCTGTGTACAGTATGCAAAATCCATTTCGGTTTCGGCGTCGTGAAAAAACCTCGAGGCTGCATACTGTCTCGGCCGTACGGGGTTGATATCCAGCGGGTCTGACACTCTGCTGTTCAATAATCAACCGATTTGCGGTTCCCCTCGTCCAGATAGGTGATCCCCGAGCAGCTGTGCCAGGTAAATGGTACACAATGGGACCGTTTCAGTTTAAAATCGACCGAAACGTTTAAGGGGTCTTAAATGGCATTCAAACGTGTCGGTGTCTCCTGCGAATAGGTAGCTTAATTTTAAAATTAGTATTCTGGACCTTTCTTTTCTTGAATCGTAACCTATCAAAACGATCTGTTCTTAAAACTTGCTTCTGAAATACGTTTTTTTGTTGACCGGTGGTATAGTCTATGCGACTCTGGGCAAATGCGCGTTTTTGGATACTTTACTACAGCCGAGCGGTGTATCATAATCAGCAGACCTGTCAATACTGAGAAGTTTTTTTTAATTAGGGTTTCAATGCTAGTAATGAACTTCTTAGTAGCTGAAATCCATTCTCGACACTTTTCCGCAATGATATCTCAGACGCATACACGTTTTGTGAAGTCTAACTACAAATTCAATGTCTTTACTTCATAATACTCCTATGAAACATGCAAAATATGCATTTGAAAAATTGTTGTCCGAATGCCTATTATGGACCCTCCCGGGGTCCGTAATAGGAATGCATGAGCATGAGCATGAGCATTGATGACCGTACAATTCGTAGTTGCTACTCCGTGATTGGGAGTAGCATACCATCTTCAATGTACATTTTCGAGGACTCTGAAATTAGTAATGTCAATAACGGCGCCGGCCACGTCCTTACGGTCATCGGGGAAGGAAAGGAATGTTAGTGTGACATCCATTGCTACTAAAGACCGAGTATACCTCTGCATCTTCATGGTTGCCACGGGAAGGAGTTTTGTTAGTGGGAGGGCTTCAAAGCTACATGATCAGGATTCACCTTGGTAAGTGATGCGATTCATGTAACCTCTGTTTAAAAAATTATCTATCAATGCGTCGACATCTTAAACATCGAACTATTCAAAGGTTTAAATCTCGAAATTTTATAAAACATAAATAAGCGCTTATGTCAACACTTAAAGTGACGAACTATTCATAGTTTGTTCAATAAATTCATAAAAAATACATGTTATGATACAAATGTGTTGTTACAAGCATGAAACGAGCTCACCAATTGGTAATCCATCCTCGACTGAACAGTTACAATCGCAGCGTCAACACGTATAAGCAGGAATGTAAAATAACTCCAATGGCGCGCGAATGAAGTGCTAACTGAAAAACAAAAATACTTCGAGCGCGCAAAAAATGAATCGGACAGCTTGGGTCTTCGCAAAGCACTGGGCAAACGAACGAAGCCACCGAAAACACTCCGAGCGCACGAAAATGAATCGGACTGCTTGGGTCTTCGTGAAGCACTCCCTCCCGGGGTCCGTAATAGGAATGTTTACAAATTTGACGTTTCCTATTATGGAACCTTCATTTGATTCCCATGTAATTAGGCTTGCCAGAGGGATATTTTAAAAAGGAGGACATTTTGCATTACGGGGTTTGAAAAAGGAGGAAATTTCTGATTTTATCATGCCAGAAACATTTTTTTTCGATCAAATTGAAAATAATAGTTTTGAAAAATACTGATATTTAAATCATTTGTGTAGAAAACTACATTATTTAATAAGATAAACTATAATGAAACAATAATAAATGTGTCATCGCGCCTTGCAAACCTTAAGGTAGGCCTAGCCGACCTTTTTGAACCGCAGGCCAAATCTCAACATTAAAATTAGGTGGTGGGCCATTTTTTAAAGCTTACCCTGAGTTTTATGAGAATGGAATTCGAATTTTTATAAGAAAACAACAAATAATTCTTTCAGAATCTAACTCGTCCCTGAAAGTCCTGTTTAGGATTCTAGAAGAGTGATGTCCTGGCCGTTTTTTTTGAGAAATCTGTCCAAGGTTTGCCTAGGTTAAAATGAAAATTATGCGCAGGGTTTTGTGAAAATTTTGCATAGCATTATGTCAGAATCTTGCCTAAGATTTGTTTTGTAATCCTGTGCAGAAACATTTAAAATCACTGTCTAGTGTTTTGCTACTCAGAACCCCACTTAGAAGTTTGTAAATGCCCTGTCCGTTTGTGAGAATTCAGTGTTTATTTTATCGAGAATATTGCTAAAATTCTGAAAGAATCCTGCCCAAAACATCCACAAGTTTTCCACAAAATTCATGTCAATGGTCCATTTTTGGTGGTAGGTAAGAAACTCGATATGCTACCTTACCAGGGTCGCGATACCTACATCACGATGGTGGGGCTGCCACCTTAGGTGTAGCTGACGTGATACAGCATTTCATACTCAGCCGCTGGATGCCAGAACAGACGCTGTTTGAGCCACACGTCTTTGGTGGACAGACGCTCGAGACGCACCTCCTCACTCTAGTTGAAGCCAGAAGGACAACAGTGCCCAGGCTGCACTACCAGCTAAGTACGCAACCCTTGGCTGGCGGTCTTTGTTATCGTTTGACCCGTGCAAGCGTGAGGTAGGGACTTGTGAGGACCAGAGCAATGTTGAACGTTCCATCCTAGTTGTCGGCTCACCATTTCACAGCCCAGGGGATTCAACTATCAAACCGTTAAAAAAATAAATAAAACTTCTACGAATTGGTAAAACGGTTCACAGCCTGAAAGATAATTGAAAGATATAGGGGAAAGCACTAATTTTAGACCTACAAGAAATCTGTGCCAATTCAGTGCCAATCTTCGGGGATAATTGTAAAATTACTGAAGAAGCTGATGGTTCTTGGTAAATGGATCAACGTGCAGAAACTCCTTTATATATTTCGCTGGAATTCAACAATCCTGCAAGAATTTTTAGTGTTTCCAACAAGAATTCTTTCAGAAATTATCCGAAATATACTCTATTTCTAGGAAATATGAACTAATAGTTTTCCAGAAATTAATAACGGAATATCATGTAAAAATATTACAGCAATTCAGCCAAGAACTTCTTCAGAGTGTGCTTTGGGAATTCTTTAAGAATTGCTCAACAGATCGTCAACAGATTCTTCTTCTTAAGAAATCAATAGCATAAGAGGTCATCGACAGCAGCACAAGGACTACGTTTGTTTCTGTGTATAACAAGCGAACTTTGTTTAATATGCGTATACTTAGTACACGACGCCACCGGTCTCGGGTTAATCTATGTAATATTCCAACGATTCTTTGGAAATCTCTTGATAGTTATCCATGCATATTTCAGTTATTTGTCAGGACATACCTTCAGGAATGCTCATGGCAATTTATCCAAGCACATCTACATCTGGTTGTACAAATTCTATAGAAACGATGTCACTTCGTGTTGAATCATGAGTAGGACAATTCTTTGTCCTACCACATTAGAAACAAAATCTCATGCTTCTCATGAAATAACATCTCAAGTTCAAATTAATTATTTTATTTTAGAAAACTTATCTTCCATAAAATAAATATCCATTTTTATTACAAACAGTTAACAGTTGCGTTTGGTTAACGGAGACTTAGAGAAAACAAAAGAAGATTTATTGCAGAATTCGTAGCTTTGACGTAAACTGTATGAATATAGATTTCATCGACAAAAGGTCGAAAGCAGTGTTGTGAAAAACTCAATTTCTCACAACTCACGCTTGAGATTTATCATGTGTGAGTTGTCAATCATGCAACTCAGCAGTCAAAAAATCATGGATGAGTTGGCTCACCTTTTTGACTCATTGTCTCGTATTTCCACAGTTTACTCACACACGGCAATGATTTCTTGTTAGTCTTGAAAAATTATGTGAATCCTTTCTAACGTAAAAAACAACATTCGGGATTCACGAGTTTTTGTCGGGTTTTGCGACTGCATCACTTTTTACGGTTTGAGTTGATTGAGTTGATTTCGCATCAAAATCTCAAGCTTGAGATTTACGAAGCAGATCTCTAATAAGTTTGCTCTCACGGGAGAGCGTATTGATTGAGATTTTGAGTGTGAGTCTATCAACACTGGTCGAAAGACAAAACGCCGAAGAAACAAATGGTTGAAAGACAAAAAGTTGAAAATGAATTGCTTGATGGTATTTTTTCTTTCTTGGTTGTATATTTGGTTTCATGAAGATGTGATCTCATCTAAAAATAGTTGGAGATGTAAAAAAATTGTATTTGCAAAAAATACACGCAATTAATTGATCCCCTGAGAGGCGTAAACGGCAAACGATCATAGTTTATAGTTTAGCAAACGATCATAGTTTCAAAAATAACACAGATAATATAAGGCTACAAAATCACTTTTGTTAACTGCATAAATGTCATCAAATCCTTGCGACTGTTGAAACCAAATAATTATGTCTATATAAAAAATGTGAACTCTTTCAACCTATGAGCAATGTAAATCGAACAATAAGAGCAGTCGATCTAGCAATGGAGTGCATTGGTACCAAAAATGCCATTTTCGGCGTCATGAAATATGCAAAATTAAGAGAGGTGTTTTGAGGTGATTTTTGTTTTAGCTTTATTAAGTTTTGCTAGTTATTTTGTTCTAGGGGAAGACGGGGTAAGAGCGCACGTCGGGGTCCAAGGATATTGGCGATTTTCTTGAAAGTTAACCAAACATTTTGCTAAACCCATCTACCGGCAGCTTCATTTTTTACCGCAATGCAATTATTCAAACCTTGATAACGTTTTTGTTTCTAGATATTTTTGCATGATTTTTTCACATGTACTCAAAAAACTCTTCTAGTTGAAGAATCTATTTCAATATCTGTTATTGGTAATCTGGTTTTAAAGATATTCCGATGTTCCTTGGGGGACCGACATTCTCCATATAAAATGTATTTAGCGGTCATTTTCTTTTACGTTAATTTATCGATTTAATTTATGGGGGCTAGGTGACAAGGAGCTACTCTGAAAAAATCATACAAATCGGTTAAGTTTTCTAGGAGATATCTGAAAATTGATATGATGTTTTTTGAAGTTTTTAAGATCTTTATTTGGCCAGCGTGGTACCAGAGACATGAATGCTCATTACTCAAAGACGGATTCACCAAATTGCTTCATTTTTTCATAATATACTCTCAGTGTTGTATTGTTCGTTCCGAGGAGTGAATATCCGAATAAGATAAAAAATATGAAGCCTGAGACATTGACGTCGGTTATAGTTACGCGTCGGTCCCCAAAAAAAAAAAAAAAAATCCGGAATATCTTAGGATCTAGTTGGCCAATAATCAATATCGACGCAGATTCTCAAACTAGATGCGTTTTTTGAGCACTAGTGAAATAATGGTACAAAAATATCGAGAAACAAAAAAGTTATCGAGGTTTGACTATTTTTATTGCAGTAAAAACCGAAGCCGCCGGTAGAAGCGTTAAACACAAGATGTTTGTCATTCAGAAGCATTTAGGGTGAAAAAGGATGTCCACGATGAAATTGCCACACTATGAAATTGCTCTAACTTTTTAACCGTCAGGTAGAATTTTATGAAAATTTGGGTGCATTTAGTTCATAGTGCTTCATATACATCCTGCAACTTTTGAAGTCCTGTGATCAAAACTCGCGGAAATGGAGTCGAAAGAACAGCTTGCGCATTCATCACGAGACCAAGGATCTCTCGCATCGTTCACGGGTAGAAATCAGAATCCAAATACAAGATTATGACTCATGATATCATGATTCCAGCGTGTTTTCGTCTTATGAAAATACACCATGATTTGGACTCATGATATCATGAGTCAGATTGCCGTAACGCAACACACGCGTTAGGTTTTTGTAGCTAATTGCTCGGAATCATGATTCAAATGCCAAAAATGCTGAGTCGCGCATCCGTTTATGATCGACAATTTAAAAAAAAAGTTAAAAATAGCATACATTGAGATTCGAGCCAAGAGCCTTCCGATTGTGAGCCACGTACTCTACCACTCAACCGCTTCGTCATCTTGAATTAAGCGTGATCGATACGAATGAGATGAAGCAAAGTGCGCCGCTTAGTGTTTTCACACTGGATGTTACGCTTATGAGGAATCATGATTATGGCTCTAGGAACCATGATTTGTGATCCTGATAGTATGACCTAACCAATTTATGAATTTCATGATTTGTAAATCATGGTGTGGGGACCAGATTTTTATCCGTGTTCCATCGCTAAAACGTTGGGAATCGCGAATTCCACGGTGTCGCGAGTGATTAAGCGGTTCGAGGAATGATTGACCACCGATCGGAAGCCCAGAAGTAAAGAAAAAAGTATTCCGTACAACACCAAAAATCACAACCGCGTAGTTGGGGCCTTCAACCGAAACCCGAACGCCTCCGTTCGGGATGTGGCTAAGAACCTGCACCTAAGCCGAAGTTTTGTCCAGAAGGCCAAAACTAAGGCTGGGCTTCGAACGTTCAAGGTACAAAAGGCCCCTAATCGCGACGAGAAGCAGAACAAGTCCGCCAAAACCCGTGACAGGAAGTTGTACCTCAACATGCTGACCGCCGGCAACCTGTATTTTTTTTCACGGCCAAGGATAAGTTCAGCGTTCCGGAGCATGTCCGCACTTAGAAGATGTCCAAATTGGCGAAGAAATTCCTGGTTTGGCAAGCCATCTGCACGTGCGGGATGCGGAGTGCACCTTTCGTGACCCAGGACACGATGAACGGACAGGTGTACATGAAAGAGTGCCTCCAGAAGCGGCTGCTTCCTCTCCTGAAGGCCCACAACGTCCCAACATTCCGGATTTGGCCTCATGCCACTACTCCAAGGACGTGCTGAAGTGGTATGCGGACAATAAGGTCAATTTCGTGTCGAAAATGTTCAACCCTTCCAACATTCCGGAGCTCCGCCCCATCGAGAAGTACTGGGCGATTATGAAGCAGCACCTTCTTAAACAACTTAAGGTAGTGAAGACAGTAGAGGAACTGAAAAAAGTATGGGTTTACATGCAAAACACGGTGGATTCACAGGTTGTGCAGAATCTTATGGTCGGGGTTAAGACCAAGGTGCGGGCATTTGCGTATGGACTGTGAATAAAATACGAGTAAACTGGTAAAATGAAGTTTAAAAGTTATTTTTCAATCCCTGAAAATTTGATGGCAATCGGATGAAAACTCGAATTTTTCACAACAAGTGTCGAAAACTAAGTTTCTGCTCGTTGATATTGAATTTGATCTAATTTTACCAGATGCTCACTTAAGGATTCCGTAAGGTTTTTTTTTTGTAAACATATAACAAATTACACGACCACGCATTAAATGTGGAATATGCTTCAGTGAAGTGAAATGTGAATTGTAAATATTTGACTTTGAAATAAGGCCCTAGTTGTGAAAATTGCGCAAACGGGGTAAAACGAGCCATTGTTGTTGGGGTAAGACCGCCACCCCTAATTTATACCAAATAAAATGTCTAAACTATTTTGAAAGTTGTAAGCCAAATCCGCATTTTTTTTTCCCCAAAATGGGGGTGTTTTAAGGTGATTTAGAATTAATTAACCGAAAAATGATTCAAACACCAAGTTAAGTAATGTAGAAATCATAAAACATGATACTTCTTAGAATCACAGTGGATGTATGTATTTTTTCGAACAATTATGCACAAAAATCGTGGTGGTCGCTTTTACCCCGTAGGTGGGCGGTATTACCCCGTCGCTAACAATAATCGTGATAAGAAATCACTTTTTCAAGCTTCAAAAAAATTAATAAATTTTCACAAATACAACACCTGTGAAATTTTTTGATCATGCCTACCCAGTTAATATTTATAGCAGATTAACAGTTCATTCAGCGGAAAAGAGGCTGTATAAATAGAATTTTAGCTGAATAAGCTGTTATTCAGCTACCAATGCTACTTAGGTAAGGCTTCAAAAAACGACGTGCTGCGTCGAAATAGTTGTTTATGCAACAAGTTGTAAAATGATGATTTTTTCAGCACGAGTCGTACATTTATCCGACGAGGCTTGCCGGGTTGGATAAATACGACGAGTGCTGAAAAAATCGAGTTTTGCAACGCGTTTCATACAAAATTTTTTGCTATTACGAAAAAAAGTCGTTAAATCCGATTGTATCTAGGATCCCCTCAAGAAAACCCACGTGGAGATCCATGCGTCGTATTTTTTTCAATCAGGTAGGCTGCGATACATGACTGTCACAAATTTTCACGCTTTATTGATGGAAGCGTGGGAATGATCAAGAATCAACCAATATTCGAGGACAGGTCAGGTAAGATTCTACATGCATTATTATTGTCGGCGCGATAAAAAGTCGAAAATGGTTCCTCGCGGAGGTTTTCTCAGAACCTATGCGAGATACATAACTTCGGAAGTGGTGCATTCGATTAGCATCTGGATGCGCTCGGATGCACCCTACTTCCGAAGTAGGATATCGTGCATTGACTCCGAGAAAAATCGAACTTCGACTAAATGCATTTCCTAATAATTTGGTGAACTTATAACATATCGAATTGTACAGTCACTATTCATGTGTACGCACAGGACTTTTCGGGAGTATTCTAGATGATATATTGTCTCATATACGGCTGCTGGACGACCCGATGCCGAATCAGAACCGCACACACGAATCGTATTCGGATCGTCCAATAATGGATATAGATGAAGTAGCTTGAAAAATACACAGCAAATCAAAGAATGGTTGTAAAAACCATTCAGATATTTGATTGGCGATTCTCAAAACAGTACTGAAAAGTGTTACTTTTCAGCACAGAAAACAGTGCTGAAAAGTAGGACTTTTCAACTTTATTTCTTTTATTAGAAAAGTAGGCCATTATGTTGGTCATTTCTTTCATGAAAAGTAAGCCGATAAGCAACGGAATAGCAAAAAACGTATTTATTTATTTTTGATTTTAACATATGAACTAAATTGCTTAGGTGGACGGTCTTACCCCGTCTTTCTCTCTATACAAAAAAAAAAAAATAATAAAAAAAAATAATGTGGGATCTTTACAAAGTTACAAAGCTCTCACAAAATTTCTGTATGAAGAATCACAATTACATACAGAGTTATGTATCGAACTTATTTGGTTTAATGCTTACCATTTCGATTATCACTTAAGAAAATATTAAAGAAAAACATGAATCGCTACAAGAGATAAATTGTAATTAGTACTCATTTTTATTGAATCCACGCCAATGAATCAAATTATTCAACAACTAAGGTTGGTCTTCTCTAATAAATAATTGAGTTCACGATGTTTTGTTTTTTTTTTATATCAATATATATGTTAACAAAGTAGCATACTTGAATTGCTGCAATAAAATAGTTGATTTTTTCACCTCTGGCCAAGGGACGCAGCACTGTGCGACGCTTTGATTAAAAAGTGATGCTGAAACGAAACATAAAGCGTTTGTATTTCAATAATCGTTCCATCGTTCATAAGGCAAAATGCAACAATGATGCAGCAAGCAAAATTAATTCTGAATACTTTTGGTATTTCTAGTATAAATAATAGATCCATGCGATGTTCTCTTCAAGTCGAGCACTCGACACTGAAGAAGTCTGTAAGTCTCAGACAAAATAGGTCTATCTGTCAAGATAAGCAACATATTAGAGTTTAAAAGTATTTGCTCGCCTTACTAGTGATTTTAGTTATTTTTTGCAAAAGTGAAGTGTTAAAGTTCAATTTGTAGTTTTTTCTCTTAAACATACTCTAATAATTCCTCCCCTAAATTTAATGAAGAAAAGTGTAGTGACCTATTACTTATTTAATATTTCTAGCAAAAACATCAAAATATGTTATTTTTAAGCTTCTTGTTAATTCTCGACAATGCAAGAAAATGGAATCAAAATTAGTAATCATTGTGATGTTTAAATAAGAAGCGCATTTATAATGGTGTAAATAACCAAAAGAATACATAATTAACTACAATGAGGCTTTCTTATCTGAAGCAAAGAGTTACGCCAAATGCAAGATTTTTGAAATTTATATTGATGCATTGTGCTTCTCAACAAAAGTACACTTTCAAAAACCTTTTCTAGACGATATTACAACTATGGTATCATATTGATGAAGAAAATAAGCTTGATTCCCTAGAAAATCAAACGCACGTTTAGGGCGCTCTATACCAAGTTCCCCTGCTTCATATTTCTCTTAGAGGTTTTGATCGACATTTTCTGAAACTGTTCCATTGTGCGGTGGTGTCGCGAGCATTTATCGCGAAAACCATCAACTCCGGCCCGCTGCCAGAAGAATCTGGAATCTGGCCATGCGGGGGACTTTTCGCGCCCGCTCATACAGGTACACGGGTTTTTAATATTCATTCAGCGTTGTCTTCGCTCTCCGAAATGTTGGCTAAAGGTGCCTGATGTTGCCGTTTGAATTGCGGGCAGCCACGGGCAGCATTCCCGAGCGATTCCGAACCGATTTGATTGTGGCGCAATGAGGCAAGGCAACCCCGCTTGGAATGCAGAGGAATGACGCCCGCTCGAGCAAGATGCAAGATGCTGTTTGGCGTTTGGCGCGGTGGGAAATTTCGGTTCCTAGATTGGGAATTTGAACATCTGGTGGCTGGAACGCAGCAGGCTAGCGGGGACTGGCATGCTGGGTTGATGGGTTGGTGAGAAGTGGATGCTGTAGTAGGCTGTTGAGGACAAGAATGTTTGTGCTGCTGAGTTCGAAAGGTCTTGCAATAGCTTGAGAATTTTTAGAATGATCGAAGGTGTATGACCAGAAAGAGGCTTGTTGATAACTCGATTATTCTAGTTGTGGTGAGTTAAGTAGAATAACCTGTCACTATTCCAATTGAAACATGGTTCTAAAATTTAATATAACTACATATATCACCAGTTCAATATGAGTAAATCCGAGTCAATAACTAGTAATTCATAATTTACTTACAAACGATAACTCCTTGCTAATAGGGGCCCAGATAGCCGTAGCGGTAAACGCGCAGCTATTCAGCAAGACCAAGCTGAGGGTCGTGGGTTCGAATCCCACCGGTCGAGAATCTTTTCGGGTTGGAAATTTTCTCGACTTCCCAGGGCATAGAAGTATCTTCGTACCTGCCACACGATATACACATGCAAAAATGGTCAATTGGCATAGAAAGCTCTCAGTTAATAACTGTGGAAGTGCTCATAAGAACACTAAGCTGAGAAGCAGGCTTTGTCCCAGTTGGGACGTAACGCCAGAAAGAAGAAGAAGAAGAAGAACTCCTTGCTAAACAGTCCATAGATAATGTCTTCACAACGCAAATTTCATCTATGAAATCATTCATCATAATAACAACGCGAGCCTTGGGTCAAATATATCATCCAGTATAATATACATTATAGCTTTCGATCGGCATACAATGTTGGCATTGCTACAAACGTATTTGCACTGCGATAGGGCTTCACCTAAGCTTTTCCGGTTTTCAATTACTTCAAAAACACAGAATCTATTTTACCGTACCGCTCCATTTGCATTTGCATCGGAAGATAAACAGCTTCCCGTCCTGTCGCCTTTCCCTGCCCTTTATGGCATGGCCAACCAATCGCAATCAGCACCCATATTATTCAACCAACTGTTGCACTGTATACCCTTGGTCGCATAGTCGACGTAAGAGCCACTATGACCAAAATGCATTTTTTCTTTGTTTGCATCCTTTATCTAATGATTTCTTGTTGGACATGCGTACAGCACTTTTTTGATTAAACTTTTTCAAATCGACGTAAGTAGCTTTCACACGGTTTAGAAAAAAAGTATGAGAAGAATTTAATCTTATTTCTAAATCTACATATCAAGCATGTGCTAGAATAAGGGCGTAAGTCGCATGATCGATATCTCTTCATCTATCCTCTCTTCTGTGAATAAAGGTGACAAGACGCAAGTTTATCAGCATTTTTTCACCTCAGGACACAAGATTGCATCGCTGCTAAGCGGTCTGAAGGGATAAAATGCTAACAAACCCGCATCTTGTCACTTTTATTCACAGAAGAGAGGATCAATGAAGAGAAATCGATCATGCGACTTACGCCCTTATTCTAGCACATGCTTGATATTAGCCTTTTTTTCACCTCAAAACTTTACATACAAGCAGCACGCGTCTATTTTTGTTATATTGTTAGGTTTTCCTATGGTGTTTCTTCGGATAGTTTAGCGTATAAACCAGATTGTGACCAGAGGTTTACGTCAATTTATGCATATAATCGTTCATCAAACTGACAGTTTGGTCGGATAAAATTACACATCATAATAAAAATGATACTTTTGAGTGTTTAGATTTAAATTATGTGTCTCTAGTAGATTTGGGGTTCCTGTATCTAATGCCATTCGCAGAAATGCTCCAGCAAGTCAGAATATTTATACAGGTCGCCAAATTTGTATAAAACACTGTTTTATTGATATTTACATGAAATTTAATGTATGATTCATCAAACCTTTTTGTGATCTAACTTGCAAACAAATTGGCTGAAATAGTCAAATTTCGCATTTTCAACAGTCAATATCTTAAAAACTAGACGTGCTATGATATTTTTGAAAATGGCAATGGGTTCAGCCGTTAATTTAGTAAATAACAGTATTTTGGTGCTTGAGACAAAAACGTGTTCTGCAGTGTTATGTATGTGTTTCCTAGGAATGACAGTGCTGGTGGTTACGTCGATTATGCAAACATTGGCGGGCACTGTAGGTATCTCTGACTTTCTGCCGCATAACTTCTGACTTCAACCTGTTCTCGCTATCTGTACTTTTTTCACCTGACTGCTCTCTGTTCTGAATCACCGCCGCCGGTCGTTCGTAAGTTCCCCGCACTAGACTATTCTCTTGTGCGTTATAGTTAGTTTATGCTTTGTCTCTTCTTCTTTCCCCTCTCTTCCCTCGTCTTCCTCTATCCTGCTTTAGCACCTTTTTCCACCGCACACTGCGTTCTGCTCTGCTGACTTCACACACGCATATGCTCCCACAAACATCAACTCGGTAATAACAAAGAGTGCCATGACCTCACCGCATCCATTCCAGCAATAACCATTGGAAGCATATACATAGCTGCATCATCATCAACAGTAGCAACAACAACAGCAACAGTGGCTGCACATAGAAATAGAACACTCCAATGCAAAAGCCCACTTCTAGCGAACTACATGTTATTTAGTGGCGTTGCTGAATATGGGCGTAGCCAGGATTTCCATTAGGGGAGGTGAAACGACCTCAAAGGTATTATTTGCATGTTTCTGATAGATGGGTTTTGGATTTTTTTTTCAAAAATGATCAAATTTGGTTTCCGTATGATAGTTTATCGTGTTCTTACCACAACAGTATATTTTACAGATTTTTTGTACCTCTAAATCAATCGCTAAAATAAAATTTCGCTCATTCAAAGAGGAATAACATAATGCCAGCTTACTTTTTACCATAACTTTGAGTAGTTTTGGTTTATCGTACACAGTTTGTTTACGAATTGGGTTCTAGATTTTTTTTCCAAAATTTGACGAGTTTTGCATTCACATGGTAGTTTTAACATTTCTGAGCACAACAGTATTTTTTCAGATATTTTCCACATCTAAATCGCAAGAAATCAATGAAAATCGCAAAACTAAAATCTCGCTCATTGAAGGACGGATAACATAATGACAGCTCGCTTTTTACCGAAAATTCTATTCTTCCTACCAAACGGGGACATGGAGGAAATTACATATGTTACAATATGTTTTTTACAGCACCATTCCGCTTAGTTATTGTATCAGCTACCTCTTTGTAACACATATCTTATCTATACATATATATAAATAAAAATGGAGTAGTGTTTGTATGTCACGAAATAACTTGAGAAAGGATGCACGGATTGGCATCAGTTTTTCACTGTCGCACTCGACAAAGGGATGTGACGTGATCGTTACAAGATTGACAAACAATACTACAACACCGGAGTCGGTGAATATCACCGTAATCTCAACAGCTGAACAGTTTGGTAGAATACAACACCGTAATTCCGCCGAAATTTTACAGAATCTGACAATTTTTTTTCACCGAACTCTTCAGCTGTTGACATTTTACAGGAACCCGTAAATAATTTAAGTGTATAGGTGAGACTCGCTTAAATCCGGGACTTTCTATATCACGGACATCATTCTTACATCTTACACAGTTTCCATAGAATCCTGTGAAATTGCAATCTATTGATAATTACAAAATACTAGTAGAGATTCCTACAGCATTCTGAATAGAGTGAGGAATATAATTGAGCAATTCTCGCTGAAACCAGGCCGCCATCAGCACCTATCGTTAGAATTCCAATTTTATGTCACTGATGGCTAGTTTTCGATAAAACTTAAGGGTGGTCCTTTCGGTTTTCTCAAATTGGTGGACCTCTCGTACGCTAGCTGGCTAAACAGTTTGCGAAAAAGCCCATTCTTTGACAAATCTTGGGTATTTATTCAAGTGATATGTCTCATGTTTCCCTTGGAACACATAGCAAACTTAGTGGCATCGTATAGAGAAAGGAAATAGCTTTCATTTGAAGTTAAAAAAAACAACCATTTTGAATTTGGCCGCTATCTTGAATTTTGTTAGAAAAATCGTTTTTTTCACCATTAGCGCACCGCTCGTTTTGAATTCTGAGTTCACCATCAGAAAGCTGAGGAAAAATTGCGTAAGATAGGCTACAAAAACTTGGTGAGCAATGGTATTTACTCTATGAAATTAATAATTTTCTAAATCATGTTCTAGGATTTAGACGAATTTGGCGAGTGCAGTCAATGCAAACATTGTTTTTTGTACAACAAAGAAACAAGTTTTCAATCGTTGGTGTTTTATTCGATTCAGATGAAGAATAAGAGTATTATTTTTAGTGAAAAAATCTGGCGATCATCTTGGATTTTGACGCCATCTTGATTTTAAGTAATAGAATTATTTTTTCACCATGATAGTACACAAAATGTCGAATCAATAAACGTGTTTCGCAGATGAAATTCGACACATCTAGCTCTGAACCAATTCGATTTTTAACTTTTAGAACGTTTATTTTCCGGATTCACAAATCGACGAAAGTAAGATTTTCAACTTTTGCAACCTAACCACTACAAACAAACAAACAAACAAACTACTTTCGCCTTTCCGCTGTATAGAGAAACAAAGTGACTTAACCAAAAACAAAACACTACTTGAGTCGATTTTACACTGGTACGAAAACGTCGCAAGTAACTGAATAAATCGGCTCATCATTTTGTAATACAATTTTTGTGGGAAATAATAGGAACTCCCTAGTTTTTGAAAGCGAGCTTATTGTATGCAAAATTTAAGCAACGTACACGGCGAAAAACAGTTTTAGAAAATATATTGTGATTCTTCTGAATTGATTTTCTCAAAACCGTATGAAAGTTACTTACGTCGATTTGAAAAAGTAATCGAGAATTCCATTTTATCTCAAATTCCGAACAGTGGCGATCTTAAACTCTCACCTTTGACACTTTCACTTCTTTCAAATGTGGAGGACGCTGAAAAAGTAGTGTGTTCGGAATAAGAGTCATGTTCAGAATTGGAGAAAACCCGGTACTTTAATTTCGTGTCGCCAATAATAGAACAACAGATTAACCCGCAGGTCTTATGGAAAAGTTGCCGAAGAAAATCAAACTGCCGACAATAGTTGCACTCGCATAGAAGGTTCAAAGCATTGTGAAAACGTTTTAAAACATGTCGATATTCAAAGTATGAAATGTTTAAAGTTAAATGTTTTCGGCTCTGTTATAGCCGATGGCATCCGAGCCTACCAAATAAACAAGATGGGTAGAAAAAATCTGTCGATGTGAATCGATAAAGTGCAGCACATAAATGTGAACAGTCAAACAAATAATCTGTTTGCGCATTGCCTTACGTCAATTCGGTCATTCGTTCTCAAGCTACTTCGTGACATACAAACACCACTCCATTTTTTTTAAATATAGATTTGGGTTGTGAACGAAGAATCAAATGAAATAATCTTAACACCCCTAAAAAATTCAATAAGCCATTTAACGAGATGTTTTGGAACAGCTGATCGTTGCAACAGCATCAATTGACAGAAGACCTGAGATTTTGTGTTGATAAAATCCAGAGTGATTTGTAACAACGCGCCATCCTACCAAATGAGGACATGGAGAAAATTACAAAAAAAAATTATTTAAACATGTTTGTTACAGCAACATTACGCTTAGTTATTGTATCCGCTACCTCTTTGTAACACATATCTTATCTATATCTATATATAAATAAAAATGGAGTAGTGTTTGTATGTCACGAAATAACTTGGGAAAGGATGCACGAATTGGCATCAGTTTTTCACTGTCGCACTCGACAAGGGATGCGACGTGATCGTGTGGAGAAAAAGTTTGAGAAAGCCTCCGGAATAATCGGGAAAACGAGAGACGACTACTGTGTCATTTTGTATGACATGACGTTTTACAACAGCCTACTTGATGGCAAGACGAAGTTTGCCGGGACCACTAGTTTCTCATACAAAGGCACTTTTGTGATCAGAAATATTTTAACAATTATTCTTCAGTAAAGTTTTCGCCTGTATGAAAAGCTACGTTAGAATTGCGCACAGTCACAACCATCATCATCGCGGAAACTGATGGCGATGACTGAAAAGGTAAACTGTACTCCCATGTCTCCTGTTATTTGACCAACTTCGTAAAATGGCTCATTTCAAAGGAGACCATGGTTTGAGAATGAAAAACAACAACAAGTTGTCTGGACGAACATGGTGCAGTTTATCTGACTTAATTTTTTCTTCAAATATGTTTTAAAATGTTTCAGGGCTCGAAAGTTATCAAAACCAGTTTTGGAGTCAATTTTTAACTACAAATACGAAAACTAAATAATCTCAACACCACTTAAAAGCCAATTTTCGATACTTTTCGCATAAAATTACAAATTTGATTATTTTAAACTTTGCCGTGAAACGTAACACTATCAAGAACTGACAAACATATTTTTCTATCAAATTTGCACACGCATTTAGGCGTCTAACTGGCAAGTTGGATTTTTACTATAATTACCACAGATTTCTGGGCAGAAGTATAAGAAAATTCTAGGACGATTTTTACAAAAATTCAACAGTTTTCTCTTGGCAAAAGTTTTAACGAAAACTCATGCAGTATTTAAGCGCTATTTTTTTTAACAAATAAAAAAAAATTGCAGGATGTGCTAGCCATTATTGAGTCACATTTGATACGAATTACTGTGGGCAAGATTTTTGACATAATCCTGGTTGTATTCCTGACAGAATTCAATTCCAGAACAACATTCTAATAGATTTTAGGGCAGGATTTTCAGATGAATTTTGGGGGCGATATTCTGACGGAATCAAAAGCAACATTTTAACGGAATCCTGGGTTTAATTCTTACATAATTCCGTACAAGATTGACAAACAATACTAAAAAATAAACTCATTCTACCGGAGTCCGTGAATATCACCGTAATCCCAACAGCCGAACAGTTTGGTAGAATAAAACACCGTAATTCCGCCGAAATTTTACAGAATCTGACATTTTTTTTTAATCGAAAACTGTAAAAATGTAACGTACCCGTTATTTTTTTTTCTCCGAACTCTTCAGCTGTTGACATTTTACAGGAACCCGTAAATAGTTTAAATGTATAGGGGAGACTCGCTTAAATCCGGGACTTTCTATATCACGGACATCATTCTTACATCTTACAGAGTCCAGGACAGAGTTCATAAAGGCATCCTGGGTTAGATTCAGACACAATTTTGAACACAGTTTCCATAGAATCCTGTGAAATTGCAAACTATTGATAATTACAAAATACTAGTAGGGTAGAAGCACTGGTTTTGGCCATATGCCAGTTGTAGCCATAGTGGATTATACACCGTTTTACATAGCCAAACATCATGAAACCTTTCAGATTGAGTAGATCACATTCCCATGATAGAGCTACATTCATTTACACGTTCAAATTGATTGAAAGCATAAGAAAAACAATTTGTTTTCCTTATAATTTTAACTCCCATACACCTAATTTGGCCAGGGTACTCTTAATTTGGCCATTCTCATGAAGAATCAAAGCGGTTGGCCTATTTAGGAACCGAAGTTAAATCTCTGGCCAAAACTGGTTCTGGTGGCCTATATTAACCAACGAGATTTTCAAAGCAAAAAATGGTTTTGGCTCAGTATCGATATTTTACATACATAATATTGATTGAAAGCTTGCATTTGATATATTTGTAGTGTAAATGCGTTTTCCCATATAATTTTGATCGATATTTTTTCTTAGGCTGGCCAAAACTGGTGCTTTTACCCTAGAGATTCCTACAGCATTCTGAATAGAGTGAGGAATATATATTATTGAGCAATTCTCGCTGAAACCAGGCCGCCATCGGCACCTATCGTTAGAATTCCAATTTTATGTCACTGATGGCTAGTTTTCGATAAAACTTAAGGATGGTCCTTTCGGTTTTCTGAAATCCTTTTCCTTTTTCCTTGACAGCCTCCAAATTCGACATGTTGAGTACTATCAAAGCGAAAAATAATTCTATTACTTAAAATCAACATGGCGTCAAAATCCAAGATGGTCGCCAGATTTTTTCACTAAAAATAATACTCTCATTCTTCACTTCACTCGAATAAAACACCAACGATTGATCAATTGCTTTTTTGTTGTACAAAAAGTAGTGTTTGCATTGATTGCACTCGCCATAGACGTCAAAATCGTAGAACATGATTTTGAAAATAATTCATTTCATAGGGTAAATACCATTACTCACCTAGTTTTTGTAGCCTATCTTACACAATTTTTCCTCAGCTTTCTGATGGTGAACTCAGAATTCATAACGAGCGGTGCGCTAATGGTGAAAAATCGATTTTTCTAACAAAATTCAAAATGGCCGCCATTTTTTTTTAACTTCAAATAAAAGCTATTTCTTTTCTCTATACGATGCCATTAAGTTTGCTATGTGTTCCAAGGGAAACATGAGACATATCACGTGAATAAATACCCAAGATTTATCAAAGAATGGGCTTTTTCGCAAACTGTTTAGCCAGTTGGCGTACGAGGGGTTCACCAATTTGAGAAAACCGAAAGGACAACCCTTAAGTTTCATCGAAAACTAGCGATCCGTGACATAAAATTAGAATTCTAACGATGGATGCCGATGGCGGCCTGGTTTCAGCGAGAATTGCTCATTCAGTTTCTCGGAAACAAACCTTTTCCATTGAATTGAACTAGTGTTATGAAAAAAATGGCCCGCTAAACAAAATTGTTTCTGATGTTTGGTCCGCCGTTCAGAAAGGTTAGGGAAGCCTACTTTGAGATATATCCCTTGTATTGTTTTATGTATTACACTCAAAAACTCATCTAGGAATAATTGTTCAGGAATCACTTTAAGTTTAATAAAAATTTAACAAAACACAATCGATAAGGGAAAGCACTAATTTTCAACCCATTCATACGATTTTGGCCTACTTGTCTTGTAGGTCGAAAATTAGTGTTTTTCCCCTACTTGTCTTAAGATATTCTTAGGGGTTAGAAGTAAAGGGATGTTAACACCAAGAACCTAGTTTTAAGAAAATCGGATACAAAGTTTTTTTTTTGCAATTTTTCATACAATACAATAATAAGCCAATCCACAAATTCCACAAACTATATTGTTTTTCGTGTTGGATGGAAAAATCATCTAAATAAACTCGGAAAGCTGAAAAACAGTAGAATTTGTTAGTATATTCAACTTAAAATCGACCAAAATGTACATTCCTTTGCATTTGAGCCCCTCAATTTTTCCGGAAAACTGTTTTTGAAATTCCTGAAGACTCTTTTTGAAGGTCATTTCTAAATCAACATTTGAAAACACTCATGAACGGGGAAAATCGATCTATATGTTCGAGTTTTCTAAGCAAGTCATACAAAGTTCATTTTAAAAGTTGAAATTGAGTGGTATATTTTTGTCAGTTAAACCATATGATGAATGCAACGAATAGTCCTCAATTAGTTTTATCATTTCCTGGGGAAATTGCGCTTTGTCTACGTTTGCGACATACTGTGTTTTTAAATATTGTTCTGGATTTAAGGTTTCCTTCTTGTATTATTTCTCCATAAACCCCACCCTATCAACTACTACAGTATAGTTCTAGATGATAGCAGGGTTATTTACGATTTCGGCACCATACGACTATTCTTGGCAATCCAAACAGAAACATTGAATTTACAGTACTTTTTTGTCCAAACACTTCAATATAGATTAGAATATAGAAATATAGAATTCAGATGATTATTTGTTCCATCAGCTTTACCCACTCAAGATTTCGGAGACTGAACAAACATTTTTGCCGAAACTGGTTTGAAATGAGGTTGAGCTTAGTGGAACATTTGTAATTTAATAATAAAAATCAGTACTATACCATTTAATTTCAACTATAGCCTGTAACCTTTGAACTGTAGGGTCGTCTTCAGTGTGGTGCACTAGACTCGACGTCTTCAATTCTCGAAAACTTATTCAAACAAACTCAAGTCAAAAAAGTATACCAACTTACTTTATTGATTATACGTGTTTCGCAGATGAAATTCGACCTCTGAACCAATTTGATTTTTTCACTTTTAGAACGTTTAATTTCCGGATTTACAAATCGACGAAAGTAAGATTTTAAACTTTTGCAACCTAACCACTACAAATAAACAAACAAACTACTTTCGCCTTTCCGCTGTATAGAGAAACAAAGTGACTTAACCACGATTCAAAACAAAACACTACTTGAGTCGATTTTACACTGGTACGAAAACGTCGCAAGTAACTGAATAAATCGGCTTATCATTTTGTAATACAATTTTTGTGGGAAATAATAGGTACTCCCTAGTTTTTGAAAGCGAGCTTATTGTATGCAAAATTTAAGCAATGTACACGGCGGAAAACAGTTTTAAGAAAATATATTGTGATTCTTCTGAATTGATTTTCTCAAAACCGTATGAAAGTTACTTACATACGTCGATTTGAAAAAGTAATCGAGAATTCCATTTTGTCTCAAATTCCCAGGCTATCGACATGATGGAGACACTATCTTCTATGGTGACAGAGGGCTCGATTGGCTTGTTAGATAGATCGGGCCCGGGACATCCTGTCTACTGCAAATCGCTGCAGTTGATATGGGGCATGTCCATTGCCTGCAAATTCCGAACAGTGGCGATCTTAAACTCTCACCTTTGACACTTTCACTTCTTTCAAATGTAGAGGACGCTGAAAAAGTCGTGTGTTCGGAATAAGAGTCATGTTCAGAATTGGAGAAAAACCGGTGCTTTAATTTCGTGTCGCCAATAATAGAGCAACAGATTAACCCGCAGGTATTATGGAAAAGCTGCCGAAGAAAATGAAACTGCCGACAATAGTTGTTCTCGCATAGAAAGTTCAAAGCATTGTGAAAAACGTTTCAAAACATGTCGATATTCAAAGTATGAAATGTTTAAAGTTAAATGTTTTCGGCTCTGTTATAGCCGATGGCATCCGAGCCTACCAAATAAACAAGATGGGTAGAAAAAATCTGTCGATGTGAATCGATAAAGTGCAGCACATAAATGTGACCAGTCAAACAAATAATCTGTTTGCGCATTGCCAAATAATTCGCCCCGCATTGTGCAATAAGTTTTTGATAAATCTTCATCGTTTATTGGAAATGATGCAATGAAATTATTACTTACCGTTGTCTACAATCGTAGTATCTACATTTTCATATCAGTCGTAATAAGTTATAATTCGTCTCACAACTTACGGCTCACTGTGATATAGTGAGTGGTCAAAATACACCACTCCAACGTTGTAATAAAATGTTTAACTAGATTATTTAGATGTACGCGCATCCCTCTCAATTACTACAGCATGGTAAAATATGTGGATTTCCTTTTATATTCCAATATTTATAGGCTCCATCGGAATACAGCCTAAACATACAAACACAATTACTTTTGACCGAAAAAAAAGAATGACGGTTCACAGTGCAGCCAAAACAATCAAAGGAATCGTTTTCTACGCCGAATGTCACGCACACATTGAAGAAATACTTTGTATACGTTCTCAATTATATGCTACCGTTGAGAGAATTCCTTAAAACATCGCGAATTATAGGAGATTTACGACGTGTGATTGGAATAAAATCCTTCAGTGCTGATGTACCGTAAAATCGGGTGTAATTGATCAGGAGGGTGAAATTTATCATCGTATCACACGATTTTATTTATTCGCAATGGAGCACAACTATCAATGTAAGCGGCAGTAAGTGAACGTTGTTTTTCGTAACTATTGTCGAATTGTGTGTTGTGAAGTTTTTTGCGTTAAAGAATGTTTATTACTATGAAAATTATGTAAAATTTCAAATTCATGCACGGTGAAGTATTGACAAACATCTATGAACTTCTTTTTCTAAGCAAGGATTTGAACATGGTATAAACCTGAAAGTTTGTAAGGATGCTTGATATATATCCCCAAACCAGATTTCATCACCAAAACTCGTACCAATATGCTCATATAGTTGAAATAATTGAATTCCTGTTAGATATCATTGAATTCCTTAAGAAATTGCATACATTTAGGCGTAATTCTTGAAATTTAACTTGAAATTCAAATAAATATTGCATTGTTAAGAATTTGACAAGCATATTCGGATTCAGGGAGCTCAAATTTATCATGTAGAGTTGTTTTGAAAACTAGCAATAATGGCATTGACAAGTGATCAATTTCACCCCGAAATGAGATCCCCTGATTTTTTATTTTAGATATATTTGTTAACACTAAAATGACATTTGTTAGAAAATGTCGGTACATGAGTCGATGAGGCTCGCCTTCGTACTTGTTTTCCCGCATTTAGTTGTTTTCCTTTGTTAACATTATACAAAACAGTCTAGAAAAAACGTGAAAAATGATCAATTTCACCCGAAATTACGGTACCTGTAATGACCATCCTTTTAACATAGCCGATTTTATACACTTTCTCGTTTTAGTTTTTCAATAGAGTTAGACTAAATAATTAACGCATTTCTTCAATATTATAAAAGCACGTTTATTCTTCTCAAAATACAACAACAAACTGATCTCTATTTTCCTTTCGTCAACCTGTGCCTAATACGATCTCGATTAATTTCATTTCCAGTACCAGCTAAATAATTTATTGGCTCATGAACATATCTTGTTTTAACTCTACTTTGTTTTGAGCCTCTCATAATCCCTACAGTACCTACGAAGGTTTGATAAGTGCCCGGTGAAATAAGTCAAACAAGGTGTGGCTCAGTCGATCGCTAAACAGATTTCGCTCGGGACGTCTTCGTCCAGCCGATTTCGGTGGAAAAGTGAATAGTGAATAGTAGAACTGAAGGTATTTATAAATAAAACAGTAATTTTGGTGCATTTTTTGTGTACAAGTGAACGAACCATTACAGCTTTCACAAAATTACACTTGGAAAATGAATCGATAATGTTGGTAAATTCGAATAACCGCCGTAGTGGCAGATCTGACGAAAAATAGCGCTAGCGACGGATGGCTATAGAAATTCCATTTCCCAAATAGTTCATTTATTGGTTTAACATAAAATAACAGATATGCGTCAATCACAAAAATTAGTATAATTTAAGGAACATAGAAACTAAAAAAACCCTAGCTACGCTGATGCTCGTCATCCTTCCTATTTCCCCTCCAGGGCAATCGAAACTTTGTCGGCTCACGGGAAGCAGCAACCCGAAACCGAGACCGAGACGAGCACTTTTCACCCAGTCAGTCAGTTCAGAGTAACTAGTGAAGGTAGTTACAGACATCATCAGAATTAGTTTGAAGCGCCTTCTGGTTGTGGGTTTTCGCTGCTCGGTAAATACCCATTCCTGGGCATAACTCCACGGAACCATAACCCACTCGCTGGAATTCAATGTCATAGCCGCCGTCGTCGTACTTACCGGCTGACGACTGACTGTTCCCGGTGCGGTGGCGGAGACCTCGCATCGGAGCTAAGAGTATGCGTTATTATTATTATTTTAAATTTCGATACGAAACGATACACGGTATTTCTAACACTTCGAATATCGAAACGCCACGAAATATGTAAAAGTTTCGTGTATCTCAATACGTAATCCGATATTATACGGAATTTGTCGAAACGAAACGAAATCTAGCATTCATTCCGCGAAAACTTCTGCTAAATATTACTTATGAATATAATTCTTGGTTTTTTTTTGAAAAGATTGAAAATACGAGTACATTGGTCATCCATTGTCATTTTCAACATTTTTTACACAAGTTATCAAAAAAACTTCTATTTTGAGAATCTGTGCCGACATCGACCATTAGCCATTTGCAATTTTTAAATGGCGTGGCGCCTGTTACGCCATTACGTCTGTTATCGAAAAAGTTGCCCTTTTCGATTTTGTGGTATACCACGGAATTTCGTTTGTGTGGTATTTTACGAAATCAATCGAAATATCGCACACCCTTAATCGCATCGCAGTGTGCTGCGGTTTGTGCGCTATTGTTCTACGCGTGGGGGCACCCAAGAGTCACGACGACGACAGCGACGCAAAACGGTGAGAGGGGGCTCTCGAAAAAATTAAAATTTACATTCTGCGCGATAAAACCGGAAGTGCGCCCCACGCCAACTTGGATGGATGCGATGGTGGTTGAACTAACATCAAGAGAGCGAAAAAAAAGTCGAGTGACAGGTGCGTTTTGGGGGACTTTTGACGTTAGTAAAATAAAGGAATGCTTCATACGCTGTGTGGCGGCATGTGATTTATGGAATCATTCGTGGATCGTTGGAGGAAGCAAACAAGGTCAAGTACAGATGGCAGAACGTTCTGAAATTTTATTTTGGATCATGGTGGTTAGAGTTGTATAGAGGGGCAATATGAAGAATGTTTTGTGTAATGAAATAACTAAATTTTGACCTAATGACTATTCATTAGCGTAGGTAGGATACGATTGTGTAACTAAAATATCATCGTAGTAGGCTACGTATGGTATAACTAATTCCATGAGTCGATATTATGAAGTCTGAGGATATTATGAAGTAAGTTCTGCCATCTTAGCCATTGTTGCTTTATGTAATGTTCAATGAGGTGAAATTTATAATGTTTGTTATTTATTACAGGTACAACCTGTAATGTCTCAATGCTACACCCTATTGTTCACCCAGTCATAGCAAATATTTACAGCTCAACAAATTTAGAGCTTTTTGAATTGATTCAATATTTATGACTAATTTAATTTCAAATTTAGTATTTGTTATTCAAATTTTCCCATTCCTTGTTCAACCCGGGATCTGCTTGCTCACTGATGTCGTTTCCATTCTGCGGCTATCTTACTCAGGTTTGAACCTTTTTTATACCCTGTTATGAAGATTTGACTTATCAAGCTTTGGCCATATCGATTTCAGATGCAAGAGTTTTCCAGTTCTAAGCAGGGCTGATTTTAGAGCAATTGATAAATCTCGACATGTACTATTAATTTGTTCACCTTCAATTAAAATCAATTATTAATCAGATATTTTTTCTCTACTTTTAGGTAAGGATACAATATTCTTCTATTCAAGCATCTTGATTAATTGGGCAACATTAGAAGAGAATTCAAAGTAAGTTAATATACAGTAATGAAACGACTGCTTAGGAACCTCAAATTGTATTGAATGACTGTATAGACTATACGATATCTGCACTCTCAATGGAGACTCCAATACACTGTGAATGACAGCAAAGCGTCCAATAATCCTTCAATCCTTCAATCATTCAATCTTTCAATCCTTCAACCCTTCTATCCTTCAATCCTTCAATCCTTCAATCCTTCAATCCTTCAATCCTTCAATCCTTCAATCCTTCAATCCTTCAATCCTTCAATCCTTCAATCCTTCAATCCTTCAATCCTTCAATCCTTCAATCCTTCAATCCTTCAATCCTTCAATCCTTCAATCCTTCAATCCTTCAATCCTTCAATCCTTCAATCCTTCAATCCTTCAATCCTTCAATCCTTCAATCCTTCAATCCTTCAATCCTTCAATCCTTCAATCCTTCAATCCTTCAATCCTTCAATCCTTCAATCCTTCAATCCTTCAATCCTTCAATCCTTCAATCCTTCAATCCTTCAATCCTTCAATCCTTCAATCCTTCAATCCTTCAATCCTTCAATCCTTCAATCCTTCAATCCTTCAATCCTTCAATCCTTCAATCCTTCAATCCTTCAATCCTTCAATCCTTCAATCCAATCCTTCAATCCTTCAATCCTTCAATCCTTCAATCCTTCAATCCCTTCAATCCTTCAATCCTTCAATCCTTCAATCCTTCAATCCTTCAATCATTCAATCCTTCAATCCTTCAATCCTTCAATCCTTCAATCCTTCAATCCTTCAACCTTCAACTTCATCCTTCAATCCTTCAACCCTTCAAGCTTTCAATCCTTCAATCCTTCAACCCTTCAAGCTTTCAATCCTTCAACCCTTCAAGCCTTCAATGCCTTCAATCCTTCAACCCTTCAAGCTTCAATCCTTCAATCCTTCAATCCTTCAAACCCTCATCCTTCAGCAAGCTTCTGGGAAGCTTTCAGCAAGCTTCTGGGAAGCTTTCAGCAAGCTTCTGGGAAGCTTTCATGTAGCTTTTGGGAAGCTTTCATGTAGCTTCTGGAAGCTTTCAGCAAGCTTCTGGGAAGCTTTCAGCAAGCTTCTGGGAAGCTTTCAGCAAGCTTCTGGGAAGCTTTCAGCAAGCTTCTGGGAAGCTTTCAGCAAGCTTCTGGGAAGCTTTCAGCAAGCTTCTGGGAAGCTTTCAGCAAGCTTCTGGGAAGCTTTCAGCAAGCTTCTGGGAAGCTTTCAGCAAGCTTCTGGGAAGCTTTCAGCAAGCTTCTGGGAAGCTTTCAGCAAGCTTCTGGGAAGCTTTCAGCAAGCTTCTGGGAAGCTTTCAGCAAGCTTCTGGGAAGCTTTCAGCAAGCTTCTGGGAAGCTTTCAGCAAGCTTCTGGGAAGCTTTCAGCAAGCTTCTGGGAAGCTTTCAGCAATCTTCTGGGAAGCTTCCAGCATGCTTCTGGGAAGCTTTCAGCAAGCTTCTGGGAAGCTTTCAGCAAGCTTCTGGGAAGCTTTCAGCAAGCTTCTGGGAAGCTTTCAGCAAGCTTCTGGGAAGCTTTCAGCAAGCTTCTGGGAAGCTTTCAGCAAGCTTCTGGGAAGCTTTCAGCAAGCTTCTGGGAAGCTTTCAGCAAGCTTCTGGGAAGCTTTCAGCAAGCTTCTGGGAAGCTTTCAGCAAGCTTCTGGGAAGCTTTCAGCAAGCTTCTGGGAAGCTTTCAGCAAGCTTCTGGGAAGCTTTCAGCAAGCTTCTGGGAAGCTTTCAGCAAGCTTCTGTAAAGCTTTCAGCAAGCTTCTGGAAAGCTTTCAGCAAGCTTCTGGAAAGCTTTCAGCAAGCTTCTGGAAAGCTTTCAGCAAGCTTCTGGGAAGCTTTCAGCAAGCTTCTGGGAAGCTTTCAGCAAGCTTCTGGGAAGCTTTCAGCAAGCTTCTGGGAAGCTTCCATCAAGCTTCTGGGAAGCTTCCATCAAGCTTCTGGGAAGCTTTCAGCAAGCTTCTGGGAAGCTTTCAGCAAGCTTCTGGGAAGCTTTTCTGGGAAGCTTTCAGCAAGCTTCTGGGAAGCTTTCAGCAAGCTTCTGGGAAGCTTTCAGCAAGCTTCTGGGAAGCTTTCAGCAAGCTTCTGGGAAGCTTTCAGCAAGCTTCTGGGAAGCTTTCAGCAAGCTTCTGGGAAGCTTTCAGCAAGCTTCTGGGAAGCTTTCAGCAAGCTTCTGGGAAGCTTTCAGCAAGCTTCTGGGAAGCTTTCAGCAAGCTTCTGGGAAGCTTTCAGCAAGCTTCTGGGAAGCTTTCAGCAAGCTTCTGGGAAGCTTTCAGCAAGCTTCTGGGAAGCTTTCAGCAAACTTCTGGGAAGCTTTCAGCAAACTTCTGGGAAGCTTTCAGCAAACTTCTGGGAAGCTTTCAGCAAGCTTCTGGGTAGCGTTCAGCAAGCTTCTGGGAAGCTTTCAGAAAGCTTCTGAAATGCTTTCAGCAAGCTTCTGGGAAGCTTTCAGCAAGCTTCCCAGAAGCTTTCAGCAAGCTTCTGGGAAGTTTTCAGCAAGTTTCTGGGAAGCTTTCAGCAAGCTTTTGGGAAGCTTCCAGCAAGGTTTATCTAGAGGGGTTCTTTTGTTTAGAAATTCTTTTAGGAAGTTGCCATAAATACCATTTGAAATTGGTTCAATGATTATTTGGGCAGATACTCTAAACTTTTTCATGGCTCCTATAGAGCCCATCTATGTTAATTATTAATCTTTTAAAGAAATTGAAAAACAATTAAATGGATGTTTATAATTGAGGAGTGTACACAAGCAAATTGCGATTTACTCCACCTCATCCAGCCAATGCAGAATCGCTAATTGATCACATTTCGCACCGTGCGCTTTTCCCGCTAATTCCCAGCCCATAGCAATTCGCCTAATTGTGGCAAAATATTCATAATTGTTCCATGTTTATCATAATGGCTGCAATCATACCAGTAAATGCAATAACCAACCATCCCCAATATGGCCCTCAATGATAGAGAATGCTTTGTAACGGAAAAAAGGGCGAACTCTGTCGATGATGCTAACTCACCCGGAAACAACCACGTCGATTAGCATTCTACTTTAACCACCACCCCAACCACCACAACCAGACAGCCGTAATAAAGCCCGGGCTAAGCTCATAATCCACACAGACATCATCCGTTCCGTGAGGGTGATGGTGCTTTGCGGGCTCAATATGCCATGTATAATAATTTAACCGCTCATTTCCCACCGCTGTCGACGCTAAACGGACCAAGCCCTCGCAAAGGGTCCAAGCATCGCATCAACCATGCACACTAGGGTGACCCATAATCAAAGTACAAAAAAACTTAAGTTACACTCCCTGATTTTTTTCATTTGGATCCCAAGTTAAATCCGACAACCCTAAGAGGGTGCTAAATGAACTAGAAGTTTATATGTAGAAAATCGATCAAATATACGGGTAAAACGCTTCCAATTACATTTATTTCATTAATGAAGTCAATCAATATAGAAGATACTACAAATGAAACAGTAGTTTCTTGGAGTCCAATTAAACAATTTGGGGATGTAACTTAAGATTTCCGTAGTTTGATCATTATGGACCACCCTAATGCACACCTTCATGCTGCAAAAAGCCGATGAATAAAAAGGTACAGCGCACATGGACGACAACGACGACGACGACGACGACGGCGGCGACGGCTCAGGTCGAAATATTTTGTAAGAACAAGCCTAATTAATTCAGTCGCCTTAAGGGCACACGTTGTCGGTCGTCGGGTCCGTTCGTTGTAAGAATTTTCCCAGCTGTTGTTCTGCGAGGGAGTTCTGAGTTATTAGTTGATTCGGTTTTCTGCCGCATAACTATGGGTCAGAAATCAAAAACCCGCGGAAAAAGACTATTTTTTTTGCAAGATAAGTTGTATAAGATTTTTTTTATTTTTGAGAACATGAGCGATTGTGATTTATTATAGAATTTGAAATGCGCTTTATGGAGTAAATTTTTGATTCAACAAAAATACAAAATCTTTTTCATTATATGTTAACTAAAATATGTTTTGTGGTAAGACATTCACGATGTATCTCAGACCGTTAATGGTATAAGTCTACAGTCAGCCCTCTATCTCGTCGTCATAATATTTTATGGAAAAGTGAACAAACTCGACTCATGTGAAATCCTTTCAGCTACAACTTTGCCGAAGACCACATTTCGATTGGACTTCAGGATAAATTGCTATTCATAATCATAAAGCGGGTTTGCATTTTTCATGATTAGCCAACTGCTCGGCAGGCAACAGTGGTGCTTCTGGCGGGTAGAATAGATCAAAGTAATCCAGGCTACTAAGTTCTACAGCAAAAAAGCAGTGTTGCTCTGAAAGTAATTGAATGATCATCTCAGCATGATTTTGACTTTGTTTTCAATGATAACAAATTATCCTTACGTCCAATCAAAATGTGGTCTTCGGCAAAGTTGTAGCTGGGAAGAAGCCAAAGCCGGATCCTATTCTTGGCACTTTTTGGTCTCAATAGGCGTCGTATTGAAATGCTTCTTATTGCAAAGTTTCAGACGATTCGGCCGAGAAACTCCCCATGCCAAAGTGAATCATGGAAGTGCCCAAGGGACTCTGCACCCTATGTTCACTTTTCCATAGATTATTATTACGTGCAGTTAGAGGGCTGAACACAAAATGTTTGCCTTTTCCATAGTAATTTCCATATACATTTCAAATGGCGTGTGCACAACCAAATTTCTTCCAAATCACTTCAATTTTTGGGAGAATGATTTTTATCATAATTGACATCGTTTAAGCACAGGGGAGCAGAAACTTCAAAATTTGCAACAGTCTTAGCATACATGTTTAGTAGATCTTTTGATTTTTTTTTTCATTATAATATCGTGGAAATTATCTCCATCCATTCATATGGTCACCCCGGTTCATAATATCTAATCAATGTAGTCTCCCAAGTAACCAAATAGCACATTAATTCACCCTGCGTGATAATATAGTGCTATTATACTGTTGACATGCCCTGTATCAGCATATAAGACCGCCAGTTAGTAATTACTTCTGCTATTTAAGGACCAAAAATCGTATTTGATGAAGATGTTTCGTCAAATATTACCTGAAGGCGTGAGGTATCGCAAATTTGAGGTGTCTTAAATTCATCAAAACGGGTGCAGGTCGTTAGGCCGAATGTCGTTAGGCCGAAGGCCATTAGGCTGAATGCCGTTAGGCCGAAATAACATTTGATCATTTACCACAATTTCAAATGGCTAACACATTCATCAGTGTTTTTTCCTTCTTTTAATCGAAGGCTGTTCTTTCTAGTTGTATTTCGCAGCGGTTATTGTGGGCTTCTAGGTTCATTAGAATTATCGGCCATTTTCGGCCTAACGACCCTTTCGGCCTAACGGTATTCGGCCTAATGGTCTTCGGTCTAACGACATTACTAAAACAGTAAAGCTGCACTTAAGCCCTTCGTGTAACTTTCACCAAAAATTTCATATTTTGACAAAATGTTATCTTGAGATCGATGATCATTTTTCACTTTGTAAATTTTGACTAAGGGCGTAAGTCGCATAATCGATTTCTCTTCATCGCTACTCTCTTCTGTGAATAAGGGTGACAAGATTCGGGTTTGTCAACTTTTTTTTCACTTCAGGACGATGCAATCTTGCGTCTTGTCGTCTCTATAAACAGAAGAGAGGATCGATGAAGAGAAATTGATCATGCAACTTACGCCCTTATTCTAGCACATGTTTGAAAAATGACCTTCAGTGGAGTATTCATAACTGGGTAATTTTCCAACTAATTTTGAAACTTTCAGCATCATTCTCTTCAAAGTTTTTGAAAAGTTTGTGTAACATCAAACTTGTCTTAAATCAAAACTAGTTTTAGTTGAAAGTGGTTTTCTTCAATTATTTCCACATTTCACTAAAAAATAATCTTTGTTTTATTAGAACTTCATGGACACTCAACACTTTTTAAATATTTTCATTTGCTTTTGAAGCAATTTTAGTTGTTTTTAAACTGTGTATAGCGGAAGACGGGGTGAAAGCGCGCGCTGGGGTAAGACGGACCACCTTCAGTTTAGCATGAAAATGTCGGTTTTCTTAAAAGCTCACCAAGCACTTTCCATAAGCACAAGATATTTGACATCACGAACCATTAAGGGTGATATTTACATTATTTTTTTTTTCATGACAAATATGAAAAACAAAGTTTCTGCTCGTCGATATTGAATTTGATCTTAATGTAACAGATGCTCCCTTAAGGGATTTTTTGTAAAAACCTAACAAGTTACCCATCTAGCTTTAATAGAAATGTGAAATATGGTCCACTGAAGTGGAATATGAATTATAAATATATAATTGTGAAATAAAGCCATTTTGAGGCAAAGTTTTAGGTTATTGTTGGGACCCTATCCGGAAAAAAATATACACTGTGAAACAAAATGTTGTAATTTTTTTATACATCGAAAATTAAGCTTAAAAATCAATTATCTCATAAATCGTATTTTGGATTTTTTATTTTTTTTAAATGTTAAAGCAGACAAAAAATGAAATCTTTTGTACAGTGGGTCAAGATGGAGAAATCATGGACAAAAAAGTTATGATTTTTAAAAAAAGGTGAATCTTTAAATATGGTCATAATAAACTTTTTGAATGTTTTTCAATTCGATTTTATGAAAGTACACAAAATTTACAACAATAAAGGTGTACGGCAAAATCAGGCTTACTTTTACCGTTTTAAAGATACAGCGATTTTAATACAAAATTACGATATAATTTTCAATTTTCAATCATTTTCGAATGTTTTTCGAGGCTCATAAGCCTAGAAATCTGTTCATTGTCTGAAAGAGCAGATAATTTTTAACTTAAATGTTTGAAAAAATATTGATTTGGTAATTTTTCATGGTATGAGGCGAAATAAAAAATGTGCCCTGTAAAAATGATTTGTTTATATTTTTAACGAAACACAACTTCAACATTCAACATTGTGATATTTTGATATGTAATTATCAAGAAAATATGGAACAAAATGTTAAAAGTTAAAAAATATCGAAATAACTAATATAAAGCAATCAATACGTGAAATGCATTTATATCGATTTAAGATAATGAAATATTTCCATTCGAAAACAAAAGCTGATGTTTTCTTAAAGTACAGCACGTTGGTATACTTTTGTGGTCGGACAAAAACGTACCTAATAGTTGATTCAAGTACCCATGTTGGTATAAAAAAGAGCTGATGCAGCAAAGACACAAGCAAGTGATAATCAAGTAAAAAGTATAAGATAGCTTAGAACAATGAAGTATAAAATGAACACCATCAACAAAGGTTGTGTAAATGTGTTTTCCAAAAAGTGTTCAAAAAGTTACCGAAATCTCACGGAAATATTGCCAAATTAGTTGAACTAGGATTTACAGATAAAAATCAGCTTAATAAACAATTTAAAATTTGCGATTCGTTTCGTTTACAATTGGCCAAAAGAACAGCATTATCAAGCAGTGATGACTTATCAAGTAGTGAAGAGGAAGATGTTTGCATGGAAGAGGAAACAATAGAAGCATCAGCAACTTCAATACAGTCAACGCATTCCAATATGAATATTCCTAGTAAGGAGTCATTGGAAGCAACGTCAGCAACATCGATTGAGACAACGGATTCCAATGAATGAACAATATTCGAAAGCACTAACTATTCAGAGAACACAAAAATACCATTCATTTATTCCAGTTTCCGTAGATAAAATAGAAGTTAGGCAATTTTCAAACTGTAATGATAGTAAAAAAATTGTAAACATTATGAAAAAGAAAGAAATCTTTATCAAAACAGGACGCTCCATCATTGTATAAGAACATGAAAGAAAATGCTTTCAGAAAAAAAATATTCTTTATTTTATCAACTCGAAAAAACATCCGAAAACAATCAAAAGTTGTGAATTTTCAGTAAATTTAATTTTAATATCACTGTATCTCGGAAACGGTTGCAATTAGCAAAATTTTCTCATAGCCCTTTTTTGTTGCAAATTTTGCGTACTGTCATAAAATCGGGTCAGAAAGCATTCAAAAAGCTTATTTAGACCATATTCAAAAAACAAACTTTTTAAAAAAAAATCATAACTTTTTTGTCCATTATTTCTCCATCTTGACCCACTGTGCAAAAGACTCTTTTTTTTGTGTGCTTTAAAATATAAAAAAATAAAAAAATGGTTCTTATGAAAATGGATTTTTAAGCTTTATTTTTGAAAAAAAAATACAGCTTTTTTTACAGTGTTTTTTTCCAGATAGTTCCAACAATAACCTAAAACTTTGCGGAAGAGACCAAACCGATCAGACAAATAGTTTCTGAGTTTTAATTTTTTGAAAATTGTTAAGGCTTTTTTTTCGGTGTCTGGCCATTTGGACGAACGCCGTTTGACCGAATGCCGTTTGGCCGAATGTCATTTGGCCGAACGCCATTTGGCCGAATGCCGTTTGGCAGAAATAGGAAATAATAGTGAATTACAGTTAGCATATTCGATAAACTTTAGATATTTCTTCACGGCGACGCAACTACAAAGAATGTTATTCTTGTTAAATGATTCCATTGTTCATTAATAATTTTGTATGTATGTTATATGCAGCAAAAACAACGTGTTATTAAGTTTTGGTAATGGCTCTTGTGAATGAAATGCAAATATACTGTCAAATATCGATGAATATTTTTGATAAATATATGTCAAAATGATCCAAACAATTACACAGCTAATTTAGATTACCGTCTTCAGTAAAATTTTACTGAAGTTGTGGACTACGAACTTTTCGGTAATTTCTTCGGTTACCGAGAGATCTAGTATTTTTTTTTTACCTATCTCGTTTATTTGGCAGGCTCAGGCGCCGTAGGGCATAACAGAGCCGAAATCTTTTCTTTTTTTACATTATTTACATTTTGAAATTTGAACTTATTTTAAAAACTATGTTAGTTTGCGGAAGTTTTAAGGTTAGTGGATACATTTGAAACAGGGAAGGAAAGGATTTTTTGGAATTTCTTAAGCTACTTAGACTACTAAGCTGATGAAGCTTGAAGGGACAGGATGTCCAGATCTGTAATGAAACTAAACAGAAACGGTTTGTGGGAGACACGACGAGAAGTAGACAATTTGAAGGGGAAAGAGATCTAGTAGGTAAACAAAAAAATATATTTTGATTGATGGCAATTACTGACTTAGTCAGTAATATAGTATAGCGTTTTACAGGCTTTTACAGTTCCCATGCTTTCCAGGATTCTAATTTTCCCAAACACTAATGTTAATTCAACCCCATCGACGCAAATATGTTCCTGATTGTTCCCTCTACCGGCAGCTTCATATTTTCACCACAAAAAAAAATATATATTCGAATCGCGATAGCTTTTTTGTTTTTTAATATTTTGCACTATTTTTTCACAACTTCTCAAAAAATCTCTTATATTTTTGGCATCTGTGTTGGTATTGACCATTGGTCATCCAATTTTGAAATTATTTCGGTATTCCTTGGGGGACCGGCACTTCCCATATACATTTTCTTTGACCGCCATTTTGTTTTTTCTCGATTTATTAAAAAAAATAAAATCAGTGCTATACAATATAAGGTAATAAGGAGTTTCTCTGAAAAAATCATACAAATGGGTTAATTGTCACCGAGAAATCTCAAAACTACAATATTATGTTTTTAGAGGTTTTCAAGATCTTTTTAGGGATTGTCCATTAGTTACGTAAGGCTTTATGGGGAGGAGGGAGGTTTGATATTTCTTACGCGCCATATAATTTATTTTTAATTTTTGTACAAAATCTTATCATGGGGGCGGGGGTGTTCAAAAACCACGAAAATTGTCTTACGTTATTAATGGTCAGTCCCTTACGGCCGGAGTGGTACCAAAAACATAAAAGCTCATTGCTCAAATATGGTTGCACCGATTAGTTTCATTTTTTTCACAATAGACTCTCATCAAAGTATGGTTTTCAAATGCGAATAACTGAATATGGGAACAAATCAGTAGCCTGAGATAATTATGAGGATTACGACTACGCGTCGGTCCTCCATGGAATGTAGGAATATATCCGGATGCAGATGACCAATAATCAAAAACGATTCTGAAAATAGAAGAGTTTGTTGAAAAGTTGTAAAATATTAATATTTTGTTGTGGTCAAAAAATGATGCTGCCGGTAGAGGGGTAAATCATTAACAGCCTTCAAATAAAATTTGTATGGAAATTTAAAACTTGATTGTTAGTTTTGTGATACAATATATAAGCGAATTACGATGAGAAATATATCAAATTACATTTTATTTCTTCATTTTTCAAAATTAATTATCCTAACAATTATTCTTCATTCAATTCAAAATTCATCGAAAGGTGAAGATGAATCGAAGTTAGAGTTGAAATTTTCAAAAGCACATTTTTTTCATTCGAAACTCACATTGAGGGCATTCCAAATGTAACAATTTCTCCAAAATTCTGAACTGCTACAGCAAATGAAATGTCATATGTTGTTAACAAAATGTTATTAGAAGCTTCCCAGTAAATACAAACTCGTATACTATAGCATATATGAGTACAAAAGTGGAGGCGATATACGTACATGCGCCATTAGACTGCATGTAAAATGTACGTACACATTTGTACTCTTATATCCTATTATATACGATCATGTGTTTACTGGGTTAATTTTGTTTTATCATATTAGGATGATTGTGTTGTCTAACACTAAGATATAACAAATTAATGTAATGTTTGGAATGACACTATACAATGATTTAAAAAAAGGTACAATCGATCAACATTTCAGCCTAAATGACTGCTTGGGACTCTAGTGTTGTGCTTTTGAAGACATTTCAAAAGATCATTTCAAACAAGGCTTTCCAACGTATATATGAGTGTATATTGATTTTAGGTTGATTATTGTTCACTATTCAAGTGGTTGAAATTTTGTCGCATAACACTTATTTCTGGCCCATAGTGCACTTCGAAGGGGTTATGTAACGGTCGGAAAAGAACTATGCAAGGTCGGTCAGAATCAGAATCAGCATCGCACTCGCTCCGCTAGAGGAAAAGTGAGCACTAACCGCCACCCAGAGTTAGAACTCCATTTCGGCGCGCCTCATTACGGATTCATGTGACGATCGCGCTTGTCGGAAGAAGTTGCTTTGTTCTTCGGGGGGACGGAAAGATTTGGATCTGTTAATATACATTAAATAAACGCTTTTAATCGCGAGGGCATGCGACTTGACGAGATGACACGACACCTTTCGTGAGTTCTTGCCGAGGCAGAACATGACATGACACGACCCAGGAAAAAGAAGAAAAAAAAACGGTACAACCTGTAAGTTTTGACACGAGCATATTGTAGCTCACGTTGGGTTCATGTTTGGCGGTGGCGGTTTGCACGCAAATTTAACGGGTAAATATGATGATGTTTTTCCACGTGAAATGTCATGTCGCGTTGCGAGATGTGTGGTACAATAGTGAATGTCAAACTGTGGCAACATCATGGTTGGTGCGTTTTTTTTACAAGGCAGTTAATTTCCCAGGCTGGCAATGTGATCAGTGAACTAATAATGACGAATTGCATTTGGAACTTTGAGAAATTTGGCAACCATTTATTTGGTTTTCCTCTTTTCATGTCGGAATTGGCTTCCCAGGTTTTTCAAAATTTTAGATAATTTCTAAAAGGGCTTAGGATTCTGGCTCCTCATTAGTTTTTTTTTTTTTTTCAAAATTTTTGTTTTGCAATTGAGTAAAACGTTTTATAATTTCTTTTTGCAGATCCTGCCATATAATTTTCATAGCAGGATCGCGAGTGCGTTGAAATTGCCTTCTTCTCACGTTTTTTAAACGGATCAAGAGTTTAAGATCATCGTCTATGATCACGGAGTCGAGTTTTACTTCACATTTTGGAATTGCAATGCAAAGCAAGGGTTCAACAGTGGAATTTGTTAAAGTTTCTAGAGCATTGCCAATATCATGTTTTGTATGCAAAGAAATGTTAACATTAAGATTAGAGTCAATATATGTTTGATATATATCCAGTCAGCTCGAAAATAATTGAAACTGGAGCTGATAGGATTGAGAATCGCTTTAGGGGATATTTGAAATGTAACAGGGACATCAGAATCAAAATCAGCATGAGTAATCAGTTGGCTACAGAGATGGCTTCTTCTTTCTGGCGTTACGTCCCCACTGGGACAGAGCCTGCTTCTCAGCTTAGTGTTCTTTTGAGCACTTCCACAGTTATTAACTGAGAGCTTACTATGCCATGACCATTTTTGCATGCGTATATCGTGTGGCAGGTACGAAGATACTCTAAGCCCTGGGAAGTCGAGAAAATTTCCAACCCGAAAAGATCCTCGACCGGTGGGATTCGAACCCACGACCCTCAGCTTGGTCTTGCTGAATAGCTGCGCGTTTACCGCTACGGCTATCTGGGCCCCTTACAGAGATGGCTAGTGTCGGTATAGACCAAATCAATCGTAGATGGGTTTCTAGAAGAGGAAAAACATGTAGGGCTATCGGGGTCTTGAATTGAGAAATATCCTGAATAGCACTCATCAAATAAAATTCTGCCGTTGGAATTACTTTGAGAATTATTCCATGACCGATGTTTGGCATTAAAGTCACCAATGACAAAAAATTTTGACTTATTGCGAGTCAATTTTCGCAAGTCCGTTTGGAGCAAATTAACTTGCTGTCCAGAGCATTGAAAAGGCAAATAGGCAGCTTTGAAAGTATATTTACTAAGCTGTGTTTCAGCAGAAACACCTAAAGTTTCAAAAACTTTAGTTTCAAATGACGAAAACAGTTGATGTTTTATACGCCTATGAATGATGATTGCAACTCCCCCACATGCCCCATCAAGTCGATCATTACGATAAACAAAAAAGTTAGGATCTCTTTTGAGTTTAGATCCAGGTTTCAAATATGTTTCAGTTATAATTGCTATCACGGTGTGTTTCGTAGAACAAGTTTATTACAAAAAAATAGGTAAGTCTGAAACTTCTTCACAATAAAGTCTAGGTTTCTGGCGTTCATTTGCTGCTAAAACCAAAATAATCGGTCGGGGGGTCCAGAGTAATTTTTTTTGTTTGATTTCGAGAGACTTACACATATGTTTGAATTTGCCTATCTATGTGTTTATGTACATTGGGGCGGTTCAAAATTAAAAATTGTTTGAGAATTCAATCTCACATATGTTCCTTAGTATCCTTACTATAAAAATAGTGTTCTGTGAAATTCGCAGCTTTCTAGGTGGTGATTTAAGGTGGCCCAAAGACAATGTAGGTATATATGGAAATTACTATAAAGAAATTTTGAGGTATGTTCCAAACACGCTTGTACTGTAATGTAAGTACAAACTTATTATCCCATTGTAAAAGCTCATTCTTCAAACCATAATAAAGAAATTTGCTGAAGAGAGAAATTCAATTCGACAGATAGCAGAAGAGATATTCATGAGTTTGTTTGCTATTATTTAGTTTAACCCCTCTACCGGCAGTTTTATTTTTTCAGCACAAAAATATATTTGAATCGCGATAACTCTTTTGTTTCTCTATATTTTTCCACCATTTTTTCACAACTTCTCAAAAAACTCTTCTACTTTTGGAATCTATGTCGGTATTGACCATTGGTCAACTGGTTTTAAAAATATTTCGGTGTTCCTTGGGGGACCAACACTTCCCATATAAAATTTCATTATGATGTTTTAAGAAGTTTTCAAGATCTCGTTACGGCTAGAGTGGTACCAAAAACATAAAAGCTCATTGCTCAAAAACAGTTACACCGATTTGTTTGATTTCTTCACAATAGACTTTCATCAAAGTTTAGTTTTGAAAAGCGAATAACCGAATATGAGAAAAAATCTGTAGCCAGAGATAATTACGAGAGTTATGGCTATGCGGCTATGTCGGTCCCCCAAGGAATTTTGGAATATCTCCAAATATAGATGACCAATGCTCAAAACCGATACAGATTCTGAAAATAAGAGAGTTTTTTGAGAAGTTGTGGAATTTTTTTTTCAAAAATATTGAGAGACAAAAAAGTTATCGCGATTTGAATATTTTGAAAAAGTGAAGCTGCCGGTAGAGGGGTTAAGGACTGTTCATTTTATAAAGTGGACACTTTGTTTATGCTATATCTTTTTTATTTATTGATAAAATCGTAATCGGTTTTCTGTGTATCGTTGACCTATTTTTCTAAAATGCTATAAAAATATAAAATCTTTGAAAATGCTTTTGGTTGAAGAGCTAAATAGTTTTTCCAAAAACTCTTAAAAAAAGCTGTCCGTCAAAGTTTAACATTATTTTTCGCAAAACAAAAATCCTTATTTTTATGAACAAATTGTATGTTTGTATCCTTTACTATTCTACTAAAGGTAAAGCTTTAAAAATATCAATTATATTCCACCATTCTATGACATTAGGTAACTTTAGTGATTTACCCATTTATGGCCAAATTTGCTGATACACCATCCTTTCACTCCCAGCAAAAGAGAACAGTAAAAAGCGTGTTCAAAACTAGTTTGGATTACCAAAGAAACTATATTAGTATAAACGAAAGCTAAATCGTGAGATTAAACCACAGTCTTAAGTATAAATTTTACTGTTTATGGTAGTTTTACTAAAAAGTCTCATACTTTTAAAATCATGTACGCATATTTATCGATCTACAGCAAATTGTAAACAGTTTTCTTCGAATTTTTCAATTGGTAATCTCAGAATAACATATTATGAAAATAATATGTGGAAAATAAAATCGATTTTATTACAGCAGTGTTGCCAATTTTGATGATTGTCAATGTACTTTGATAGGTCTTCTAAGAATAAAGCAATTGTGTTTCTGTTGTGCTTTGAATGTGACGTGGGGACTTACTAAGTAACTCTATGAAGGCGTAAGTTATTTTTCATATTAATACTATACTAGGACTTCCGTCAGGACGTTCTTTTACACAAAAAATTCTACTCATATCAATTCCCATCAAATTAAAAAAAAAATCTCTAAAAATATACGGGAAAATTGATTTTATTATATCTGTAAAATTGTTGCTCCAAAAATAACTTGATTTTTTCCATCAGGCTTCTGATTGATGATGCTTTCGAAGAACAAGCCTTTTTTGAAAATAGAAAATATAAATTATCGAATTTTCCAGCCAATTTCTTACAATCATTGATTTTGATAACCTCAAAAAATCGACCGATCTAATCGTTGTTCCATATTCGTGTGAAATTTAATTATTTTGAGGATTTTTTATTATCACAACATTGTACAATACTAGTCGAACGATGTGCAAAAAAACGATTGAAATTTCATTGATTAATAAGAAAGATACAGCATGCACAAGGTGCCCACTTTATAAAATGAACAGTCCTTAATATGGGGTTATAGTACTGCAAACAAGTACAAAAATCCCAAACCCATTTTAGCCTCATGATGTTAGTTTCTGATCTTTTCATAAGCACTGTGCCATTTAGAAAATAACATAAAAAATATAAGATTTGAAACTTCTCAAATACCATCCAAATTAACGTATTTTTCAGCACCATGGGGCAAGTATATTACATGTCTTATAACAAGGTTTATCACATGCAAAGCTCTCTATAAGTTAATTCGAATAACTGAAATTGTGTTGTTTGAAAGGCGGATAAGTCACTTTTGTATCTAGGGGTCATGCACAAATTACGTCACGCTCCAAGGGGGGGGGGAGGTGGTTAAGCCATGCGTGACGAGCCTTACAAAATTATCGGAGGACTCATACAGAAAGTGTGACAAAGGGGGTCGAAAAAATTGAAATTTAGCGTGACATAATTTGTGCACCATCCCCTACGAGTAAAAAGAGAAATCTCACATAATTTATGATCTTGTCCTAAAAGCCATAGCTTGTTATTACTGAGCAAACGAATGGATTTACACTTTATTTCACAATGCTACGAGGAAGAGAAGATCCTCCTCTGTCTCCCAGCGGTTACAGTTTTTATTTTGGTCCGTTTATCTGTTTAATAACAACGAGCTACACACTCGGTTATCAATGGTTTTAAGGGTGAATATACATAGAAGCCAAACCTCAAATTTTCAAAAGCACAAGTCTAGAGAAGCAGACAACCGGTAACACACTGGTCACTCGCTGGTGGCGACTAATCAATAAAATGTTCAACGCAAAAGTTTGTCAGGTTCTCAAAACACAAATCTACAAACAAGTTCTTGGAAATTCGAGGTTTGATATCGATGCATCTTCACCTATTAAAAATATTTCCTAATAACTTCTTACATCATTATGACCAATTTAAGTACGATTTTCAAGGTTTTTCGTGGACAATAACTAAAATGACGTTTGAGATAGTTTTGCAATTATGCGTATATCATATGTCAAATATGCTTATTACAGCTCTTTTGAGCAAGAACAACTTTACCTTCCAAGCCAAGGTGTTCAATTGATTTGATCTGGCAGTTTGTCTCGTATCTATGTTCAACGCTATGTTTTTTTTTTTCATGCAACTAGGAGTTTAAAAATCTTCATAGACTGGCCTGTATATGTTCATGCTCATGCCAGTGTAATTTTTGGCGCGGTGTGGGATCCACAAAGTGCTTTCCCCACTAAAAACACTCTCCTAGGTTTAGTACCATAACCCTCCGGAACCACCTTCCGGTATTACTTCGGAGGGGAGGCTAACGTGCTGAGTGCACCTCTTCAATTTGTTACTCTACATGCTGAGCCCTTCGGCTCCTGAGCCCTTCGGCTCCTGAGCCCTTTGGCTCCTGTTAGCAGTTTTAAAACCGTTCAACGTTGTGCCTCATGCTGAGCCCTTCGGCTCCTCACGTTAGTAATTTGTTAGTACCTATTTTCGCCCATTGGCGACCCGTCAATTTGTTAGTACCTACATGCAACATTCTGAGCCCTTCGGCTCCAGTTTGTACACTACTCTGCACTCATTCAGAGCGCGCACTCACACAGTTACGACGACCTTCTCCTTTTCTTTGTTCAGCTGGTAGGATGCCGAGGTCGGTCCAACGATTCCGGTTGAGCATAACTTCCGGTTCGTAGGCGCCTCGACTACCCATTACCAGCGTCCCGACGTACTCTACTCGACTAGTCCCCGGCGGTGGACCTAGCCTACACCGACGAAGAATTCCTCGGCAATGGAAGTTCTCCCGAGACCGATTCTCCTGCTGCTGCTGCTGCTGCTGCTACTGCTGATCTTCCCTTTTTTACGGGACGACCGGTAGGGTGCCGAAGTCAGTCCAGCGATTCTGGTGAAGCCTATCGTCCGGTACACTGGTGCTCCTACGACCCGGGACCGGTGCAACGCCGCGTCTACTCAGCTAGTCCCCGGCGGTGGATCTAGCCTACTCCGTCAGAGAGTTCCCCGGCAAAGGAATATCTCCTGAAACCGAGCAGCCATTCTTCCTTTTCATGCGTTCACTCTAGCTAGCAGATCGTTGGTCGCTACGCCACTTCCTCTGAAGCTCGGACATTATTCTCGATACCGTGCTATCGACAGCGTTCCAGATGCCTTCTTCTCGGCACATCTCTTCGACAACGTTATCGACAGTGACTCCTTGCATGTCCCTCCTCACTTCTTCGAACCTAGGACATTCGAAAACTACATGCTCCGGTGTTTCCTCCACATTCTCGCACTCCGGGCAACAAGGTGAAGAAGCATGTCCGAACCGATGCAGATACTTCCGGAAACAGCCGTGTCCGGACAGGAACTGCGTCAGTTGGAAGTTCACTTCTCCATGCTTCCTATTAACCCACAGTGATACATTTGGAATTAGACGGTAAGTCAACCTTCCCTTCTCCGCGTTGTTCCACTCTTGCCTGCCACTTAGCCAACGAGTCCGTTCTGACGATCCTTCTCACATTTCTGGTGCCTCTTCGCTCATAACACTCCACGTATTCGGCCAGGGTGATGCAGATGGGCATCATGCCAGCGATAACGCATACTGCCTCCGATGAAATCGTCCTATAGGCGCTCGCTACTCACTAACCAGCACTAGCTCCGTCTTATGATGAGGCAGCTGCAGTTTTGCTCCAATCATCCACGCTTCAACCGTGTCAATCGCTTCCGTCGTCAGCATTTTGACCTCTTCCAACGTCTCGCCAGTCACCGTTAGAACGACATCATCTGCGAATCCAACGATTTCCACTCCGTTAGGTAGCTCCAGCATTAATACTTCATCGTACATCGCGTTCCAAAGCGCTGGACCAAGGATTGAGCCTTGTGGCACTCCTGCCGTGATCCTGATCGACTTTTGACCCAACTCCGTTCCATATACCAGGACTCTGTTTTGGAAATAGCTTTTTAGCATACTGCACAAGTAGCCAGGAACTCGCATTCTATGCAGTGCTAAGGCTATACCCTCCCAGCTGGCGCTGTTTAAGGCATTTTTGACGTCAATCGTCACTACGGCGCAGAACCGATTGCCTCTCCTCTTCTGGTTGGATGCCTTCTCCGCATTCTGCACAACTGTCCGGATTGCATCCACCGTCGAGACCCCTTTCCGGAATCCGAATTGTCTCTTCGATAAGTCACTCTCGCTCTCTGTGCATTGTGTCAGCCTGTTAAGGATGATCCTTTCCAGGAGCTCACCAAGTGTGTCCAGCAAATATATAGGTCTATACGATGCTGGGTCCCCTGGTGGCTTCCCTGATTTTGGCACCAACACCAGCTTCTGAACCTTCCAACTGTCTGGGAAACAGCCTTCATTCAAGAGTTTCTGCAGCGTCGTCCTGAACAAATCCGGGAACGCCAATATCGCGGTTTTTAGTGCTACACTGGGGATCTCATCCGGACCAGGAGCTTTCTTCACCTTCAGACCCTTCGCCACTGCTAGTAGCTCTTTATTAGAGATTCGCACACCTCCGGGTTCTTCTTCCTCGTCTTCGTATGGCGTAGGCGGCCACACTGTTGGGTCATGATGCGGAAACAGACCTTCCACGATAATCCTCAACTTGTCTGGACATGTTTCGACTGGTGTCGCTGGACCCTTAAACTTCGCCATCACAATACGGTAGGCGTTGCCCCAAGGGTTTTCTTCGGCTTCTCGACATAGCTCATGTCAACGCTATGTGTGTCGGTACAAAAACACATATCCATGAATACTTCACACAAAATAAATAAAAATGTTCTGGACCCCCCGACCGATTATTTTGATTTTGGTCGCTAATGAAAGAGCAAAGTCTAATTGATTTTAGTTCGAAATTTCAGACTTACCTATTTTTTTGTAATAAAGTTACTCCACAAAGACACCGTGGCTATATGTATGTTATTAACTGTTAGAAAATTAACCAGCTCGTCCTCTTCACCATTCAAAGAGCGAGCATTCCAATTTATAGTATTTAAATAACTATTTGGATCCATTAGAAAAAACGTAATCCAATAACAATTTGATTAGTAAATTTTACACCAACTTAGACTGCTTCAGTCATAGTGGTAGTTTTGAATCATTAGATTCAATTGTTCAGTTAGAAAAATAAAATCAGAGGCAGACATATCACTTGAAGTGGGCACATTATCTGCTGCTTTTCCGTGAGAATTTTCGGTAGACGAAGAGGCGGAGTAGAAATTTCCTGTGGCGGGAGGGTTTTTTTTCCATTTGATTTGAAACAAGTCGAATGGGTACTCATAGTATGTAAAAACGTTCAAATTACCTGCTACGATATCGGCAAAGGATTTTCCGTGGGTAGATACATTCAAAATTGAAAGATTCGAACGGCTACCCGACGGATTAAAATTAGTTTGTGAATGAGCATGATTATGATCTTCCTGATGGGTATGATTCCTAATCAAGCGATCGTTAACTGAAGAATGAGCATTGTTCGATACACTACCAGGGAAATTCCGGAAACGACCGTTATCGTAACGGACATTACTGTTCATCTGCCTGGCACGAGCCTCGACGACTCGCCTACGCAAAGGGCAAGCCCAAAAAGACTTATGATTGCCCCCACAATTTGCGCATATGAACTTATCGGTATCTTCTTTCACTGGACAGACATCCTTGGCGTGAGAAAATCCTCCGCAAATCATGCATTTAGCATCCATGCGATAATTTTTTGTACCATTACCTCACTTTTGGCACCGACGGCACTGAGTGGGGTTCTGGTAATTTCCTCCAGGTTTCTGGAAATGTTCCCACGTCACACGGACATCGAACATAAGTCTTGCTCGTACTAAAGCTTCAATATTGTTTAGATCACTTTTGTTAAAGTGAACTAAATAATATTCTTAAGAAAGCTCTTTCCGAATAATGCCAGATTGCGTTCTATTTTTCATAATGATTACTTGGACAGGGGAAAATCCAAGCAAATCATTTATTCCAGTTTTGAAACTCTAGGTGACTTATAGTCACTTGAGAGACATTTCATGCCGACCTTGAACAAACGTTCATTTTTGTCATCATGAGTAAAAAAAAATGTGCTTCTTCTCTTCAAAATGTTTTAAAAGATGTTCCCGATCTTTAAGAGTTCCTGGCAGAACACAACAGTCTCCTTTCTTTACGATTTTGAAGGAAACCTTTATTCCTCTAATGGAGATCTTTCTCCTGGCTGAATCCTCCAAACTTGAAACAACTGACCACGATTGGCGGTTGGTGGTTGGTTTCCTCACTTGAAACGAAGATCCTGGGCCAGAGGCTGCTTGGATTTGATGTTCGCAAAATGTGTCCAAAATGATTGCTCATTTCGATGCAATTATCAACATTAAGAAGAAAGCGCGCATTCTGGTGAAACGTTCTCTATTCCATTTTTGCCACGTTTAGTGGCAGTAAAACTAAGTGCAAGTAAAACGTTCAGTAACAGTAAACCAATTTTTTGAAGGAAGTTGTGAATTCAGAGATTCACCCTTGGTTTTGTTCTTGGTTCAATGAATAAACGAAAAAAGAAGTTACCTTCTGAAGCGGATTACTCCTGTTACTCCTCAATATATTGATGTCGTCTGAGTGTGAGTCTGAGTCCCAAAATTCGTTACTCTGCATACCATCACCAGCATTATTAAGCTAGAAGGGCAACTTCATTAGCAAATTCCAAATGGTCACTATTGCATCTTGGCCTCACTCCTGCCACGATCTGGATTCCTGGACTGGAGGTCATTTCCCTTGCGTAACCTGTTCAAAAACGCTCAAATCATGCTCCAACCTCCAAACCGAAGGCACGCACCGAATCAGGATCGTGGGATTGATTCCTATGGCTCATCGTTACCACACCTCACCGCAGATATTTAGAGCTTAGTCGGTGCTGCAACAAAAGTCAATCACCGCCACCGCGCGCCGTCGACCAGGTGTGTAAGGCTAGAGAGGGAGCAACTCGAGAGTCTCTAGCTAAGTCCAACAAGCTCTGAAGTCGGAGAAGACGCTGTCGAAAGGCACTTACTCTGCACTTTTCTTCTCAAAGCACAAACACCGTGGGCTTTTCGACATTGCCATTCATTTGCGTGTACACTCCCGTGTCAAAGTTTTGATTCACCACCCTGAAAAACATACAAAAGTGTTTTGTCCATATCTCTGGAAATACATGTCTTATTGAAACTCTCTATAGCCCATTCAAAAGGCAATTATTTGATATTACTTCGTAGGTATTTTGACAAGAACATTTTTAAAATTTACGTTGAGAGGAGTTTCAATATATTGGTCAGATGAAGTTATGTATCTAGGGCTCATGCTAGATAAAAACTTAACTTTCAAAAATCATATGGAGGGCATTCAAGTCAAATGTAACAAATATTTAAAATGTCAGTATCCACTTATTAACAGAAAATCGAAACTTTGTCTTGAGAAAAAGCTTTTGATCTTCAAACAAATGTATAGGCCAGCAATGTTGTATGCTGTACCCATATGGACTAGCTGTTGAAATACTAGGAAGAAAGCTCTGCAGAGGATTCATAATAAAATGTAGAAAATGATTCTGAAGCTTCCTCTCTGGTATAGTACCGATGATTTACATAGAATATGCAATGTTGAATCATTGGAACAAATATCAAATAAAATATTTAATAATTTTAGACGAAAATCGTTGCAATCTTCTATTGCCACAATAAATGTGTTATATATTTAGGTTAAGTTAGGTTAAGTAAATTGAAAACTTTTTTTTTTCTTATAAGCAGGTGAAATTAACTCACCTGTAAAAAATCTTAACTGCTACTGCAAAAAAAAGGAATACATATGTTGATAACAAAATGTCAATAAAATCTTAAATTTGTTTTACCTAATTAGAATGATAGTTATATAGATAGATGGCTTTAGGACATTTGGTCGAAAGACATTTGGTTGAATGACGTTTGGTCGAATGACATATGGTCGAATGTACATGTGGTCGAAGGGACATTTGGTCGAATGGACGTTTGGTCGAATTACCTTAACATTATTTTGTATGAAATATCGTTTGATTCAACAGATATATTTTGCACAATGAATGATTGTAAGTCTATTTTGGGCAAACACACTTTTCACCAGAAACCTATGACGAATCTATCTATATATATAACCAACGCTTTATAGCGTGGTTAGCATGCATGTATTAGTGTCTATATAGGATTAATTATTCTTGTACATGTACTCATTCTTCGTCCAATCTTGAATCGGGAGACGGGACGTTTTGTTTTACAAAATTTTGCAAAAGTTCAAAAGTAATTGTTTTTGGTACTCATTATTCAACGTTGGAAACATTATTCTTTATTCTTTCAAAATGTCATCATCTGCAAAAATTCCACTGGAAGATCCACTGGAATCCCAAAATATCGCTCATCGCTGGACTAAATATCATATGCTTTTTGAAGCAATTAAATTCTTTTCGACCAAATGTCCATTCGACGAAATGTCCATTCGACCAAATGTACTTTCGACTAAATGTCATTCGACCAAACGTCATTCGACCAAATGTCATAGATTCGTTGCATCTAAACCTTTTCGACCAAATGTCCATTCGACGAAATGTCCGTTCGACCAAATGTACTTTCGACCAAATGTCATTCGACTAAATGTCATTCGACCAAATGTCTTTCGACCAAATGTCATAGATTCTAGATAGATAGATAGATATTTTATACAGAACACCTGGTATAAGAGAAGTATGTATTGTTTGGAATAATACCAATAAAGCAATAAAAAAAGAAAAAAAAAGTTAATTCAATTTTACTTAAAGTTATGAGATTTAAAAAAAACTGCAGTAATAAAAATATTTCTAATTTTCTCAGCCGTTCAAATGAGCCATAAAGATTTCCAATTAGTCGTGTGATCCCAGGGATATGAACAAATGTTTCCGAGGGGATAAACCCAAACTTTTGCACGGGACTGTTAGTGTGTTGTTTATCCAGCACGGGTTGATGAATGGATGATGGTGATGATGATGGGAGCTGCCTGTGAACGATGATCCGAATATGTATTAAGTAATAATCAGCTAGGGAGAAAAGGGGTGGTGCGATGTCTGCTGGCTTCGGGGAAAACAAGCTCTTACGCAGATCGAAATGCAAATAAGGTGTGTGTGCATGTTTGGCACATGGTGGTCGTTTTCAGTCGCTCAGTTTCAGAAACTAAACTGTTGCCCTCCGCCACCGCGGCACAGTGGGCAAAAAAGCCCTCTGTCAGAAAATTACCCCTTGATTAGGTTTGGTTCAATAGAATACCTGTTAGTAGATGAAAAAAACCGAATTGACTAACCGACTAAAGTCGAGTCTAGTACACGACACTGAAGACGGCCTTACAGTTGAGGTCGAAATACACGTATCTGTTAAAGGATGCTTACTCTAGTGGAATTAAATGGTATAGTACTAAATTCGGTTTTTTCATCTACTTGCTAAATTTAATATAATATGTGGATATCAGGCAATTCAAAATGATTTTTTTCCGCGAGATAATATATGGCTTGATCGTTTGCCCCGCTGATTCAAACTTTTGCTCTTCTATGCCCAGTTAAAATAATAATGTAAATTTAAGTTTATTTTCATGCACATATTTGGAGCATGAAAATAAACTCAAAATTACGTCGAGTTTTAGATTTACACGATTGGAAAAGAAAGATCACTAGTGTAAATTTAATCGCCGTTGATTTTTTTTTCATTTGTTCCCAAAGATTTCCCCTGCGCCCCGCAGTAGGAATTTCCAAAACATAAAATCAACAGTTTTATATTAGGTTCAATCCTAAAAGTTTATTTGAACGCAGCTTTATCAATCTCTTTCCTATGTTTGTCACATTTAAATATTTTTATTTGTGTGGGCCAAACAAGGGGTTTCCAAGCATTTATGCATAAATTAATACACCTCAAGTATCCTATGAAATCGTTGGTACCTAGAGGGAAACCGCTTTTGATGTTGTCGTTTGTATCCTTTAAGGTTGGTGTACACAAGGATATCAAGTTAATGGCTATGAATCCTGGTACGTGGCCGCAAGGAATACAATTCCACGAGTTTATCGACCACGATATTAATGTTTGGAATTTTGGGAAACCACCTCTGCGTTTAGACCTGGAAGCCATTTCTTCGATAATATTGCAGCAGCAAATCGCTCTTCAGTTGTCTATGTAGAAGAACATCATTCCCCACTCCAGAGTCGTATATTTTGCTAGGCAAACTCATTTTCGAATTATCCGACATTGTACCATCAGGACGTCGTCGGCATCTGTACTAAAATAAATGAGTTGTTCTTGAGGTGTTTTTCATGCGACTATGATATTGTGGTCCTCGCAGAAACATGGCTACACTTAAATATATCTAATTCGGAACTCGCTACTGGCTATTGCACCCTCGTTGTGATCGGAGTACGGCCAACAGTGACTTTCAACGTGGTGGCGACGTTTTAGTTATACGGTCAAAGCCTCTCTCAACTGCAAGTCTGTGGCATTGCAAAACTGCGAGACCCTCGAACAGGCTGTTGTAGGTAAACTTCGGAAGTCTTCGGTCTATGTATGTTGTATTTATCTACGTCAAAACTCGCATGTCACTCTCTACACAACACACTCAGATTATAATCTTCGTCGTCTTAGCTGGGAAAACGATGGCGATATTAACGCATTGCTACCCTCTAACGCATCATCCGAACAAGAAGTCGTCCTACTGGAAACGATGGTTGCTTCAGATCTGCACCAAATCAACACCTTGCAAAACACGAACGATCGAGTTAATCAAACAGCCGAAACCTCTACTCGGGATTGACAACCACCATATGCCGTAAGATTTTCGTCACTGCAGCTTTGCGTATTCAACACCGCCATCTCGTCCATCAATTGAACTGCGCTGTTTAACGGTAAGACAACAGATGAGACGGTACGTACGTTCTATGATACTCTGAATGGGATTCTCAGCGAAAATGTAACGCGTAGACACCGTAGATTCAAACCACTTAAGCATCCTTGATGGACTTCCGAGTTACAGAACTTACGGAATGTCCTCCGCAAATCTCGTAGGCGTTATTTTCGGTCAAGAACGGATGTTGATTATGTTAATCTCCGTTCAATAGAAAATCTGACTGGAGACTGGAGACGACTGCTAAGCAAGCCCTCCTTTTCTTCTGGAACTTCATTTGAGACCGCAAACGCTCAAATCGGATGCCAGCTGAGATGACTCACAATAATAGTTCCACTAACTCTCCTGAAACATTAACTGACATCTTTGCAGATTGCTTCGGAAACGTTTACCGTTATAGCATGCTACCGTTCTTCTGGCAGTCTCCTGTGTTTTATATGATCTTCTCGCTGTTAGAAATAACTCAATACGATGTTTCATCAGCCTTGAATGAAATTGATATCTCCAAAGGACCAGGGACCAACAATATTCCTCCGGTGTCCCTGAAAGAATGTTCCGCATCTCTGCAGTTGCCTCTATGTATTATTTTCAACAGATCGCTCCGTGACGGCACTTTTCTGCATGTAGAAACTTGCATCAATAAGTCCTATTTTCAAATCTTGTCCTTATCAGACTACTAAGAACTCCCGTCTCGTTTCCGTTCTGTGCTGCGTGGCTGAAGTCTTCGAAAGCTTTATAAACTAACGCTTTGCATACAGATGCTCAACCGTTAATTTCAGAGTCACAACACGCAATAATGTAATTTTTGTTACGCTGTGTAATACGTAACAAAATTCGGGGACGGACCTAGTGTAGTGGTTAGAACACACGCCTCTCACGCCGAGGACCTGGGATCGAATCCCATCCCCGAGATAGTCACTTATGACAAAAATGTTATAGTGACGACTTCCTTCGGAAGGGAAGTAAAGCCGTTGGCCCCGAGATGAACTAGCCCAGGGCTAAAAATCTCGTTGATAAAGATAGAAAAAAAGTAACAAAATTCAGTTAAAAAAGCGTTAGGTTTCTTCTTATGTTTTTCTTACTTTCCCCGTGAAGTTCTTTGACGTTTTGTACACGCAATCACTTCAGAACACTTCAATAACCTAACAGTAAAAGAATCAGGTAAATCCGTTGACTCGTTCTCAAGTTATGTTATGACATTCAAACACCATTCCATTTTCATTTATTATTCAACTTAAATTGCCTGTTACCTGTTACAATTTTGTTTGATCAAACAATATGTAAGTTGAATTTTCGATTGTAGAAATTGAGTTTTTTTTCTTGAGCTTTGTTTTGAAACGTAACAAGAAAAAAATAAGTTTAAATACATTGTGGCCAAGATGCATGACTCAGAATTTCGACTTTTTGACAAAATGGTAAAATTAAAAAAAAAAACTGATATTTCTTCCCACGTAAGACAACATCACGTAGTAATTATCTTCAAGAAACCAATTTTTAAGAATCAAATTCCAGATTAAATTTGCTCTTGGTGGGTGCAAAAACAAAATAGGTGTAAATCAGATTATCATTTGAAGTAGTCTTGAAATGGCAGTTTGACATACAATGTTGTTGCTGAATGTAGATAGTTAACATTCTGTCAGGCTTGATAATTCTCCTCAACATCAACAGAAATCGGTGACATACTCTAGAGAGCTCTAGAGCAGCGTGCTGCTTTTGCCTTTTTGCGAGGGAGTGAAAAAATGCTAAGCAGAGTGGCAACGAAACATGAGCGAGGAAGATGCAGCTGAGCATCGCAACAAGAGAGAGAGAGAGAGTACCTGAAAAAATCCACGCATTTTTTTGCACTCGAATCACTTGAAAATCTATGTTGAAAATTTTGAGTTCAGTTTTTTCTCCTCAGAAAAACGGCAAAATCGCCTCCTCTTTGCATTGCAGAGGAGTTTCTATCAAGACTGCATTCAGTACATTGAAAGAGATATCTATTGAACAGACATCTTGAATCATACTTCTTCTGTCAATACCCCGAAAAAACTAAAGTTCACCTCATAGGATTGGATCGGTTTTCAGTGGTGATCCGATTTAAAATTTATTCTTCCTGATCAATGCATGAAAGATTTTTAAACATACAGTATGGCCCATAAAAAAATGCGAAAATTGTTTGAACGTGAATATAGCATTCACAGGCGTTATTTTCATTGTTTTTGATAGTGAATGTAATTTCTAATTATTGTACTATATTCTGACACAACTTCACTATCCAGGACAATTTTTGTCATATTTTTCTTACTGTCCTAAATAATGTAATAAAGCAAATAAGTACAAAGGTTTTGTCCGCTCAAAGCTAGAAATAGCGTCTGATTGTCGTATACTCTGGTGATAAACTTTCCACCTTCAAAAATCACACTTTATTGTTGAAAATTTCATTTTTTTTCAGTATCAGAGGATGAAGGAGTTTTTGGAGAACGTGTTTTTCATGATCACAATAAAATATTTTGCCAGAGCCATGCTTTTTAGGGCATTTGCGTCTTATAGGTTTCATATGCCTTCATTTTTTGGTAAAGTTGAATAAAAAATAAATACGGAGGCCTATAACAGATTTTTGAGGATAAAATTTGTTCATTCGGTTAGAGACAACTTATATCAATACTAGCTCATAGTTTTTGAGCAAAACGGAGCCGCTTATCACACTTATATGTAGGTTCAATCAAAGCTCTCCAAAATGAGCCGTTTTTTCGAAAATATGTTTAGGCTTCCAATTACCCAGGTATGAACCAATTCTATCATTTGATATGGGCGTATGCTGGAGACAAGGCTTGTGATGAATCTCAAGCCATCGTTGATGTTTTAGAAGCTTTCATCACACATATATTGAACTCGACATCATGATAAAATTTGAAGGTATGCTTCCAATTCCTCTCTGGTAAGGTGAAAACAACAGATAAAAATCATATCCAAAGCGAAAAACTGAGTCTATATATAGCTTAAACAATACAAGTAATGAATAATATTTATGTTTCAATCACATTTTCTATGTAAAAACTATCATAAAACATGATATGACGATTTTCGCATTTTTTTATGGGCCATACTGTATTGTTTTTAAAATATCTGAAGTAACCATGAGTAATCTCTTAAACAATTTCTTAAAAAAAAAGTTTAAGGTGAAGATGAATCGAAGCCAAGCTTCAAATTTTCAAGAGCACAAATCTGGAGAACCGAACACCCGTTTGAGCCGAAAACTTAATCGTTTGGTCACCACCAGCAAGTGACCAATCGATTGAGTTTTCAGCATAAATGGATGTTTGGTTCTCTAGATTTGTGCTCTTGAAATTTTGAGGTTTGGCTTCGATTCATCTTCACCTTAACAGGGTATCTTAAAATCATGGAAGAACCTAGAAAAATTCTTGCAACATATATCTGGACGGATTTGAGCAACAATCTATGAACATTTTCTGAAAAAAATCCATATAGAATTCTTAGAGGAATTTGTGGAGAAAATCCCAGTAGAATCCCTGAACATATTTTAGAATGAATATTTCTTTTTAAAATACCTGCATGACTCTTTAGAAGAAAATACAGAAATACATCTTTGGGGTTGAAGATGAGTTTCTGATAGAATCAAGAGAGAAAATCCCGAAAATATCGCTGGAACAGGTTTTTGAATTTCTAGAAGGATCGCTGGAAATAACACCAGGAAATCTCTAGAGATTTTTTTGAAGGGATCCTTGATAGGATAGCGCTTGATGAATTTTTAAAGAAAATCCCAGAGGAATTTCCAAACAAATCCGTGAGAAAAAATCAAGAGTCATACCTGTTTGAATGTATAAGAAAATGAAGAAAATTGACAGGATTCTCTTAATTACTTCTTAAGGAAGCCATTGAAATAAGCATTGGAAACTTTCCAGAATTGGCGATTCCCAGAAGAATCTATAAAATAATTCTTAGAAAAAAATATACCTAAAAAATTCCTTGAAAACCTTCCTCAGAATTTGTATAGACTAATTTTTAGAATGCATGGAGGAATTTTTGAAGGAGGCGCTTGTTGTCTGAAATACCGTTTATCTGAATGGAATTTTATTTTTACCTCAATAAAAACAAATATGTAGGAGTCCTTGAAGAAACTCTGAAAAGAATTTCTGTAGGTATTTCTGTACGAACTTCTGCAAAATTATTTGAAGAAATTTTTTAGCGAATATCTGGTGAAATTCTTCGAGCCGTGTCTGAAACAATACTTCTTTGGAACATATTCTCGCAGAACGTCAGTAGAAAATATTGCGAAATGCTTTAAAGGAATTTTTGTGGAGTTTCTTCAAAAATATCTGTAGTTTTTTATGAAAAATTTTTGAGAAAGTTGATTGGTAGATTTTCTGGAGACATTCTTGAAAATTCATGGAGCCCCCAGAATGATTTCTGAAGAAAAAATGTCGGAGAATTTGTTGATCAACACATACAAAAACCGGAATTATTGTAGCATTTCTTACTATAAAATCATAATGGAATCCAATCCTTCCATGTGGGAAGTTATGGAGTTACTTTGGATATATTTTTGATTCCTAGTGATGGTATGGTTAATATGGTCTGGAGATCGTATGACGAAATCCTTGAAGAAATTCATGGAGGAACCCTCAAAAAGCAATCGCTCGTCAAAATGAAGCAGAAAACTTTTCATAAACATCTGTGTATATTCCGGAGAAAACAGTACACGAATCAGTGGAGGAATTCTTGGAAGTATCAGCAGAAGATACTAATAAACAATGAATTGTGTAGATAAGGGAGGTGTACAACGAAGGGTTGGATTCTTGGGTGGCGTTGAAATTATTTTATTTATAGAACTGTTTATGAAATTGACTCCAAAATCAAGTTTCTAATAAGTTTCGAGTCTCTGATTTTTTTTACATTTTAGAATATTTAAAAAAAGTCATTGCCGACCATAAAACTTTTTGATTAGACAAGTGGTGCTCAAACTGCAGTGGGTTGCGGGCCTAATTGCGATTTTTCATCAGAACTGTATGCCGCATTGGGAAATGAGTTTAACGTACTCAAATTCATTTATGTTGTTTTGATTGGGTAAATGTGACGGAAATTGTTGAGATACACAATCACACTAAATTAACTTTTGAAATTCCTAATTATTCACGGGTTTTTCACATTTGCAAATGAATTCGTAATGTTTTTAAGAAAATTGTTGTTTGCTTATTATGCTAAATAAACATAGAATGATTGAATTTTTCAACTGGTTCTTAATTGATTAACTTTATCCCTTTCGATCACTTTTGATTTATCCTTTGTCCTGCTAGAAGGGCAACAGAAAGATTCAGGATCATATATAGATTTTGTACTTTGATCCCTCTTCGATTGGCTTCTCGGTCGGTAATCTGAATTACTTTACATCATTCCACGTTTCGACCCTTGTTTTGGTCTTTCTCTGAGGATTTTGTTTATTTCAATGAAGATATTTGGAATTTTCGGTTTTCTGTCAGTGATTAGACACATCGAAATACACATTTGAAAATCAGCTGTGTCTGCAACAATATTTTATACACCGATTGTTTGCACACGAGGCCGGTTCAAAGTCAGGGTCGTAATCAGTTTTTTCTTATATTAGTGGAAATGTTAGGATTATTTGACATTCAGTCAATCGTTAGTAGCTTTTCAAAATGATTCGTTTCAAATCCAATTTGAAAAACAAATCATAAGAGATTTAAAAAAGAATCGAAAAACTGCAAAATATTTCTTAAATTTTTGACTAATGTTAGATAAAAGTCAGCAACTCTTTTCCCTCTGGCACGTGCAAAACGCTGTGTACTACTAATAGAATTCCTATTTTTATTTCTGAGATCATATTAATAAGACCTATCTATAATGGACTCACATAAAAAATCAAATTTATGATGAGAACATTAAATTTTATATAATCGTAAAAAGACGCAAATCTCTACAAAATTTGGTTAATAATTTTTATTTGAATATCCCCACGGGCCGCATTCTTAGGCTTCGAGGACCACATGGGGTCCGCGGGCCATAGTATGAGCACCAATTGTTTAGACAACCTAGTTTTCATCCTCGTACCATGGCCTTCTTTGCAATTCAGAAACAAACTTTGCCCGATATATAGAAATTACAGTGAGCTATCATTATGTCATCCGTTTTATTGATCTCGCGGTTTAGAGGTGAAAAATATACTGTTGAGCTCAGAAAACGTTTTGCTACGAAAACAAAATTTGACAACTTTTGAAAATACTCAAAACCCATTTCCACACGAGTTATACACGAATATTAGTGATGTTTTTTTTTAATAAAATCGGAGGTACCGTTTTGTCTCAAACACCGAACAGACTCATATTCCGAACACTCGGTTTTTGTATGACGATTTAATTTAAATGTTTCGCTGAAATATATCATCAAATCACAAGGAAATGGCAGTCAATTGCATCCATTTTTAACATCTTCCAATCTATTTTATAGCTTGGGAGTAATGATGATTCTCTAGTTCGAGACCAGTGAAACATGCTCAGATATTTTTTTTTCCTAATTATTCATTTGAGTACGATTTATTCGTGCTGTTCGGAATTTGAATCAAGGTGTTTGAAATATGAGACAGAATGAGCAAAGTGTTCGGCATTTGAATCAAAATGTTGTTCCATACTTTTACGTTCAAACATTACTAAACAAATTTAAATAAACTTTTTTATCGGCACTCCTAATAATAGCTAACAGTTAGACTTTGCGGATAAATTAAAATTTTCACAAATCTCAACAAATTTATGCCTACCGGATGCATTTGAAGTGACTGTTGGCCTTAAGTGTTCGGAATATGAGTCAAAACGGTATTCTTTGGAGGAATTACTCCCTGTAGAATTTCTTGAAAATAACTTTGGTGAAGTTCAAGAACGAATCTCTGAAGATGTTCGTTGTGGACTGCGTTTGATGTGTTATGGTATGGTATTATTCTAGCTATTTGTAAATTTTGCCGCTTCCTTTGGGCAGGACACCTGAGAAAGGCTATTTCATCGTATTTATCCATCATCTGAAAGGCAGTCGAAGTAAACGCTATTTGATGTGTCGCATGATTTGCCAAACGGAATATATACCTTAAGTCATATCTAATTGCTGAAAACCGTTTTGGGAGTCTCTTTTGCCCACTGTGCCCTTGTCGTCGGGGGGTTGTTGTTCGCTGTTGCCGAAGTCCGTATTCAAATTATCGCCCATTATGCGATGCGCGTCAATGGTTCACAACCTGATCTATGTTTCAGCATCACTTTGTTAGCTATAGTCAGGAGGTTAGACAGCTGCTGCTGCTGCTGCTACTCTGCTAGGTACAGTGATTACCACCTGATTGGTCGGTGCGTAGTTGAACGAAGCCTTGGGGTTCGCTGCTCAACGATCAAGGTTGCAGCTAACGAGACCGAACTGTAGTAATCCGATTTATTGACGCAGGGAACGCAAGACTACAGCATCCCATCAACCAGTAACTAAAGCATAGTAGGCTGCGGGCGTTCCTTTTCACCGCCTCCGTTGCTTGCTCGCAATGAATGAAGCGGCGCGCGATGCGATGCGATGTTGGAAAGCGCTCATTCAGAGCTATGTTGTCTATGATTGATTGTTCGCGCTGTTAGATTGTTTCGCCCGACAGCAAAATACAGGGAACCAATCACCGCCCCGCGCGTCGTCGCTTTTCCCAGCGTATGGCAGCGTCGCTTTTGCTATCAGCTAATCGTTTAACCTGCTGTCTGTGTTCAAAAAAAAGTTATGTTGTCTGTCTATAAATTCCAATCGTCTTAGCTTTGTAAAATTTGAATTAATTTTCCATTTTTAAAAAAAATTGTAAAGAGAATTGAGGCATTACTTAGCCGAGTGGTTAGAGTCCTCGGCTACAAAGCAAAGCCATGCTGAAGGCGTTTGGGTTCAATTCCCGGTCGGTTTAGGATCTTTTCATAATGGCAATTTCCTTGAGTTCACTGGACATATAGAGTATCATTGTACCTGGCACACGATATACTAATGCGAAAATGGCTACTTTGGCAGAGAAAGCTCTCAGTTAATATCTGTGGAAGTGCTCATTGAACACTATGCCGAGAAGCAGGTTCTGTTCCAGTGCCAGTGAGGAAGCAATGCAAAAAAGAAGATCCAAAATTATTAGAGGTACAAATCCTTAAAGTTGAAAAAAGATTTAGATAATGTCAAAAGAAGCCCCATTGACGGTATTCCCAAGAAAATTAATTGAGAATACTATTTTTCAAGATATTTGAAAAAAAAAAAAAAAACTCAAGAGCAAACCAAAACGGTTAACTTACAATAAAATACCCCTTCATAGAGTTATGGGGTCATATGGACCCCACAACGCAGACAAAGGGTTAACAAACCAAACGCGCGCGCGGAGAAAATCGATCGATTTTAGGGGTTTCTATTTTGTCGTTTTTTGCTTTTGTATGATCGTTATCAACTGATCGTCCGATAGCACATGGGGGCTGGCAATAGTTTGGCCGACAATTCCCAATTTCGGACGGTGGTGAAATGTGAAACCGGTAATTTTTCCGCACGAGGGGGGTCAATTTCTCACAATTTGGTAACCCAGATGAAAGGAAACTCCCAGTTTTTTTTTTCGGGTGATTGGGTGGAAACGCATATGTGCGATGAGTCGCTCATGTTTTTTTAATCGCTGCTCGAACAGATTGCGTTCCACTACTGACATGGAGAAGGTGGATTCGGATGCAAAAACAGAAAAATAAAAATGAACGGAAGAAATGGAGCTAACAACGGTTCCATCCGCAAGGTGGTTCCAATTAATAATGGACCCCCGCCAGCAAAAGTAGATAGACCCACGCCCGAAAGCGAGAAAATGAAATCAATATTGAAATTTTCTCCTGCAAAAAGCTGCGCCATAATTAATGAGAAAATTCAATTCAGTTAATGAGCAACCCTATTCGATCAATATGATGATGATGATCATCAGCGATTCACACCTCTGCCGGATAATTGCTTTCATTTTTTTTTCTCTCCACTGGAAATTACACCTTGACAGTCAATAGAGCGGAAAAGCCCTCCACATTAACCGCCGCAAATCGATTGAAAATCGCACCTTTTGTGGGTGAAAATCATTTGAAACGATCATCGAATGCTGGAGGGGCTATTAGGATACTAATGGCCAAACAATTATCGCTAAACTTTTCTAAACGACGTATCTAACAATGAGATATTCTCTCCTCACTCACTGTCCTTTGATTGAACCTAACAATCATAGCAGCGCAATACATACATTTTCAGAATGATTTTTACTATAAATCGAAAGGCAAAGTCCTTGGCTTGCGTTTCATATCAACGGTGTAATAACAAAGAAATTGAATTGGTTGTTCAGAAAAGTTTAGCGAGAATTGATCTCCAAATAATGGGGCTCTGCACTGTTTTGATTTAGTATAGAAGTTTGACGTTTACTGGCCTTGTTGTTTACTAATTTCATGGAGGAGTGAGAGAGTAGGTATTAGAGTGGTTCAAAAAATCGATTTTGCTAGGTATGATTTTTGTACAGAGCCCCCTTCAAGGGGTGCCAAAATGCGTGCCGAATTTGACAACATTTTGTAAGATACATAAACATATAATGAAGGCACCGATTTAATAACAAATTCGTACGCATAACAGTGGAAAATTTAAGAAATTCCTGATAATGATGAACATTACATAATGCTTACTTTACAATTATTTAATTACAAAATTTAGCATACGAATATGTTTTGCAGCTTGTTTCTAAGCAATCTTTTGATAGCTCCAATAGGCGTTTCGACTGTTCTACACATAAATTAAATTTGAGGTTCAAAATGACAATCAACAAAGTTTCTTAATCATTTGATTTATTTGCCAAGCCCTGCCGCAGTGATGAACTATCCAAACAAGTTAAGAACCACTTTAAATATAGTGAAAAAAAAAATACAGGCATTGAAAGAAGCGTTTCACTTTTCACGTATTTTATACTATTTAACAGGCACAACTGTATCGCTGTTGACCTTGCAGAAAAGTTGTTGTGTTACAGCCAAGTTCGTCAAATACAAGCAAGCAATATGATAGATTTTCAACGCGAACGGTTGTAAGATTCTCCAGACGTGTGCACTTGAAACTTCAAAGTTAGGTTCAGTTTATAATCACCTTAAGGTGAAGATAAATCGAAGCCAAACCTGAAATTTTCAAGAGCACGGATCTGGAGAACCAAATATCCGTTTAAGCTGAAAACTTAATCGATTGGTCACTCGCTGGTGGTGACCAATCGATTATGTTTTCAGCTCAAACGGGTGTTCGGTTCTCCAGATCCGTGCTCTTGAAAATTTTAGGTTTGGCTTCGATTTATCTTCACCTTAAGGCTAAGTAGCCCGTCATCCGTTTTGGCAGCTCTGTTGCATTGCAGCTCATGAATGCAAAGTGACAAAACTCAGGCCCCATTGTAATGATTGATTCGGAAAAGTATTACTATATACGCTTACATGCAGAAAGTATGCTTATACTTTTACAGCTATGTCAGTGCAAGACCAACAGATTTTCTTCTATTCGAAATCGTCAGTTGTGTACAAATGTCAATGACGGCCTACTTCGCCTTAAGCAAGGTTCACACAAATAAGCAGGATTTCACAAAATTATTGGCAGGATTGTCACACAATCCGAACTTGTGAATTTGAGAGATAAACTTTTATTTGAATTTTGAACTCAGTCGGTTCAGAAACGTTTATGATTAAAAGAACAAAACTGTCAAAAATAGAACCCATCTAATCACCCTACCACAAGAAAATCCGGACTTTTACATGGATTTTAGCATTAAAGTTGGTGTTCTGCACTTATTAAATATCATTTGGCTCTCTTGACGAAACTTACAACACTTGAAGCTTCAACTCACTAAACCATAACTATTCGTAAATTTTAAAAATTATTGGTAAATTTGTTCTGAACATTTTCCACCATGTAAAACCTTTATTATTCTGAGATACATGTTTTTTCTGCTCAGAATTTCTACTGTAAAGTAAAGAAATAGTATTGGAAATTTTCGAAAAAAAAATACAATATCCAGAAGAATTTTACTTAATTTTACTTAAAATTGAAATTAGAATAACAACATAATTCTCAGTGTTCTCAACAAAACATAGCTTTTTTTTCCTAAATTTAATGTACTTACGAGAATATTCAAGCTATAGCATTGTACTCTGCAGTTTTTATGCGACGAGCTCCTTTTGAAATCGCTATGAAATTTCAAAAAAAGCCTTTTAGAATTTTCAAGGTATGTTCAATGACAATTTGTTTCATGAAATGCATGAACTTGCTGCCAAAACCAAACATACACTGTATTCTGATAATATCTCGATGGATTTCACCTCCATGAGTTTTCCCAAAAATCCTTCTCAGAATTTCTATTAATATTTATCAAAACGTTATGACAAATATTCATTTGAGTTATTCCGATGGCTCCACTGGGAAATGTTCCAGGACTATTGCCAAACATTGTTCGGAAATCCCTTCAGTAAATCATTTACGAGGTCCTACCAAAATTTGACAAAATTACTCCTGATGAGTTATTTTCTGGGATTATTGAAAATATTTAAAATACTAGTGGTTCCGGAAAACATCGTTTTGCCATCTAGTAGGCTGTTGAAAATGGTATGCAATCTCCCATACAAAATGACAGATTAGTTTTCTGGCAATTTTCGACTATTCCGGAGACTTGCCTAAACTATTTCTACACACGAACACGTCGGAATCCTGAACGAATGCAACAGTCAAAGAATTGTGTGAATCCTTCAACCCGTTCTCAAGTCAACTCTTCTTCCTCTTTCTCTTCTTCTTCTTCTTCTTGGCATTAACGTCCTCACTGGGACAGAGCCTGCTTCTCAGCTTAGTGTTCTTATGAGCACTTCCACAGTTATTAACTGAGAGCTCTCTTTGACAAATTTTGCCATTTTCGCTTTAGTACATCGTGTGGCACGTACGATGATACTCTAATGCCCAGGGAAGTCAAGGAAGTTTCCATTACGAAAAGATACTGGACCGACCGGAAATCGAACCCAGACACCTTCAGCATGGCTTTGCTTTGTAGCCGCGGACTCTAACCACTCGACTAAAGAAGGTCAAATCGACTCGTGACATGCAAATACCGTTTTAATTTGATTTTAATAGATTATTATAAAAAAACACTTTTCAGCATTTGTCCAGGGAATCTTCCATTTTTTCTTTCAGGAATTTCTACTGGCATTCTTTCAGAGTCTGTAGAAGCCATTACTCCAGGAAAAAAAGATAAACGTTTCCTTGCAGAATATTTACAGAATTTATCGGAAATTCGATTTGAAGATTTCCAAGTACTACTTTTCGGACAACTCCAGGAATTTTTTTCATGAATTGTTTGATTATTTTAAGTATACCTCAAAAGATTTTTGTGGCGATTTCTCTCTAATATTCTTTCAAGAAGTATGAAAACACCACAGATAATTGACAATAATCATTGGATAATTTTTTCAATTTTCCTGGCATCAATTTTCTGCTGTATCCAAAGTTTAGTGCAGTTATTACAGCAAAGATTTAATATCAGTTATACGAGCAGCAATGTCAGAAAACTTTAATAATTCCACCACATTTTGCAAGTTTCGCTTTAAATATTTTTGAGCAATTCTCGCTGAGACCGGCCCACTATTTACACTTGGTCTTTCAAAATGTTTAAATTTATGCTCATTCGAAAGATCTTGTCGAGTAACTAAAGGAACTGCATTTGGTTGGTCAAATTGATGGACCCCCCGGGACATACGCCAAGCAGAAGAAGAAGAAGAAAGTGTGTATTGTATTTGTGTGTCATCCCATAACTATATTCCGTATTAATTCTAATTGCACTGGCGCTCTGAATCCCGGCCAGCGGCCAACTCACCAAAAATGATTATTTCGCCAACGTACAATGGTCGAAAAAAATTGAAGTTTGGCCAAAACTATTTTTATCAAAACATTTAGAATCAGTGGCTGCGAACACCATGATAATTGAATATTTCTGACAAAAAACAATATGGTGGCCAAATTCAATATGGCCGACAAATATATTTATTTTTCCAAATGAAGCTCCTATCTTTTATATTTCCAAAATCATGTTATTGTGAAGGGGTTGTTGAAGAAATTTTCGAATTATGACAGTTCGAGTGAGGCAACAATTGGCAAAAATCGAGGGGTCCTCAATAACCTTTTTGATTGTAACTACTGAGGGGTCCATCAATTTGACCAACCGAATACAGTTTCGTTACTTACTCGACAGGGGCTTTCGAATGAGCATAAATTTAAACATTTTAATAGACCAAGTGTTTATAGTGGGCCGCACGGTGTGCTAGAACACACATATTATCGAACTTGCATGAACCTCCGATCTTTTTTCACTAAAAGTTAGCCTTGATAGTCAAGAAAAGCTTGCGAAATATTAAAAAATCTTTCATCGGCAAAAAATTGAAAAAAGTCGATTTATGTATTTTTACCCTTCTTCCATATATGAGTTCATAGGATAATATTAGAGTTATACTAATTTTGATGCATTGCAGACTTATTTGATATACCTAGATTACGAATCGATTACAAGACGTTTCAAATTGAGCATAATTTCTACCTACATTCACACAATGTGACCAGCCCATTGTGGTATGCCGTTTATTAACGACATCGCATTTTTACATAAATTTATTAAGGTAAACATACTACAACTTATCAAGTTTCAATCAATGTTTCCTATTCTACTGAATAATTGAAATTATTGGAGTTCGTTATTGAACATGAAGCTTTTTTAAGATAACAGACAATTGTATAATTACATGCAACCATTAAATAAACCGCCATACAATTATATAAGGCAATGTACTGTTTCAATTTTGTATGGTATGTTCACTCTAGCTGATTTTGTTATTCACATTTGTTTTGATTGAAAGATATTCCTTGTATGAGTAACTTTTCAAATATTATATAATATATATTTGAAAAGTTGTCATGCCGATTTATATTGAAATCTTGCAGCCGCTGGTTGGGTGCGTTTGCTAAAACCTCACATCATTAACATATCCTTAGTTACCTTCATATACTTAAAACTAAATACATACCAGAAAACGGGGTAACTTTGATAGTTTTTTGAGAGAAAATCGAAATTTTTTTTATTTGTAAAACAAGCACTGGTTTGTTAGTTATCGATTGTACATGAAAGATTGCATAACGGTTCGATCTTAATGAATCTATAGTTTTTCATATAATCGAAAGTCAGTTTTTGGTAATGGGGTAACATTGATAATGAGTAGATAAGCACATGAAAATCCAAAACAAACTATTGTTTGACATCATCACAGTTTGAATTGGATTGGAGAATGTTAATAGAGTAACTGGATTAGATTTTATCAATTAAAGTACAGAATTTATTGAACAAAAAACATCTTTAAAAGGGTTTTCAGTCAAAACAAACATAATAAACACCATTATAAGTTGATAATAATGGGTATAAACATATATCTCTGAATAGATATCTATCGATAATCATGTTTCGACATTGAATTCACCATAAATGAATCGTTTTTGGAACATGAATAAGTATAAATCGACTGAATCCCGTAAAGTACATGAGGCGTTGCATACCTCTAGGTTTTTAATGTTATATGGGAATTTGTGACTTTGATTACAAAAATGATTCCAAATTGTAAAACTGTTTTTCGCTATGAGGTTTGATACCGGATTCATGTTCTACTATAGCTAGGCCATCAAGCATACGTACCGAATTCATTATAGTTTCATGAAATAGTGATAGTAAAACAGATTGTTTGTGAGCGTTTTGAAAGTACCAAAATCTCATCATTTTTTAATATTCGAATATAAAGCCTCACATACTCTTGATTGGCACGAAAACAGCTCAGAGGTGAAGTGTCACACTGATACTCCTTAGTTTCGTATTCGTTTTGCTTAACTGAATAACATAATTTTGGTTATTTTGTTTAGTGTACGTTGCGGATCCCGCACTATCAAAGTTACCCGCATTTTCAAAGATACCTCGTTTTACGATAATAAAATTTATGTGTCCATGTTGGTTATTGAAATTGTTGTGTCTATTTCGCAAAATGTGCCCTCCATAAGTGCGAAGTCGTGAATAAAAGGGCTGGATTACGTTGGATCGATTTGTTACCGTCGCCACATTTATCCGAAGTAATCCAGCCCTTTTACTCAAAATCAGGCACTTCAAACCCCAAATATAATGTGCGCATTGCATATGAGTAGATTAGTGACTGCATAAAACTTGTATCACGATGAGCTTGAGACCACCTTAAGGCTATATAAGCCATTCACTGTTAATCATGTTATAGTGAACCCGCTTTCAAGAAGTTTGCGCGTATAAGCACATGAATACAGCTTATACTGCCATGTGTATCAATTTCTGGGAATTCCTATTCTGATTAGAAAACTATACCACATACGTAAAATATTACTGATTTTATTCAGAAAGAAGAATACAAAGCGTTCGTATGAGCTTTTCTGAAGTGAAAAGTGAAATTTCCATTATATAAAATACGGCATACCACCATGGGCTGGTCATATTATGTCAGTGTATGTAGGAAATGATGCTTAAATCTAAGAATTCATTCATGTTAAAGATATGTCATGTCAAATTGGTCATTAGGTCGTTAAAAGTCATCATATTAGTGTATCTCTAATATTCTCCTATGAACTCATATATGGAAAAAGGGTAAAAATACAAAAATCGTCTTCTTTCAATTTTTTGCCGATGAAAGATTTTTTACTATTCAGCAAGCTTTTTTTGACTACCAAGGCTAACATTTAGTAAAAAAAGATCGGAGGTTCATGCAAGTCCGATAATATGTGTGTTCCAGCACACCGTGGGCCGGTTTCAGCATAGCATAGACTGACTGTACATGTCAATGGTTGCTACTCCGTGATTGATCGGAACTGGTAAGAATTGCACTACGATCCAAATGAATAAGGGATGGGAGTTTCCGCTTACTCTCGAAGTGCAATTTTAGCAGATCTAATATTATTGATCAATAACGGCGCCGGCCAAGTCCTTACACTCAGTTGGGATGGGGAAGGAATGTTAGGGTGTAATGATTGTTGCTTCTAGAGACCGAGAATACCTCTGCATCTCCACAATCACCACGGGAAGGGTGTTTATTAGTGAGGGAGGAAAAGATCTGGGAGTCACCTCTGGTCGGTGATGCGATCCATGAACAAGGGGGAAATATACAACTTATATTTAAAACTAGTTTTGTATTTTTGTCTCGAGAAGTTTTTGGTAGAAGCTTTAAAAAATACGTCAACATCTATAATGTCGAACAATTCAAAAGACGTTTTTATTAATGACGAAAACTGAAAATAACATGTATATATTTTAAATTATATGAAACAGGAATAATGCCGACACTTGTAGTGACGAACCATACATAGTTTGTTTGAAAATTACATATGAGTATTACGGTGCATTTTGTCTCAATATGGTAGAAATTTTAAAAAATACGTCAACATTCACAATGTCGAACAATTCAAAAGATAATTTTAATAATGTCAAAAATTGAAAAATATATGTATATTGAAATTGTATAAGAAAAAAGCATAATGCCGACACTTATAGTGACGAACCATACAAAGTTTGTTTCAATATTACATAAAAGTTACGCTTTCAAGAAAAAATGTGTTATCATAAGCATGAAACGAACTCACCAGTTGGTAATCCATTCTCGACTGAACACAAAACTGACACTGACAGCAAAACTTCTTGGCGTCCCGAAAACAAACCGTCTTGCTTGGGCCTTCCCAAATACCTACCCAGCAAGACGCTCCAAAACAGGAAAAGTAATCTCCGACGCCGAAAACACGCGCGGAACCGTGAGAAAAATCTATCGGACGACGCAAAACCGAACTGTCCTGCTTGGGCTTCAAAAAGCACTACCCAGCAAAACGCTCCAAAACAGGGGAAAAAAATCTCCGGCGACGAAAACGCACGAAATCGCGAGCAAAATCTATCGGACGACGCAAAACCGAACCGTCCTGCTTGGGCCCACGAAGCACTCTGTTTATAGTGGGCCGGTTTCAGCGAGAATTACTCATTGCAGAAGTTCTTCTACGAGCATTACAAGGTGTTTCTTGAGATTGATTGACCGCCCGTTGTTGCTACTCCAGTATTGCCAGATCAGCTGAACTTACACAAGGAACCAACCAGATGACTGCTTGGAACTAACAGACACCCTCAGTGTATAAATGCTGGTGATCTTCTATATTTAGGCAACAATGGCGCCTGCCACGTCAGACTACTGACCAATAAGCGGAAGGGGGAGAAATTGATGCTGCATTAAACTGGCTCCCATAGTCGACCGGACAAACCCCTGCACATACGCCGGTTTATGCGGGAAGGTGTAGGACTGGTACAATTTTATTGCAGAGAAGCTTGCAGTTTGGTTAGCAGACTGCCTATGAATCAAGCGTAGAGAAAGGCATGCTATAATGATGGAAGAATGGAAGCGTAGGGAAACGGTCCGTTCCTGGTTCTAGCAAATGCTATGAAAATGAATCCATGCTATATGATAGATCTTCTGTGATAGATTTTGAGTTAAAGATAGAAGCAAGTGAAAGGTACAACTACCGTGCTGCATCGAATTGCCGGACGCTTCGAAAGCCGGACACTGGACGGGATCTGAAGCATCCAGACACTTAGAATCAAGACGGTACAAAGGCCTGGGATTGAACCCATGACCTTTTGCTTATGAAGCAGAAGTGGTAGCCATTAAACCAACAACCCCGTCTCTACGAGCATTACAAAGAGTTTATATTTAAGCAAACTTTTTATCTTGATAACTTTTGGAAGTCGATCACACATTACAACGAAGTTTTTTTTCAGTTGTTTGTGCAAAATTTGCTACAGTTCAACTAAAAATTAGTCTAGCACACCTCTTTGCAATATTTTGATTCTTATTACTGAAATTTAAAAAGAACATTTATTATGTTAACGTTTTAAAAGAACTAAAAAGTAATATTGAAATCAAAAACAAGTTGCCAATGAAATTACAGAAAAGTACTTTGATTTCATTTCTAAATTTCTCGAAGAATCATACTAGGATATTTTTTATTTTCCCAATGATTTTCGTCAGATTCCACGCAACGTTTTTTCTACAGACATGTTAAGGTAGTCTTCAAGAAATATCGTAAGAGATAGCTACAGGTAAACAACAATAAACTGTGAGAGATCTGATTTATTTTAGAGTTTGTGGTAGTATCTCTCCTGAAGATTTTTTTTTAGAAACTCCTCAATAATTTCAATTAATTACTGCAAGAATCTCTCAATACATCCAACGATTACTGTAAAAGAAGCATCCATTTATCCTTTTTTTCAAGAATTGCTCGAAAAAATCCATATTCATTTCCATAAGATTTTTTTTAAGAATTGTTCGGGTGATTTCTCCAAAATTACCTTCAGAAACGTCTTTATAAATTCGTCAGATTTTTATTGTTGCTCATTATTATTACATTGAATACTAATTTACTCAGAAATCATGAAGAAAAGTTTTTGATACAATTCCTTGGATAATTTTTGAAGATCTTTTATGTAGCTGGGGGATGCGAACTGAAAATCAACTGGCTGCCGTTAATATCTAAGATATGTTTCTAACTTACACGCAGCCAGAAACCTTCTGATAAAAACTATTTTTTGGTTTAATTGCCTGCATTGAACAGATGAAGCTTTGTTAGAAGTATTTTAAGTATGCACTTTGAAGTGTTCTTCAAACAGGGTCTTCTTCTACTTTTTGGAGGCACCATTCCGGTGACCTCCCTTGACGAGTGTTGAACTAGCTGCAAGTTGAAAACACCAAAATAAAGAAAAAAAAAGCTATCAATGTAACTTGGGAAAGTAGAAGCATTAACCTAAGAATGCTAATGTCGCTACTGTTCGTGTTACCAACATCTAGTTTGCCACGCGCTGACAGCCTGAGTACCGGGTCTCAAAGTGTCAAATCAATTTTTAAAAACATAACAAATCATCCTCTACAACATAGCATTGAATAAACAATTAAAAACTACAGATAAAGGTATTTATAAATTAGTTCAGTTTTGTGACGACAGCGCTACTAGCGTTCTATTGCTAATATATCTATTCTTGGGAAGGACACTTTGATGAAAAGTAAGCTCTTTCCCAGTGGAGATATAGTACAAAGAAAAAGAAGAAGAAATTGTGGCGTTTCCGCATAAACTGTAAAGATAACTACGTCAAAAGACCTCCTCATAACCATTTTGAGTCATAGCTTAGACCGGTAGTCACCAAATTGCGGCCCTCGAAAAGTTTTGAAAAAAAAGCAAAATAAAAACAGTTTTTGAATGTTTATGTCATGTGGCGTGTAATTTAGTAACTTCATGATGAAAGCATTCACATTTCTTCGTTTTTGAAACCATAGGTATCATTAGGTACCATTTGTTATAGGTATCATTTTTTGCTATCTCAAATCGATATAATAACGTTTTGGGCAATGATTTATTTTCATCATTGTGGTTTATGACATTTCCAATTTTTATTTTTGTGCATCCCTATCTTTTTTTTTATTTTTTGAAGCCTTTACTGAGTATAGATTTCTCACAATTATATAAATTTAAGTTTTTGCAAGACTTTTGAAAATATATATTTATTATTTTTTTACCGGAACATATTTAATTTAAATAAATTAACTCATTACGCGTGGTAAAAATAGACAAATTATGGGTAAAATTATGAAAAAAAAAATCCACGTGCTCGGCTGGAATTGGAGGCAAGATTCTTGTAGGCTAGGCGAGCGCTTTACCAACTACCGAGTCACTTGGTGACCCAATAACTCAGTTGGTTACAAGTTTAGAATTCAAATCCCCACAGACCACGCAGACCTTTTTCATAACCCATTTCCATCCATCTCATGTTTTACTACACACGCAGGCAGAGCGAGTGCGATTTGTTTAGTTTTGAAACTATATGCCTATCATACCTACATGGATGAATATGGGTTATGAAAAAGGTCTGCGTGATCTGTGGGGATTTGAATTCTAAACTTGTAATTAACTCAGTTAGTGGCTCGGTAGCTTAGTTGGTAAAGCGCTCGTCTAGCCTACAAGAGTCCTGGGTTCAAATCCCAGCCGAGCACGTGGATTTTGTTCATAATTTCACCCAAAATGTGTCCATCTATATCACGCGTAATGAGTTAATTAATTTAATAACCATGCGGATTGGATTGCCGATCAGCTCAATATAAGCGTCAATTCATATATTATTTATTTGTTTTTAATTTTTATTTTTTTATCATGAAATTCGATTTGAATTTTTTTCAATTCCACGAGGCATTTCTTCTGTGATAATTTGATTGTAGAAAAATATAAAATTGCGTTTGAAAAACTGTTTAATTTATAACCTTTAAATAACACAATTTTTCAAAAATACAAAAATATTTGAAAAATCGTATAAAATTTCTCTAATATGCGTGCCCATCTTTTAAGCCAATAATGAAATAATTTTGATTTCTGAGCTCAGAAATATATAAACATATACCAAAAGGTACCTCGTCTAAAGGCGGGGTTGGGTATTGGAGGTTAGGAATTATCAAGAGATTTCAGGAATTATCAAGCGATTTTTTGTATGTAGCTTAAACTCATAATGGGGCCTTCCTTAGCCGAGTGGTTAGAGTTCGCAACTACTAAGCAACATAATGCTGAAGTTGTCTGGGTTCGATTCCCGGTCGGTCCAGGATCTTTTGTCTCGTAATGGAAATTTCCTTGACTTCTCTGGGCATAAAGTGTGAAAATGGCAACTTTTGGCAAATAAAGCTCTCAGTTTATAACTGCACACTTAAAATAAATCACAGTATCCTGTGAAGTAAATCACCGAAATTGAACTGTAAACAACAAAATTACAGATTTTCCTGTGAAATCCACTATTTTACCGACAAAATCCGTGAAATCAACTATTTTACTGGAGAAAATCCGTGAAACAAACAATTTTACTGTAACCCTGTGAAATACTAACGAACAGTTCGGTAACAGCATTATTTTCACCGAAATTGTGTGACAGTCGCTCTGGCAGGCATGGGCTTCCTTTTGTTGCAGTTTTTGCACACCACTAACAAACAGTTTAAGCTAGCCTAGTGGTAGCAAGCCTACTTCCTGATCGGTAGGTCGGGAGTTGGATCCCCGGTCTGAGCCATTTTCTTATTTTTCTTTATGATTTCGTTCAAAGATTTTACAGATTGTTCGGTGATTTTTCACCGAAGCTTCAGCTGTTGAGATTGCGGTGAAATTTCACCGTAATCCATATTTTTTTTAAGTATGTGGGGAAGTGTTCATTGAACACTAAGCTGAGAAGCAGGCTCTGTACTAGTGAGGACGTAACATCTAGAAGAAGAAGAAGAAGAAGAAGAAGAAGAAGAAGAAGAAGAAGAAGAAGAAGAAGACGAAGAATAAGAAGAGGAAGAAGAAGAAGAAGAAGAAGAAGAAGAAGAAGAAGAAGAAGAAGAAGAAGAAGAAGAAGAAGATTAATTCATGATCATCTTAAATCCTTTGAAGACCCTTAGGATTCTCAAATCTAGCTGTAATCTTGAATTCATTTTCAAAGTTAAATAGTTCTCAAATGTTTTGTGGGATATTCCGCATAGCAATCTTCATACTCCGCTGGATACCTGTTCAGAATCCTTAAGGTTTTGCTAGTAATGTTTAGAACTAGAAAATTACATCATTCCACTAGAAACTAACAGGACGCCTGAGACCTTAGGAATTTACATTTGTCAAGCAACTAATAACATCTTTTAAGAATCCCGCAAGAAACCTTTAATGTCCGATATGAATACCCAGATTTTGGTCAGTATTTCCAAGGTTCCACTGAAAATTCTCAGAAGCTCGCTATAAGAACATATTATCCCGTAAGGATACTCCAGAATACAGTTAGAAAACTCCTAGGCCTAGCTAAGGATCACCAGGATAAGAATCTATGACATTTGGTCGAAAGACATTTGGTCGAATGACATTTATTCGAATGACATTTATTCGAATGACGTTTGGTCGAAAGTACATTTGGTCGAAAGGACATTTCGTCGAATAGATATTTGGTCGAAAAGGTTTAATTATAACAGAAACCATAAGACATATGATCGAACCGACATTTCGGGGAAAGAACATGTGTTCGAATCTAAACAGTATGGAAGTAAATTTTTACGTTAAGTCTCATTATCATCGAGAGTAGCATTTTTTCGCTAATATGCAGAGTTATTGAATAACTGAAACAAGTATCAGCCATTTTACTGCTGCTTTTCCATTTAGGCATGATCTGCGAGTTGGGATTAGCTGATCTTAAATGAAAACATGCCAACTTTTGCTCCTCAGCCAACTCGTCTTTCCTTACCCGATATATAGAATAAACACAATTTTCTTATTCAGTTATTCAAAGCTCCTACCGTAAACCCTGTAATGCACCCAATGTGATCAACACCGACAGTAAAGTCATATATTTGCTTGAGGAATGTTATTAAGCTGGAAGTCACAATAAGCCAATTGGTCATAGGCGAGTAACTGACATATAACACTCTTTTCGCTATAAAGATTTCCCTTGAAGCAATTTTTTTCTGCCGTTCAAAGTCTGATTTACGCATCAAAAAATCATACCCACGTCCGTAAACTGCAAAACCCGAAATTTGGTACATCAGATGAAGTTTATTATCAGTAGTTTATTACGAAGAACGATGACGTTTAAAAAGAATAATTAATTTAGCAAATCATCATGCATCGTTGAGCAGTTTGACAAAGAATGATGATATTTTAAAAGAATAATAAATTCTCTAGATCTTAATATTGCAGTCAATGTACAAAAAAAACTAATTCTAAAAAGATCATCAGTATAATCATCGAAATCCTAGATATCGGGATATAACTCATTAAATAATACATAGATGTATGGAATTGAAAATATGGCTACAACTAAATATCCCGTTTTTTTCACTCAACAACAGGTAATAATTCAGATTATTCAAAAGAATTCATTATCTTACCAAATTTGCAAAACTTAGAGAACAATAATCAATTTTACCTAATGATCTTTCAATGGACCATTTCAAAATAAGATTTCGACCAAATGTCCATTCGACCAAATGTCCTTTCGACCAAATGTACTTTCGATCAAATATCATTCGACCAAACGTCATTCGACCAAATGTTATTCGACGAAATGTCCTAAAGCCCCAGGATAGCATTAGGAAAATTTTGATCCATGTGGCCCGCAAGCCTTATCCAAATTTTGATATGGCACGCATTATACTCCAGCCTGAGCAACATTGGATCGTTTTTTTCAAATGTCTAACATTATACAGAATCTCTATCGTATTCATCGCACGCTTCAATTACCTTTTTGAAAATATTGTGTAGTTTCGACTGTGTTTGTGTGTCATTTATTTATCTTGGTATTGACAAAGAAATTCTATAAAAAGCCAAAAGACCCGACTTTTAACTTGGCCTGCTTCTATTGTTATGACTGCTTTTATAAACGCTATGCATGTAATTTTACAATTAAAGGAACAGTGAGCTGAAGAGGCGAAACGAAATTTATGATAGAAACTAATGAACCTTTTGATGCTCTTGTGTTGATGCTTATGCTTTATTCAAAAGAGCTTTTCAAAATTCGAAGAAGAATTTGTATTACTTACCGGCATACTCAAGTGAGCTGGTCATACAGCGTGAATGCCTGAGATAAGATATTGGGACTCTCGTTGAGATACTCAAAGAGATTTCTGTTTTTTTTAACATTACAAACACACGGCCTTTTAGAAGTAAATAGGCGCGTACGGTAGCAGTTGGTGCAATTTGGGGCAATATCAACGAAAATTGAGCTCTGGAATGCGATAAGTGTGAAGCTGACTTGCTTTCCAAATGACTAACACAAAAACCACACAGAGATTTACAAAAGTTTACAAATTTCGATGGTTTTCAAAAATGTTGCCAAAAACGAATCCATTTTGTTGCCAAAATCGAGGGGTGCCAAAAATGGAGCATGCCAAAAACGGAATTCCACTGTATCAGAAGCTTAAAGAATTTATGAAAGTTTCAATACTTGACTTCCTAAAAGCCTCAGGTATGGTTTTGATCATGATATTATCTTGGAATTTCTTCATATTTATAAAAAAATAATATTTGCAAGAGTAGTGATTGATCCTTTGACTCATTCTCTTGCTTTTGTAAATTTGAGCGACTAACCCTTGCTCGGTGTACAATGCGGTTATCGAACTATATCGCGAATCTGGTTGGGCTCTATCATAGATCGCATCACCAACTATGAGTGATTCCCAGATTCTTGCCTCATCGCACAAAATCAATATCTTTCCATGACAGCTGGAGATGGAGATGCAGAGGTATATTCGATAAATAGTAAAAACGCTTGCCTAACTAAACAATCCTTCCCCGATGACCGTAAGGACGGGGCCGGTGCCGTTTTTGACTTTTCAATTTTGAGCTCTCGATTTTTGCACATTGAGAATAGTAAGCTTATCCCAATCCCCATTCACGGAATCTCTGTGCAATTTCGATAGTTCTGGTCAATCCTGAAAGACAACACAATGCCGACTTACTTTTTACCTGAGAGAGACTCGCGAAGAGGAAAAATTTCAACGTCATATGCAGCCCAGATTCCACTGTCACAAAACGTCAAATGCAGCCCACCGTTTTAATGGTTGCAAAAGTGAAAAGTATTGTATTCACAATGAACTGTTAGTACAAATCTCTGTCGGCGGAGCAGTTTTTTCTAAAGTTGCAGATAAATCTGAACACAGGATTAGTTATTTCTAATATTAGCTACGTTTGCTGGCATGAAATTTCACTCAAAAGGCTATTTATGATTCGGTGTGATGCAAACGCAATCATTTTTTGCTGAGAGGTTCATGTGAAGGTTTGAACGGCTTGCGAATTATTGGTATAAACACAAAGTGGAATAAGAAAAAAACTCAGCAATCACAGAAAAAGAAGACCATCTTCGCGAGTCTCGTCTCAGCTTTTTACCATAAATTCGAGTGGTTTCGGTTTATCGGGCAAAGGAGGCTATCGTGCGAGGATGAATACTAGGTTGTATGAACAGTTTGCAGCTCGTCATTGCTATGTTGTCTAAATTCAAATTTTTCTTCAAAATTTTTAATATTATTTCAAAAAGTAGTTCTGAGACTCGAATCTAATTATAAATCTGTTTCCGGAATCAATTTTGAACGACGAATCTGAAAAAGAAATAATTTCAATACCCCTCGAAAACCCAATTGCATATGACTTGTTACTTGTTCAATGCAAATCACACTTAATTTCAAATTGTAGGAATTTCCGGGATTTTTGGTAAGTATCCCGGGATCCAGGATTTATTTAGATCCCGTTTTTTGGTTGTGGGCAAGACCCTCTAATTCAAACCTCTGGCTCATTGCTTTAATTTTTTTGTTCACTAAAAATTGGCCTTGACAGTCAATCGAGCAGAAAACCCTCAACCGCCGCAAATCAATTGAATATCACACCTTTTGTTGGTAAAAATCATTTGAAACGTTCGTTGAGTGCTCGAGAGTCTATTGGGGGAACTTATTTCCAAACGCAATTGTTATCGAGGACCATTTACGCACGATCTGACAGTGCTGCCAGCGCGATCGTCCATTGTTAGCCAAGCTGACCTCCGACGGTAGCCCCATTCATCGGTTCAATCAACCGTCAACTGAAATCCGACCGAGCTGGTCAGTTAACAATTGATTTTGACACTACTCGACCGCCGCCATGGTGATCTCTCTGCTCAGGTGCTCCATGAAGTAACCTTCAAATCCTTCTCCTGGGGTGGACTCGTAAATCACACAAAAGCCTGCTTAGTCTAATCTACGAGGTGATGATGAAAAAAGAGAAGGTGATGCCACTCATCGCTGAAAACACCAACTTTGTCTGTCAAGTTTGACGACGAAGACAACCAAGTAGGCGCTGTGCGATCACGTCTTGGTTGTCGCGGCTTGCTACGATTGCTAGATGGTTTCTCTTTCTCTCCCCCTAGTTGTGTCTGACAGGGCAGGTGTGTGATGCAATTGCGTGATTATGATTATGACGGAGACCCCTTCGGTTACCTAGAGTGCCTATTAAACAATTATTATCTGCTGGTTTAAGAGTTTACGACTATGATGGCGACGGAGCAGTACTTCTGGAGTTCCACAGGCGATTCGGATTAGTGTAATGACGGTTCTTGCTCGGCGGGTTGCGCTTTGCGGTTGATTTTGACTGTTTCGATGCGGTTGAGCGTGAGTAATTGTGTGTGGCTAGCGAGTGAAAGTGGAATCGTGTGAGATTTAAGAAGGGGGAAAACACGGGACCCTAGATCCGAATTATAATATCCAAACTCGCCAAGGGCAAAAAGTCGATTAAATAGAACAATAATAATAATAATAACCCAAAATCCAAAATCCAAAATCCAAAATCCAAAATCCAAAATCCAAAATCCAAAATCCAAAATCCAAAATCCAAAATCCAAATCCAAAATCCAAAATCCAAAATCCAAAATCCAAAATCCAAAATCCAAAATCCAAAATCCAAAATCCAAAATCCAAAATCCAAATCCAAAATCCAAAATCCAAAATCCAAATCCAAAATCCAAAATCCAAAATCCAAAATCCAAAATCCAAAATCCAAAATCCAAAATCCAAAATCCAAAATCCAAAATCCAAAATCCAAAATCCAAAATCCAAAATCCAAAATCCAAAATCCAAAATCCAAAATCCAAAATCCAAAATCCAAAATCCAAAATCCAAAATCCAAATCCAAAATCCAAAATCCAAAATCCAAAATCCAAAATCCAAAATCCAAAATCCAAAATCCAAAATCCAAAATCCAAAATCCAAAATCCAAAATCCAAAATCCAAAATCCAAAATCCAAAATCCAAAATCCAAAATCCAAAATCCAAAATCCAAAATCCAAAATCCAAAATCCAAAATCCAAATCCAAAATCCAAAATCCAAAATCCAAAATCCAAAATCCAAAATCCAAAATCCAAAATCCAAAATCCAAAATCCAAAATCCAAAATCCAAAATCCAAAATCCAAAATCCAAAATCCAAAATCCAAAATCCAAAATCCAAAATCCAAAATCCAAAATCCAAAATCCAAAATCCAAAATCCAAAATCCAAAATCCAAAATCCAAAATCCAAAATCCAAAATCCAAAATCCAAAATACCCAAGATGGCGCCGATCGAATCCCCAAGGGGAAATCTGTTCGAAACCATTTAGAGAATTCTGTTAGAATTCCTAAAGAAGATTCTGTTCGAATACTGAATGGGGATGCTGTTCGGGGATTCCAAATCTCAAAATGGGATTCTGTGCGAATTTCGATAGGAAATTCTGACTGAATCCCGATAGGGAATTCTGTTCGAATTCCGTTAGGGGATTCTGTTCAAATCCCGATAAGGAATACTGTTCGAATCTCGATAGGGGATCTCGAAAGGTATTCACTTCGAATCTAAATTAAATCTAAGGCAAATTCAAAACCAATTCTAAACCTATCTAAACAAGCAATGCATTAAGTTTCAGTTCACAAAGAAAGTTATCCTTGAAGTGACTTCCTGAACAAAAAGCACAACCCTAATTGCAAAGTACGTCACGTGTAATTTGATAACATTGTTTGCCTTACGCAAAGTGCAATTCTTTCACGTTCTACTCGATTACGCGCGCGTCGCGGCCAAACAAAGCCCTTTGTGCGTAAACCGCAGTAGGCGAACGTGTATTTCGCACGCTTTGCCTGCTTCGATTGCCTGAAAAAAGAACGTCTAAACGTTCGATCTGATATTCAGAATATCTTCCCCGCATTCACACGATTCAATTAGCGTTCAATTACCAAATCTCATTAGCTCATGGAAATTAGTTACAGTGATCATCAGCGTTTCTTAGAACGATTGCGCAATCTGGGCCCGCTGAATTAGCGATATTGCATCAATGGAAGCGGGCGGAAGAGCACTCACCGGAGGCGGAATAATTATCATAATAGTTTCATCAAGCCGTCATCTCAATCTTCATCAGCGTCGCCTAAACTCGAATCTCATCTCCAAAGAGACACCTGCTGTTGCGTCGCTGTTGCCGCCGCCATATGATTAGTTTCCAAATACAATGGCAAACCGATCGCCGCAGTCAGGACCGCCCTCAGGGTTTCAAGTCTTGTCGCATCGCGTAGAGGATTTTGGGGCGAATTTGGCACTTTAAGTTTCTCATCTTTAATTAAACACGGTGTCATTTAGTTGACGGGGTTGGTGGTCTGATGGCTACCGCTTCTGCTTCATATGCAGAAGGTCATGGGTTCAATCCCAGGCCCGTCCCTTTCCTCGTACTTTGTAGTTGTATATCTCTCACTTGCTTCTATATTCCATTCTAAATATACCACACTCAAACTATTCGTTCATAGCAAACGCTAGAACCAGAGACGGACAAGAAACCGTTTCCCTAACGCTTCCTACTTCCACGCGCACGCCTTTCTTACGCCTGATACATAGGCAGTCTGCTAACCACAAAAGCAAACCTCTCTGCCATGCCTTTCCCACAATCCATACACTCCCGCATGAACTGACGTGGATGCAGTGGAATATACGGTCTACGTGGGAGTCAGTTCAATGCATCATCAATTCCTCCCCCTTCCCCTCATTGGTCTGCATTCAGACGTGGCAGGTGCCATTGTTGCCTAAAAATAGAAGATCACCAGCACTTATACACTGAGGATGCCTGTTAGTCCCAAGCAGTCATTCGGTTGGTTCCTTGTGTAAGTGCAGCTGATCTGGCGATACTGGAGTGCATCCACGGGCGACCAATCAAGCTCAAGCTCAAGCTTTAATTAAACACGGTGTCATTTAGAATTAAAAAAAACACCTAAAGTATTGCTGTGTGCGTTTGAAACGCAAATATCAAATGCGGAAACACCAAATGCGGTAAGATTTTCTACAAGAAAAGCGGTGTCAAAAATTGATTTTTCTTGCTAGGTCGGCGGTGATTTTGAAAATCGTTGCTATAGGTGTCCTTGGATTGCTTTGTGTTTCCGTATTCGGAGCACATTTAGTCAAGATATGCATCTCAAAAGCAAACAGCAATGGAGTTTAGGAGCTTTTCAAATTACATACAAAATAACGCATGGTGGAAATACAGGTTTTCTTCTCTAAGAGTCAGAAAAGTCTTTGATAGTCGCATACTCTTGCGATAAATTTTAAACATTAAGAAATCTCTATTTTTTAAAGGATAAGCGCTTATGGGTTTAATGTGCCTTAATAGTTTTTCAAAGTTTAATGAAACATAAATACAATGGTTTATACGAACTTTTTGAAAAATAAATTTGATACATTCGATAAAGACAATTTAGGCTAACAACTTTTTACAGTTTTACAGCAATATGGAGTAGTTTATTATACTTAAGATGATTATAACACGGAGCCAAACCACAAATTTTCAAGAGCACTAGTCTAGAGAACCAAACAACGCTTTGAGCTGAAATTTGATGGATGGATCATCACCAGCATGCAACCAATAGATAAAATTTTCAACGCGGACGGTTGTCAGGTTCTCTTCTGAACTCGATGACTTCAGGATAAATTAAGAAGGCATGCTCCCAGATCCTCTCTCGTAAGGGAGCAATGGACAGGTAAAAATCTTACGAAAAACGAAAAACAGGATGTATACATAATAAACAAATCAACTAAAAATAGAATGCTTGATTTGTTTCCATTGTTCATATAAAACTTACCATAGAAGATGATATAATGGTTTCCGCTTTTTTAAGTCATATTGTATGCAATCTAAGTGGGGCAAGACGGTCAGTAAATGGCTGGGCATGGCGTACCATCGGTACCTCGCATTGGTACCTCGCGTACCTGCAGGAATAAAATAGACCCCTTTGTGCGGTCCTTAGCCTCTTGCCCAGCAACTCTTATCCCTACCTCCTCGTGGTACTGGCCGGGGTACGAGTAACCTTGGGGAAGATCGGGTAACCAACCCCCGGTGGGAACTTTGGTCGTATGCTGACAGGGAAGGGGGGGTTTGCTTTTGCTTTTGCCTTTGCAAACCTGGAGCGTCTGTACTCAATGTTAGGAGCGGCTCACAACAGCGTCTGTTCCCCATGTCAGGGGCGGCTGATCATCGTCCGAGTGCCAGAGAAGGACTCTAAGCTAAACTGCGTACTATGGCCCTCCGAACATTTAGGGGGAATGGTCCTCCGGAAATCTAGGGGGTTGGTGTCAGGCCTTGCAAGCCAACCGTAAAAACACATCAGCACAGGAACGTCAACGAGAGAATACGGACCGGAACAATCGGCAAAGACCACAGCGACGAAAAAGGACTAGCGATTGGAAACTCGGTACGTGGAACTGCAAATCTCTCAACTTCATTGGAAGTACTCGCATACTCTCCGATGTACTGAAGACCCGCGGTTTCGACATCGTAGCGCTGCAGGAGGTGTGCTGGACAGGAGCATTGGTGCGAACGTTTAGAGGTAATCATACCATCTACCAGAGCTGCGGCAACACACGCGAGCTGGGAACAGCTTTCATAATGATGGGTGATATGCAAAGGCGCGTGATCGGGTGGTGGCCGATCAATGAACGAATGTGCAAGTTAAGAATCAAAGGCCGATTCTTTAACTTCAGCATAATCAACGTGCATAGCCCACACTCCGGAAGCACTGATGATGACAAGGACGCATTTTAAGCGCAGCTCGAACGCGAGTACGACCGCTGCCCAAGCCACGACGTCAAGATCATCATAGGAGACTTAAACGCTCAGGTTGGCCAGGAGGAGGAGTTCAGACCGACGATTGGAAAGTTCAGCGCCCACCGGCTGACGAACGAGAACGGCCTACGACTGATAGATTTTGCCGCCTCCAAGAACATGGCCATTCGTAGCACCTATTTCCAGCACAGCCTCCCGTATCGGTACACCTGGAGATCACCTCAGCAGACAGAATCGCAAATCGACCACGTTTTGATCGATGGACGGAACTTCTCCGACATAACCGACGTCAGAACCTATCGTGGCGCTAACATTGACTCCGACCACTACCAGGTGATGGTGAAACTGCGCCCAAAACTATCCGTCGTTAACAACGTACGGTACTGACGCCCGCCCCGGTACAATCTCGAGCGGCTGAAACAACCGGATGTCGCCAATGCGTACGCGCAGCATCTTGAGGCAGCGTTGCCGGATGAGCGCGAGTTCGATAGGGCCCCTCTTGAGGACTGCTGGAGGACAGTCAAAGCAGCCACTAACGACGCTGCCGAAAGCGTTGTCGGATATGTGGAACGGAGCTCAAGAAACGATTGGTTCGACGAGGAGTGCCAGGAGGTTTTAGAGGTGAAGAATGCAGCGCGGGCTACAATGCTGCAGCATGGCACGCGGCAAAACGTGGAACGATACAGACTGAAGCGGAAACAGCAAACCCGCCTATTCCGGGACAAAAAGCGCCGCCTGGAAGAGGTGGAATGCCAAGAGATGGAGTTGCTGTACCGCTCTCAAGAAACGCGGAAGTTCTATCAGAAGCTCAACACATCCCGCAAAGGCTTCGTGCCGCGAGCTGAGATGTGCCGGGATAAGCATGGGAGCATCTTGACGGACGAACGCGAGGTGATCGAAAGGTGGAAGCAGCACTACGATGAACACCTGAATGGCGCAGAGAACACAGGCACTGAAGGTCAGGACAGCGAAGGCGATGGCTACGTCAGCACAGCGGACAGCGGAAACCAACCAGCTCCCACGATGGGGGAAGTTAAGGATGCCATTCAACAGCTCAAGAACAACAAGGCCGCAAGGCCGCAAGGATGGTATCGGAGCCGAACTCATCAAGATGGGCCCGGACAGGTTGGCCGCTTGTCTGCATCGGCTGATAGTCAGAATCTGGGAAACGGAACAGCTACCGGAGGAGTGGAAGCAAGGCGTTATATGCCCTATCTACAAAAAGGGCGACAAATTGGAGTGTGAAAATTATCGTGCAATCACCATCCTAAACGCCGCCTACAAAGTACTATCCCAGATTCTCTTCTGTCGTCTATCACCTATAGCAAACGAGTTCGTGGGAAGTTATCAAGCAGGTTTTATCGACGGCCGCTCGACAACGGACCAGATCTTTTCCGTGCGGCAAATCCTCCAGAAATGCCGTGAGTATCAGGTCCCTACGCACCATTTGTTCATCGATTTCAAGGCGGCATACGATAGTATCGACCGCGTAGAGCTATGGAAAATCATAGACGAGAACAGCTTTCCCGGGAAGCTCACAAGATTGATCAGAGCAACGATGGACGGTGTGCAAAACTGCGTGAAGATCTCGGGCGAACACTCCAGTTCGTTCGAGTCTCGGCGGGGACTACGACAGGGCGACGGACTTTCGTGCCTGTTGTTCAATATTGCGCTTGAAGGTGTCATGCGGAGAGCCGGACTTAACAGTCGAGGCACGATTTTCACGAGATCCGGACAATTTGTTTGCTTCGCGGACGACATGGATATTATTGGGAGAAAATTTGAAACGGTGGCAGATTTGTTCACCCGCCTGAAACGCGAAGCAACAAGAGTCGGGCTAATGGTGAATACGTCGAAAACAAAGTACATGCTGGTTGGCGGAACTGAGCGCGACAGGGCCCGCCTAGGAAGCAGTGTTACGATAGACGGGGATACCTTCGAGGTGGTGGACGAGTTCGTCTACCTCGGATCCTTGTTGACGGCTGACAACAACGTTAGTCGGGAAATAGCGGAAGTCGTGCCTACTATGGGCTCCAGAAGAAACTGCGGTCAAGAAAGATTCACCCTCGCACCAAATGCACGATGTACAAAACGCTCATAAGACCGGTAGTCCTCTATGGGCATGAGGCGTGGACTATGCTCGAGGAGGACTTGCAAGCTCTTGGGGTTTTCAAACGCCGAGTGCTAAGGACGATCTTCGGCGGCGTGCAGGAGAACGGCGTGTGGCGGCGAAGGATGAACCACGAGCTCGCTCGACTCTACGGCGAACCCAGTATCGTGAAGGTAGCTAAAGCTGGAAGGATACGCTGGGCAGGGCATGTTGCAAGAATGCCGGACAACAACCCTGTAAAGATGGTGTTCGCCACGAATCCGGTCGGAACAAGAAGGCGTGGGGCGCAGCGAGCTAGGTGGATTGACCAGGTACACCAGGACCTGGAGAGCGTGGGTCACAGTCGAGGATGGAGAGAATCGGCCATGAACCGAGTGAATTGGCGTAATATTGTTGGCGAGGCTTTATCAAGATAATTGATGTAAAGCCAAATAAGTAAGTAAGTAAGACGGCCAGTAATTAAATACAAAATAAAATGTTACATTATTTATTTTATTTTGTTTTAATACCACTTGCGAAGCAGACCGTTATTGCTACTTTGAAACATTTGTTGAATAGTACAGTAATTCAGTCTATGTGACTTCAGGTCGAAGACGGTGGAAATAAAATAAAACGTCCCAGTGAGGACGTAAAGGCTATACACTACATGTTTACTTAGTTCAACATTCTTCAACTAGGAGGCCTTAGTGAGTATTAAAATTTAAAAAACCAAAAATCTCATGATGCAGAATAGCTACAGTGTTACTGTTTTCGGTAAAGTCGTTCGTTAGGTTTTGGACTAGGGTAAAAGCACCGGTTTTGGCCAGCCTAAGAGAAAATGTCAATAAAAAATAAATGGGAAGCCGTATTTATAATACAAATATGTCAAATGCAAGCTTTCAATCCATATTATGTGTGTAAAATATCAAAACTGAGCTACGATCATTTTTTCGCTTTGAAAATCCGTTGGTCAATATAGGCCAACGGAACCAGTTTCGGCCAGAGATTTATCTTCGGTTCCTGAATTGGCCAATTGCATTGATTTCTCATGAGAGTGGCCAAGTTAGGAGTGCCCTGGCCAAATTAGGTGTATGTGAGTTAAAATTATAAGGAAAACGAGTTGTTTTTCTTATGTTTTGAGGCAATTTGGACGAGTAAATGAATGTAGTTCTATCATGTGAATGTGATCTACTGAACACAAAAGGTTTCATGCTGATTGGCTATGTAAAACGGTGTATAATCTCCTATGGCTACAACTGGCGTATGGCCAAAACCGGTGCTTCTACCCTATGTGCTGTATGCTTGGTTAGTTCGATATTCTACATTTTGATGACGCTAGGTCGCATTGAAAATTTGAAATTCCAATAGAAGACTGTTGAATCGCGAATATTTAATGAAAATGGCCTATTTTAATATTTAAATAATATTTTTTGCTTTAAACTCGATATAATTCGAAAATGACTACTTCTAGAGATAATTCGAAAATGACTACTTCTAGAGAAATTATTCATATAATCATTATGGCTTAGTATCATTTCAAGATGCTTACTGCACACTTAATTTAGAATGCCGAATCTCGGCTAATTTAAACCGAGATCCACACAGCCGAGTAGTCGGCAAACAAATTTCCTGGGATCTCAGCAAATAAAAGCCGAATATCAGTGTATCGTGCTTCGATACCGGACAATTTGTTAGCTGAGTCTCGGTTTAAATCGGGAAACCGAGATTCGCACAGCCGAGCTCGAGAAAAAAATCTAAGTGTGTGTATCATCAGAACGTATTTATTTTGACAAAAAAAAAAAATCAAAATTTTGAAAATCGACCAAAAGTTGTTCTTAGAAAAACTTTTTTGTTAAAAATTTCTCCATCATGAAACTTTGTCCCAAACATCTGTTTACTATTAAGATTCTATGGTGAAAATTTAAAAAATATTAAAAATGGGGTTTTTGTGTAATTTAAAATTTAAGTTTTATTTTTGATTTTTTTATGAAAATAAATATAATATTTTTTCAGTGTATATTTTTTTCTTATAGTCCAAACGGTTCACTAAGTGTTCTTTATAGAACACTTTTTTCTAAAATCAACAGTTTCGGAGTTAGAATTTTTCAAATAAGTTACATACAAAAATGTATAGGCCATTTTCAAAAGTTACACTTGAGTCAAAATGATCAATTTTTCTATGGAAAACACTTATTCTACCATACCAAAAACATGTGCAAAGTTTAATCCAAATCGAAGACTATCGAGGACGATTTTTATTTTTTTCGACTCATTCTGGATGGAATTCGTCAGCTGTCAGTTGATAACTATGGAAGTGCTCATGAGAAGTTTAGAAGTAGGCTTCTGTAGCGTCAGAAAGAAGAAGAATAAATTTGGTGGTAATTATTTGCACTTAAAAATGCGTCATTCTTGTTAATTAACGTCCAAGCTGTCGGGCACGTAAATTCACATGTATTTTTAGGGAAATTCACATGTATTTTTAGGGAAGCTGCTTGCGCAGACTGAATGTTTTGACGTTTCCATTTAAATTCTAGGAATAAAATGAATGATTCCAGCTATTGAAAATTAATCAGTTCTATGTTACCAACCTTTACAGGAACATCGAAAGGAAGGCTATGTGAATTCAAAAGTGACAATGAATATGTTAGGTAAAATGTGTGAAAGAAGTGGGAGGGGTCCCAAAAATAATTAACTTAATTTTCGAGTCTAGTACATGACACTGATAACGGCCTTATAGTGGAGGTCGAGTTACGCGTATCTGTCAAAGGATACAAACTCTAGTGCAATTAAATGGTACAGTACTAAATTCGGTTTTCATTTATTTACAAGTATTCCACTAAACAATTCGAAGGTTTATTATTGTTTTCAATTTTGATTTTATTGCATAAATTATTTTTGAGAAAAAAAAATCTTATATAACTTTTGCGGATATAAACAAACGTAGCAAATCCAAGATGGTTTGGTTGAGACAATTAGTTTTCAAGTTATTCACACATGTTATTTACCAATTTTTCTATGACGTAGACTAGTTCTTGAATTATAGCGATAAACGTCATCGTCACCTAATGCCTTGAACCTTAGAGAGAATAGTAAGTAGTTTCATCCCTCGTACATTGTTTTCGATCCATTTGTAAAAACAAATCATTTATATTAATGTATATTATATTTTTTGTTTTAATGTACATTAAAAAAATATTTCTAAATTTTTGGGTCACACTATTCCACGAAAGATCACCCTAATTACGAATTGGAAAAATAAGGGTCGATTTTTTTTTAAAAGGGCATAACTGGAACAATTTAAAAAAAAAATAAAAAAAATATTTATTTTCGAACATCGACCGCCAGCACAATTGTGCTGGTCTGAATTTGACCCTAAAAAGTTCATGGATTGATAGAATAGCCAAAATAAAGAAAATCACTCAAATATGGTCCGTCCCGAAAGGGATATCATGGGCTTTGCGCTGCATGTTTTACATGTTTGACATTCGAAAGTCGAACGGTCTTTTTGTAACGCGTTTTCCAACAAAATTCAGCGTGAATCGAATTAGAAGGTCATTCAAGACCAGTGTTTCCCAAACTATTTGGACTTTTGCCCCCTTGAGACCAATATTATACTAACAGAAACAACAAGGCCAGTAAACGTCAAAATACCATATTGTAGAAAATGCAGTATTCCGTAATAAAAATGACCAAGATTCACTCATCATCACTGTCACATAATTCAGTGACTCCATCACATCGTTGGGCATCGTCTCGTTGGCCTCGTCGAGTCGCTTTGTTTCATTCAAAACAAAAACAATGATTGTTTCGGAACCCATTTTAGTTTCCGTACTAAATTGCATTTCTTTTTTCATCACTAGGCTAATAGTGAACAATTAATTTTCAATATTATTTAAAATTTGATAAAAGTATCACTTGGTATACCACTTGGATATTGCCTCGATTGACGGAGAAAAAAACAAACAAAAATTATACCATGAAAAACAACAACAGAAAATGACGTTCCATCATTTCGCAGTCTTGCGCGATCTTGAGCGGCGCATTACCTCCGTAGCTGGATGAAAATTTAGAATGAGCGCGACATTACATGGATTCATGTTGATTAATTTGTTTTCTCCAAAACTGTTATTTATTTCTTAATTTGTATTTATTTCTTTTTCATCAACATGATGGTTGTTAAACTGCTGAATTTCACAAATATAATAACTGTGTGTTTTTACTTTTTTTATTCGTCGATTATTTTGAACAAAACTGCATTTTCAGTTCGGAAATTTGCTCTTATTCTAATTTCTACAACAAAAGTTATAAGATATTTTAGACTCCAAATTTTCGTTTTCGTATTCGTTTTGGTAAAATGTTATCTGTGATATATGAATAGTGGAAAACTAGCTCTTAGTTGAAGTTCACATGAATGAAGATAAAACAAATGTTATGTACGACTACAAACCATTCCAATAACTCTCAGCTGCCGATGAATTGTGTTTTGAAATTAAAAAAGCTGAAAATATGCAAACATAACAAAACATTTCGTTTTTTATTGGAGTTTGTTAAAGTTCTGTCAATTATGATTCAAAAGATGAGCATAGTTTGAGGTACGAACAAACAGAGATAAAAGCATAATCCTTAATCGAAGTGAAATTAGGTACCTACTTAAAATGTTAGGATTTATTGTATACAATTTCTCTCTCTTTCGCCCCCTGTCTAGTTGTTGCATCACCTCAAATTCAAATCTAACAAAGTTTTGCCCGCTCCCCAGACCTGAAAACCGCCCCCAGGGGGTATCACTGTGCTTGACAGTTAACTTTGATCAATATGAGAAAAATATTGTCAATATTCAAATTAAACAAATTATGAAGAACCGTTCGATTTTGGTATTTTGAATGTTACCTAAATCGAGCAGTTTACTGTTGCTAAAATCGAAATGTACATTGTACTCAGAGGTATGAGAGAATGTGTATCATCCCATACTGTTAAACTTAAACACAAAAACTATTTACTCGTAGTTAAAAATGGGGATCGCCTACTGGCCCCAATGGCACTCATGCCCCAAACTACGCTACGACTCACAATGGGGCCCTAATTCTGTCGCGTTTGCCTATACGCGAGTCTGAGTGACCCGTCAGCGTGGGAAAACTCGCGCTTCTGCCATAATCATAATCGCGAGAGGTCCCACCAGCTGTAGGCCACCGCACGATTATTGTAACGAATTCCTACCCAAATATATTGAAGGGAGGAATGTGTGGCACGGCGACGGCACGGGCTGAATCATGCACAGTAATATAGGAAAAAATAAAACTCCTGGTGGCGAGGCGGCGTGTCGATCCGGTGCTGCTGCGTAACTTCTACCCCGAGGGCATAGTCGTCTCCTGCTGCAGCCGCCGCCGCCGTCAACTTGGATGCGGATCTTGATTGATTAACTCGTCGGAGTCGAAGTCGGTCGATCGGTCGGTTGAAGTTGGCGTTGCTATCTCAAGAAATTTACGTGCGGTCCTACCCCTACTTGTCGATCAAGTTTGTTATCCAATCGAGCGACGCGGCGCGGGCTAATTTTCCGTCGCTTTCGATCCGATCCGGTTTGGAGAAAATTTTCGGTTTCTGTCACCGTTCGTAATTTGTTTTTGATTTTTAGTGCGTCCATTACAGCCAACTCTCCATAACTCGATATTGAAGAAACCATTATTGGGATAGGGAGGTATCGAGTTACAGAACCCAAAACCAGTACAATTGCGATCCTAGGGACCATCGAGGTAGCCATGAAAACCAACTTCTCGTTCTCTAACTCGATATCGAGGTACCAAATATCGAGTAAGCGAGAGTTATATCAATTGGTTAATAATATTATGTTTACCTCTTTCACTTGGAATTGGGTTTTATGGTTTTTTCAAAGTTCAAGATAAGTTCCTAGAAGGAGTAGATCCCAACTAATATAATTTGTTTGCAAAATTTTTGTTTATCGATTGAGAAAATTTTCAAATTCTAATTAGGTCTAATTAGGAGATTTTTTTTCTAAATTATTGTTTTTCAATTCTTATAAACGATTTCAATTTCATCTTGCAGATCCTGCAATTTTATAATTTGATATTTGATTTTATCTGTATAGGAATTAAAAAACCAACATCTCCTAACTAAACGCTCTCTTCTCCCTATCCCATTTCAGATTTCCACCTCGGACTGGTCGCACCTACCCGGACCGGCCTGCTATGGCCGATTACTGTAATCTACGCAAAGGAGCCAGTGGCAACACCGCCGCCAGCATGGGAACCTTCCGGACGGGGCAGCCTACTTCGTTGGGTTACCACCACAACACGTTGACCCGGACGACCAAGATCGGCATTTCGGCACTGGGAGCTGCTGGGGCCGGAGGTGGTAGTGGGAGTATTGGTGGCCTAACGATGGCCGAGGTCAAGGAACGGATGGCCACGATCGACGGGTCCGGTCAGCAGCGAGTGCGGATGGTGCGGTTGACTCGGCCGCAAGGTTATTCACATGGGCACTTCAATGGGGGTGGAAATTTTGGGTTTTCGATTCGCGGTGGACTAGAGTACGGGACGGGGTTTTTCGTGTCGGATGTGCAGAAGGACAGCGAGGCCGATCGGCAGGGATTGCGGGTAAGTGTGTGCTGTGTACGAGCAGGTGAATGTGCGGTTCCGGGCTACTTAGATGTCGAGTAGGGTGTCCCTGAGAAAAATCAATGTTTGAATAGACATTATGATCAACCCAATAATGAAAGATATACTTATCTTTCAAACTAGGGTTGCTCACCGCGACTTTTCGAGCATTGATTTTCCCTGAGATACCCTAATGTTGACCAGCTGAACGAGTGCGTGTGGCATGCTAGGATTAGTTGCATTAGTTGGTTGAAATAGACAAAATTTTGGTTTCTTTGTTCTCGAACAGGTGGGCGATCAGATAATTCGAGTCAACGGTTACCAGGTGGACGATGCCGTGCACCGCGAGCTGGCACATTTTGTGTCCTGCCAGGAAAGGCTGGTACTGAAAGTGCGCAGCGTTGGAATACTGCCGGTCAAAGAGTAAGTTTGTGATTATATTTGTTTCGGAGTACAATAAATATAAACCAGTAATCTAATAAAAGTTTTAAGTTATTCCTCTCCTATCCTTAAACGATGTAAATTGTAGTGAGGATCATTTTTACAAAGTTTGAAATGATTTAGAAAAAAATCCGCTGAACAAACGCTAATTGAAGCTTGTATGTAAATTAATCTGAATAATCTCATGTATCCGACAAACACAACTAACATCATCGAGGTACACTCCCGTGCAAAAGTTTGGGTTCACCCATTCAAAAACATACAAAAGTGTTCTGTCCATATCTCTGTGATTACACGTCCAATTGAAACTCTTTAAGCCGCATTCGAAAGGCAAAGAGTTATTCTTACTTCGTATGTATTTTTCAAAAAACATTTTCTGAATTTTGTATACTAATTTTTTACTTAAGGTTGTGACATTTTTCAAAAAACACACTGAAAAATCATACTGAATTTCCTCAGCATTGCTTCGACCAAAATTTTAAATCAAAGTGTCATTAGAATCGTAATCTTATATTCTTTGAAGAGACCCCACGAAATTTTGGCGGAAAAATCTGGAAAGTATTCAAAATCAATGAAACAGTCAGTCAAGTCATCGTGCAAAAGTTTGGGTTCACCCCTCAGTATGATGCAAATCGTGCAAAAGTTTGGGTTCATCTGAGCCGCACGCACATCATTTTTGTCAATATCTCTGCCATTTTTCAACCGATTTTAATAGTTTAAAGCTTTATTGAGCGCAAATAATGGCGTGTACATGATTGGTTTGAGATTTCACAGATTTAAGTCAGTTTAGGTGAACCCAAACTTTTGCACGATGACTTGACTGACTGTTTCATTGATTTTGAATACTTTTCAGATTTTTCCGCCAAAATTTCGTAGCGTTTCTTCAAAGAATATAAGTTTACGATTCTAATGTCACTTTGATTGAAAATTTTGGTCGACCCAATCCTGAGGAAATTAAATATGATTTTTCAGTGTGTTTTTTGAAAAATGTCACAACTTTAAGTAAAAATTTAGTATAAAAACTTCAAAGAATGTTTTTGGAAAAATACATACGAAGTAAGAATAACTCTTTGCCTTTCGAATGCGACTTAGAGAGTTTCAATTGGACGTGTAATCACAGAGATATGTACAGAACACTTTTGCATGTTTTTTAGGGGGTGAACCCAAACTTATGCACGGGAGTGTATAGAAGAGCTAAAACTCCAGAGAGTGTACATATGGATTGATTGAATGTTACAAGTTCATTACTGCCAAGAATTGCAAGTCAGTTCCATCTGCATTTTCATCAACAAATAACATTCAGCTCACACTTTTTACAGACGAGACTGACTTGCGTTTCACAGCAGCTTGATTCAATGATAAATAATTGTAATTTGTAAATTACATAACCTCATATGTACCCGAAAACTATTGGTATTCCTTTTCTTTACAGCATGATCCTCTTACGCCCTTATGACACTGATCGCGAGAATTGTATCTATTCAATGGGGGTAGTTTGGCATCATTTAGGCAAATTCTAGTAGAAGCGTTTTTCTCATACTTTAGTTAGTTGAAAGAACTCGATTATGCGTGGTATCAATTCATATATTGATAGCCTTTCGATGTTTGACTCTACTTCATTTTTCGTTATTTACTCTTACAAAAGATAATGCAATATAGAGCTCTCAACGATGTGTACAATTAAAATTATGATATCTACTATACCGCCCATAAAGGCATAACTGTCCCATATTGAATTAGTAGGCATTGATAAAATAGCGCTCATAGTTTGAAGTTTGCATTCTCTTACAAATGTTTATAAATTTCTAGTAAATTTTTGAATGCCATATTATTTTAGATCCACCCCACAGATTACTCATATTGTTAATATTGATCAGTAAAAAATATAAACATGAACATTATTCCCGTTTTGCAGTTTCTATTAAGCTCCAAAGTTCATATAGAGACTGTTATGCCTTTATTTTTCAATATAGGACTGCACCAACTTCATATTTTTCCACAACATTATCAAACAAAATGTATAAATTTTAATATGCCAAGTGAGTTGTATATTAAAACATGAATGTTGCGATGAAAAAAGGTGTTGGTTCGAAAATCAATATGGGACAGTTATACTTTTATGGGCAGTATATGATATGTGGATTAGGTAGGTGAAGAACTACTTTTGTACTTCCATGTTTTACTTTAGCATGGAGGGTTTACTCGGTTTTCTAGGCTCGATTGTCTGAAACTTTGCAAAAAAAAAGCACTTCAATACGACATAGCTTTCAAAAATCCCCTCGGTTGATGTGGTTTCTCCTGCAACCCTTATATAATTTTTTTACGACTTTCTCTAAGGTTTAATCCATAATCCCTTTGGTAATTTCTGCTGAAATAAAGGCTTAAATTTTCAACAAATATTACCTAACAAATCCCACTACAAATTTCCAAATAGTATCACAAAAACTTCATCTAAGATGCTACAGTGAAGATATCAGAATTTTATTATTAACTACTATTCAAATCTCTTTATAAATTTTTCAACTACTTCTCCATAAATTGCAACAACGGTCAACAAAAACTTGTTCTATGATTATTTCTAAATTCCTGAAGAAAATCCGTAAAAAAAACTCCAGGAAGTCTTCCTTATCTTATTGTCAGGAACAATTTCGGGCGTTCTAAAAGAATTTTCTTTAAGGTACGCCACAGGAATTCTAGAAATTCCACTTAAAATTGCTATTCGGTTGTCCACCTTATGAAATTTGTGAAAAAATTCTTTCAGCAATTCTTGGAAACAATTTTGGTAGAATTGGCTGGTTTAGTGGTATCCAGTTTCTTACAGCTTCTACATTTAAAATTGAACAAGAATCCAAAGTTTTACATATTTCCGTGGCCTGGAACTATTTTTGAAACATGTTTGAAATTCGAATGGAATCACTTTTGTATCACCCCTCTGCAAATTTTAAATCACTCTATAACACAATGCATTTAGTGCCCGACGAGGCCGCGAAGTTTCTCAAAAGAGCTCAGAAATGACAGAGTCTATATACAGAGAGTTGCGCGAAAAGGCTACTTTGAATGATTGTTCTTTTTCTTCTTCGAAAATAGCCCTTATTTGTTTTGCTGGTCTGCTCGATAGGTGGGCGGTTTGACAGTTCGATTGGTAGATTTTGTTTCAGACTTCGCGCAACTCTACATTTATAGACTCTGAGAAATGACAAAATATTATTATTGTTTACCACTTCATAGGATTACCACTAAAAAGATCAATGGCTTCAAAACCATTTCCAAATAAAAAAATATTCAAACTTTCCAAACATGGTAAAGATATAACGAAAAAAACTAGTTTCAAGGGGTCGTTCACAAAACATGACCCATATCTCTTAAAATTTAATAGATATAGCTAAAGTGTATTCAGCAAACTTTCATGTAGTGAAATTATCTACAACTTTGCCGAAGACAAAAAAGTGAAAATCTATCTCACTGCTAGGTGGATTCATCACAAAAATAATACTTTCTTAAGAAGGGCTTCTACATCCCGAACAACTTCTCTGAAGACACCATACCTCTAAAACCAACTTTTCGGGCGCAAAACATTTTCGATCACGAATTTGGGCCCTTGGAAGCACTGTGCTCTGAACGAAATCTCCCGCCAATTGAATGTTTTTTTCCTTCTTCGAGCCCCATGCCTATTTTTAGTCACAATGAGGATGATTTTCATCGCTGTTAAAATCATATGTTTAAAAATCGCATCGTATGAAAATCGTCCAGTCTAAAGCCAGATTCGTTGCTGACAAGTAATTTCTGCAAGGAATCGATCAAGGAAGCATTGTTTTCTGATCGCAGTAGACGGATTCCATGTCAAATCGGTCAGTCACAGAACTCGACCATCTTCGATTTGGATTGAATTTTGCACATGTTTTTGGTATGGTAATATTTTTTAAATTTTCACCATGGAATCTTGATAGTAAAAAGATGTTTAGGACAAAGTTTCATGATGAAGGAATTTATAATAAAGAAGTTTTTCTAAGAACAACTTTTGGTCGATTTTCAAAATTTTGTTTTTTGTCAAAATAAATACGTTCTGATGATACAGCAAGCATCTTGAATGATTCTAAGCCATAATTATTATATGAATAATTTCTCTAGAAGTAGCCATTTTCGAATTATATCGAGTTAAATGCAATACATATTGTTTGAATATTAAAATAGGCCGTTTTCATAAGTTTTTCGCGTTTCTCCATTAATAATACGTTTTCGAGAGTAAAGACCATATTTTTTTCCACTTACTTATGTTCCTTGATGGAGAATCACGAAGAATTCGAATCACTAATGAAAATGGCCTATTTTAATGTTTAAAAAATATTTGGTGCATTAAACTCGATTGTATAGACTATGGACAAGCATATTATACAACCAGAGTCGTGGACTTTGTCGTCAAACGATAAAAAATGCCGGGGGTCCAAAATATATACTTTGAGGGTCCAAAATTTATTGGTGTGTCCAAAATAATGACAAACAGTGCTTCACAATTCAATTATTTTCGACGTTTTTTGGATCCTACATGACCGTATGGGCATTTTTATCTCGTAGAGGAAGTTTTTCTTCACATATTGTTATGTTCTTTGACTCGGTTACGCTATGCAATCAATCAATTGAGTCAAAAATCTAAAATCACTTCCTTAGGGGGTCCAAAATACGACCGTTACCCTATACAGGCAATGAAAATAGGTTCAAAGGGGACCTGAATTGGAAATTCTTCAAAAACTTTTCTAGCAATTCATTCAAAACTTTCTTCAGAAATACGTACGCAGACTTCTCCAGGGATCCCTCCGGAAATTGTTATTAAGATTCCTCATGAAATAATCCTAGAAATTCGTCTTGAAATTCTTAAAGTTAATTCTCAAGCCAAGAAGAATTCTTTCAAAATTTGCTCCAGAAAATATTTTGGCTATCCAATAAGGTACTAAAAAAGAAAATTATTCCAGAAATTCTTATAGCATTACATAGAAAAATTCCTTTAAAAATCTTTATATTGATTTCTTTATTTATTACCTTGACGATTGTTCTTTTAAATCCCGGAGTAGCAACTATGAGTTGTACGGTCTTCTACGCTCATGCTCATTTCTTTAGTTATTACGTGGAGATACCTTGCAAAAATTCCAAATATTCTTCCAGGAAAATAAATAAAGATGTTTTCTAGGATTGAAGCTCTCATGGCAATTTTCAGATATACTTCCAGTTATTTTCCGAACCAGTCCTTTTGTAATTTTCCCAAAGATTATCCCAAGAACTGTTCCATAAATTCTGTCATGCATTATTTCACGAAGTTTATTGAAAATTATACCATGAATTTTACAATTAATTCAACCGATTCGATTCTAAGTTCTTTCACAGATTTATTGAATTAGTTTTGAAGTTAATGCTCGATGCATTCTTCAGTTTGCAAATAAATTAAGGGTGCCACAGAAATTAATCTTTTGATTCCCCAAAAGTTTAACCCGAGATTTTCCACAGGTTCCACCGGTTTTCTTAAGAAGTTTTTACCAATAAAATCTGAAAAAAATCCTAAGCATCTCCTCAAACATCTTGTGCTTGAATTCTACGGAGTATCTCAAACGAAAATTCTGGGGGAATTGCATTGGAAAATATGTAAACGAATCTCTCAATGAAATCTTCGAATTAATAGCTGTATAAAACTTTAAGTAAGTATCTGAATAACTTTGTAAAGAAATTTCTGAAGAAAATCATTAAACACATGTAATAAGTAGATGAAAAACCGAATTTAGTAGAGTAAGGTGGGGCAAAAGTTCGACCTTAGTGGTATAATCAAAGTTTCCAGAAAAACAATAGCAGTTAAAACAAAACAAATACCATACAGTGAACCTTCAACATATTGGCTATAATTTTGCTGAACAAACTTGTGTCCAAATATTTACCCATTTTTAGTTATAACAGTTTCAAAATTGATTGTCTTATTCGAACTTTTGCCCCACCGGTGGGGCAAGAGGTCGAATCTAGTGTGGGGCAAAAGTTCGCTGGCTAAAACACAAAATATCGATTCTTTTATGACAGGCATACTTTACAACAGCCGTAAACTTAAGTTTGACGAAAAATACACACTAAATTTTCATCAAAAAATTACCCAAAACCGGGTTAATTGTAATATACTCAAAAATACCAGTTTTTCGCAAAACTAAGTGGAAATGTAAAATTTTGGTGACAGTTTTCACACGATCAGACTAATTTAACTAAGTTTGAAGATATTATGTGGATTTTAGGCAATTTGCAAATTTTTCCGTGATTTTATACATAGGTCGAACTTTTGCCCCGCTGATTCGAACTTTTGCCCCACTATGGGCCAAAAATTGTTTTCAAGCATTTATGCAAAAACGAATACACCTCAAAGCAACCTTATGATAGGCCTAGAAACGCCCTTACATTAAATATTGAAAAAGATTTTATCTTCAATTGGTTCCATGCAATGAAAGTTTGACCAAAAATTACAATATTCACGCCAAAAAACAACAAATAGCCATAACTTTTCCAAATCTCAATCGATTTTTATGATATTTGGATTGAAAGTCTCTCACTTGAATAGCATTCGAACCACCGTGACATTTATAAGATTTGTTTTGAATTGAGCTAGAAATCATAAAAAGAAACTCTTACCCCACTCGAACTTTTGCCCCACTTTACTCTACTAGGGAAAGTGTATCAGTTATAGCCAAAGTGGTTCCCTATTTGGCCATATGTGAAATTTCAATGACTTTCACTTTTTTAATCTTTTTGAATGTTTTAATATCAAGATATATGCTATAAATTGTTAAAATACACAAAACTTTTCAAAATGTGGAGACATTCAAGTTATCACGTATGAAATAGGGAACCACTTCGGCCATAACTGGTACACCTACCCTATACCATTTAATTCCACAAGTTTTTTATCTTTTGACAGATACGCGTATTTCGACCTCAACTGTAAGGTCTAAATACGCGTATCTGTCAAAAGATACAAACTCTAGTGGAATTAATGGTATAGTACTAAATTCGGGTTTTCATCTACTTATAGGTATTCCACTAAACAGCTCGAAGATATGTTATCATATGTAATATTTTTTTACTTAACGTAACGAGGATTCCCAAATAGAAGTTTTTAAAAATACGCTTCGAGAGACGTCTTGTCGGATTCTCTGAGTAATCCTTATTGAAATTAGGAACCGCGTTTCAGCCTCTCTTTGGTTTCCCTTTTCAGGCATTAAGTCTGTGAAGTTGCTTTTTCCACACTTAGCCGCTATCAGCCCCAAATTCGTAGCGGCATATTGCTCTTCTGAACTTATTAAAAGCTTAAAACAACTTCAGCAACAGATGGACACAAGGTTTATTATTCTCAATCACAAATCCTAATGTTTGTACAAAGAATATTATTTTTTCAATTATTTGACAAGTCACATGTCGAATGCATGCTGGTTTAATGGCACAGGCTCCTATTTCAAAGGGCCCCCGAACCTGACTTCGCATCGGGCCCCGAAAATCCTAGCTACGCAACTGTACCCACTACGAGGACTTCGAAAGCTAACGCTGGGTAGAATTTTTTGGCACTCAGTAGATTTGGGAGCTACATGCCAGTTAACCCAAGATTGGAGTTATCCAACGGAACAATCGAATTGAGCCAAAAGAAGTCAAAGTTAGGTTGATTTGTGGCTCCGTACAGAGAAGGTATTGATTGTGATGTTGTATTTTAAAGTAAGGTGGGGCAAAAATTCGATTTTAGTGGAATAATCAATATTTTCAGAAAAACTATCGCCATTTAAAAGAAATAATTATCAATTTGATTGATGGAAGACACTTCTCGGACATTATCGACGTCAGAACCTATCGCGACGCAAACATCGATTCGGACCACTACCTAGTGACAGTTAAAGTGCGCCAACGACTCTCCGTTGTGAACAACATTCGGTACCGACGCCCACCACGGTACAACCTGGAACGACTCAAGCTACCCGAAGTCGCAACTGATTACGAGAAAAGCCTTGAAGCAGCGTTGCCGGAAGAGGGAGAGCTCACCGAAGCCCCTCTTGAGGACTCTGGTGCAGTCTCAAAGCAGCCATTAACAACGCATCGGAAGGTGCCATTGGGTTCGTGGAAGGAAGTCGACGGAACGGTTGGTTCGACGAGGAGTGTCGGACGGTTTTGGACGGGAAGAATGCAGTGCGGGCGATGATGATGCAGCAAGGCACCCGTCAAAACGTGGAACGATACAAATAGAAGCGAAGACAACAAGCCCATCTATTCCGGGATAAAAAGCGCCGCCTGGAAGAGTTGGAGTGCGAAGAGATGGAGCAGCTGTATCGTTCTCAAGACACGCGTAAGTTCTACAAGAAACTCAATGCTTCCCGCAAAGGCTTTGTGCCGCGAGCCGTAATGTGCCGGGATAAGGATGGAGGTATCTTGACGGACGAACGTGAGGTGATTGAAATGTGGAAGCAGCACTACGATGAACACCTAAACGGCGCAGAGGAGGAAGATCAAGATAGCAGGAGGAATGGCTTCATCAGAACGGTGGATGAAGGAGACGTGCCAACTCCCACAATAGGTGAAGTTAAGGATGCTATCAAACAGCTCAAGAACAACAAAGTAGCTGGAAAGGATGGTATTGGAGCGGAACTTATTAAAATGGGCCCGGACAGGTTGGCCACTTGTCTGCACCGATTGATAGCCAGGATCTGGGATACAGAACAGCTACCGGAGGAGTGGAAGGAGGGAATAATATACCCAATATACAAAAAGGGTGACAAGTTAGAATGTGAGAACTATCGAGCGATCACCATTCTTAACGCAGCCTATAAAGTGCTTTCCCAGATCATCTTCCGCCGTCTATGGCAAGCAGATTTGTGGGAAGTTATCAAGCCAGTTTGGTGGACGGGCGATCGACGACAGACCAAATCTTTATGTTGCGGCAGATCCTCCAAAAGTGTCGCAAACAGCTATGGAAGATTATGGACGAGAATGGTTTTCCCGGGAAACTGACTAGACTGATAAAAGCAACGATGGATAATGTACAGTGCTGTGTGAAGATATCGGGCGCATTATCGGACCCGTTTGAAAGATATTATATGGGTCGAATTTTTGCCTCGGTGATTTGGCCCCACTATGTGCCAAAAATGGTTTCCAAGCATTTTTGCAAAAACTAATAAACCTTATAGCATCCTTATTATAAGCCGAGAAAGGCCTTCACTCAAAGATTCAAACAAGATTTTATTTTTATTTTGTTTCATGCAATGAAAATTCGACCTAAAATTACAATTGTTCGTCTAATAACAACAAATAACCATAACTTTTCCAAATCTCCATCGATTTCAATAATATTTGGACCACTATGACATTTATAACATTTGTGGATTTTTTTTTTATTTCCGTACAAGTGGGACGAAGGGTCTCAGATTTTCATGAAACTTTTTCCACAGGCAGGGCTCATCAATATATGAATAAATAAAAATTGAGAAAAATTCAGGGTCGCCTATTTTCCCGGAAAACTCAGTTGGAATTTTTTTGTTTTCCTCCGACACTACTTACTTTGAAAAATCATAACTCAAGAACGAAGCATCGTAGAAACAATATTAACTGGAAACAGTTTTCCACAAAATTTTCCACCGTTGAGAAAATTCGTAGAGAAAAGCCGGAAAAAGTATGTTCCAATTAGTTGAAAACTTTCAAAAATATTTTTTTGAGAAGATAATTTTATAAGCTCTAATCGCAGATGTTTATAATGGTATTTTTTTTCGTTTTTGAGTTATGGCCAATTTTGTGGAAAATGACCATATAAGCCTTTTCTTTGAAAACCCACATTTCAATCGAAGCATTGGAAAAACAAAGATTTTCCATCAAAGCAATTGCAAATTTTTTAGGAACGAAAAATGAGCGTATTTAAAAAATGTTTAAGATTGGATCTTATTGATCGCTCTTTTCAAATATACTTTGTTTGTAAGCTGGAATAGCTAATCAAGTTATCATTATTTATTTTCCTTAACGGTGAAAAATGTCTTGAGAAACTTATTCCATTTCAAAAAATCTCAAAGTTTTGAGAAAATTTGATTCCGATTTGACAAAAAAAAAAGTTTCTGTGACGCTTTTATCTTCAGTTATGATTTTCGAACGAAACGACTTGTACGAGAAATCTGGGCATTTTTCACAAAACTATGACCAAACGCAGGAATTAAAAAGTAGTACATCTTAAAAGTTTCAGTGATTGAAATTTATAAAATTCTGTTCTCAAAAATATTTCTTTGAAAATCTTACACGAGTTGGAACATAGTTTTCCCGGCTTTTCTTTACGAATTTTCTCAACGGTAGAAAATTTTGTGGAAAACTTTTTCCAGTTAACATTTTTTTCTATTCCTTGGAAAATTTGCTTTCATATTCATAAAAAATCTTTGTTTCTACGATGCTTCTTTCTTGAGCTATGATTTTTCAAAGAAAAAGCTCAAAATGGCACATTTGCACATTTTTTACAAAATTGGCCATAACTCAAAAATGAAAAAAAAAATACCATTTCAAAAATACCATTTCAAAAATTTCAGCTTATGAAATTACCTTCTCAAAAATATTTTTTTGGAAATTTTCCACGAGTTGGAGCATAGTTTTTCCGGCTTTTCTTTACGAATTTTCTGAACGGTGGAAAATTTTGTGGAAAACTTTTTACAGTTAACATTTTTTTCTATTCCTTAGAAAATTTTCTTTCATTTTCATAAAAAAACTTTGTTTCTACGATGCTTTGTTTTTGAGTTATGGTTTTTCAAAGTAAGTAGTGTCAGGGGAAAACAAAAAAAAATCCAACTGAGTTTTCCGGGAAAATAGGCGACCCTGAATTTTTCTCAATTTTTTTTATTCATATATTGATGAGCCCTGCCTGTGGAAAAAGTTTCATGAAAATCTGAGACCTTTCGGCCCAAACCCGTAAGGAAATAATAAAAATCCCCAAAAGATACAAACTCTAGTGGAATTAAATGGTATAGTACTAAATTCGGGTTTTCATCTACTTATATCTTTTTTCCTAATAATTTTTCATTTAACGTAACGAGGATTCCCAAGTAGAAGTTTTTAAAAATACGCTTCGAGAGATGTCTTGTCGGATTCTCTGAGTAATCCTAATTGAAATTAGGAACCACGTTTCAGCCTCTCTTTGGTTTCCCTTTTTAGGCATAAAGTCTGTGAAGTTGCTTTTTTTCACACTTAGCCGCTATCAGCCTCAAATTCGTAGCGGCATATTGCTCTTCTAAACTTATTAAAAGCTTAAAACAACTTCAGCAACAGATGGATACAAGGTTTATTATTCTCGATCACAAATCGTAATGTTTGCAGAATGTATATTATTATTTCATAAAAAATCTTCGAGCTGTTAAGTAGAATACCTATAAGTAGATAAAAAACCGAATTTAGTACTATACCATATAATTCCACTAGAGTTTGTATCCTTTGACAGATACGCGTATTTAAACTGGAAGATTTTCATAAGATGCGATTTTTGAACATATGATTTTGACAGCAATGAAAAATCATCTTGATTGTGTCTGAAAATAGGTATGGGACTCGAAGGAGGAAAAAAACTTTCAATTGGCGGGAGATTTCGTTCAGTAGTGTAGGGAAACGGTTTCTTGTCTATCCGCCTAAGAAAAAAAACCTTAACAATTTTCAAAAAAAATAAAACTCAGAAACTATTTGTCTGATCGGTTTGGTGTCTTTTGTAAAGTTTTAGGTTATTGTTGGAACTATCTAGAAAAATTATACACTGTAAAAAAAATGTTGTAATATTTTTTATTTCGAAAATAAAGCTTAAAAATCCATTTTCTCACATATTGTTTTTTTTTATTTTTTTATGTTTTAAAGTAGACAAAAAATCGAGTCTTTTGCTTAGTGGATCAATATGGAGAAATCATAGACAAAAAAGTTTTTTATTTAAAAAGGTTGATTTTTCAATATGGTCTGAATAAACTTTTTGAATGCTTTTTGAACCGATTTTACGAAAGCACGCAAAATTTGCAACAAAAAAGGTATATGAGAAAATTTTGCTTATTGCTATCCTTTCCGAGATACAGCGATTTTAAAATTAAAATACTGAAAATTCACAACTTTTGGTTGTTTTCGGATGTTTTTCGAGTTGATTAAATTAAGAATATTTTTATCTGAAAGCATTTTATTTCATGTTCTTATACAATGATGGAGCGTCCTATTTTGATACAGATTTCTTACTTTTTCATAATGTTTACAATTTTTTTTTTACTTTCATTACAGTTTGAAAATTGCCTAACTTCTATTTTATCTACGGAAACTGGAATAAATGAATGGTATTTTTGTGTTCCCTGAATAGTTATTGCTTTCGAATATTGTTCATTAAGCTGCTCCTTGATATGTTCATACTCTGTTGTAGTTGCATAAGAAAAGAAAATTTGTGTTAGTTGCTCCTCTTTTCGCTTTTGAGCCCAATCAAATAATTCCTTGGCATTTTGAAAGGATGTTCACGTTCTTTAGCTAGACTAGCCCTTATAGCCATGCGTTTTATTGTTCCCCCTAATGAATCGCAGGGCCCTTTGCCATGCGATGTTGCGAAAAATGCCATTCAGCATCTATATCATAGTTTTTCTTAAATTGGCTAAGACTAGAAAATAGGATTATTCATATTGGAATCCGTTGACTGTATTGAAGTTGCTGATGCTGATGCTTCTATTGTTTCCTCTTCCATCCAAACATCTTCCTCTTCACTACTTGATAAGTCATCACCGCTTGATAATGATGTTCTTTTGGCCAATTGTAAACGACGCGAATCGCAAATTTTAAATTGTTTATTAAGCTGATTTTCATCTTCAAATCCTAGTCCAACTAATTTGGCAATATTACTTTCCGTGAGATTTCGGAACACTTCTTTGAAAACACATTTACAAAACCTTTGTTGATGGTGTTCATTTTATACTTCATTGTTCTAAGCTATCTTTTACTTTTCACTTGATTATCACTTGCTTGTGTTTTTGCTGCATCAGCTCTTTTTTATACCAACATGGGTACTTGAATCAATTATTAGGTACGTTTCTGTCCGACCACAAAAATATACCAACGTGCTGTACTTTAAGAAAACATCAGGTATATTTATGTGAGACAACCGGGCACGTTACTCCTGTACTCATAAAGCTTTTGTTTTCGAATGGAAATATTTCATTTCGATATACACCCGATTCTGTTTTTGCACGGGGGATGCGTACCGTGCAAAAAAAGTTTTCAGTTCAAAATTTCAAAAACCGTGCAAAAAAAGTAACACCATTTCTCGACGTTTCATGCAAAAATAAGGTTTTGGCGGAAAAAAATGTATGGAAACTTTTTTTGCACGGCCGTGTAAAAAAAATCCGTGCAAAAACAGAATCGGGTGTAAATGCATTTCACGTATTGATTGCTTTATATTCCTTATTTTGTTGATTTTTAACTTTTAACATTTTGTTCCATATTTTCTTGATAATTACATATCAAAATATCACAATGTTGAATGTTGAAGTTGTGTTTCGTTAAAAAAAAAAATAAATAAATTTTACAGGGCACAATTTTTATTTCGCCTCATACCATGAAAAATTACCAAATCAATATTTTTTTCAAACATTTTAGTCAAAAATCATCTGTTCTTACAGACAATGAACACATTTCTATGTTTATGAGCCTCGAAGAACATTCGAAAATGACCTAAAATTGAAAATTATATCATAATTTTGTATTAAAATCGCTGTATCTATAAAACGGTAAAAGTTAGCCTGATTTTCCCGTATACTTTTTTTGTTGTAAATTTTGCGTACTTTCATAAAATCGAATTGAAAAACATTTAAAAAGTTTATTATGACCATTTTCAAATACTCACCTTTTTTTTTTTAAAATCATAACTTTTTTGTCCATGATTTCTCCATCTTGACCCACTGTGCAAAAGACTTCATTTTTTGTCTACTTTAATACATAAAAAATACGATTTTTGAGAAAACTGTTTTTTAAGTTCTATTTTCGAAATATAAAAAATACAACATTTTTTACAGTGTATTTGTCTGGGAGTGACACCAAACCCAACCGATATCACCCATATCGCAAACCCAACCGACCCATATAGCAATGCACAAATGTGACCTACATTGCGAGCAAGAATGCAACGAGATCCATTGTGCTGTGTTGGTCAGGCAGTCAGTGGTCGCCGTGACCATTGCTGAGAGGAACCAAGAGCGGAGCGATCGCAACATGATGGCTCCATGTATATTGCTGCGGCTACCCGTAAAGCTACTGCAGTGGTATTAAGTGTAGAACTAGCCCTCGTGCGTTAAAATACACTCTAATAAAGTTTAAAAAAAAAAAAAAAAAATACTGCAGTGGTGAATATCGCAACCGGTGATAAGAGAGCGATAAGGAACGATCCGACTCTCAGTGGACCCGAAGAAATATCATCGCATCGATCGAGGTTGGATGATGACCATTTAGGATAGGTAGTGTTAGAAGTAATCCAACAACCCACCTATCGTGTGTGGAGGCTACGCGCGGGAATTTTAATTTGTTATTATGTGTTAGGATTAAGATCGAATGTTAGAATATAAGCCGAAAGTTAATGTACCGTGTAATGTGTAATAAATGTAGTGTCTAGTAAATGTGTTTTTATAAATGTCGCGTGTGTTAATTGTGCCTAATTGGATCCCGAAACACCCGGAATACTACAGCAAGGGAGTTTGTAGTGGAAGCCCTCAGCCCTGAAACCCCATCATCCATCGAGTGTTGGAGAGCCACCAACGGAATAAAGCTATCGAAGGCGAGGAAGTAAATCGGTTCCCCAACAGTATTTTTTCCAGATAGTTCCAACAATAACCTAAAACTTTGCGGAAGACACCAAACTGATCGGACAAACCGTTTCTAAGTTATAATTTTTTGAAAATTATTAAGGATTTTTTTCTTAGGCCCTTCTCAAAAGTAAGGCTAGAGTCAAAATGGCGAACCGATGATGCAAAAAGGCATTTTTGGGCATAAAGAAAGCATGTGCAAAATTTCATCCAAATCAAAAAATATAAAAATGAAATTTGGGAAAAAATAGTCATTTTCTATGGAACCGCTCACATTTGTTTTGCATTGAGCTAAATTATTAAAAAGAAACTTTTGCCCCACTTCATTCTACTTTTTGTTATGGTTTTATTGGTCATGCGGCTCAAAGGTGAAGGGAATCTGTAGATTTTTCAAATATCAAACTCTAAACCACGAGCTTCTGGGTGAACTCTGGAAGAGATTCCTGAGAAAGTTCTTGGAGAAATCGTTGTGAATCTCTAGAAGCGTACTTCGAAGAATACTGTAATATTATGTGTCGTTATTGTAGTGGAATTCTGGAGTGAAGAATACATTTTTCGACGAAATTTTGGCGAATTCTTTGCATGGATAATCATGAAAATCATTCTTGGCTTTTTATTTCTCTTATAGGCAGGTGAAATCAACTCATCTGTAAAAATTCAGAACTGCTACGACAAATGGAATTTAATATGTTGTTAATCAAATGTTAAAGCTTAATTTTGTTCAATCAAATTTGGATGATAGTGTTGGCTAACACAGAATACCTAGATATAAGAAATTAATGTTCGGAATGGTCTTAATTAAGAATTTAAAAAAATCTGGCTACGAATGGATGGAATAATAATTTTCAACTATGTAGTCTCGAATTCGTTAGAACAACAATCTTCCAAATTTACTTTAGCAATGTCTTGACGATAGAAGTTATTGTAAGATCACACATATAAATCACTAATGGCTAATTCCTATTTCTTCCAACAGACGATCAGCGGACCCTTTGACGTGGCACGTGGTTTCAATTAGTACCGGCTCCGGTCCCCCGTCGCACAATGGCCACCCGGCCAACGGCAGTACCAAAAAGCACCACCAGCACCGGAGCGAGCTGGAACGGACCAGCTGCAGCAGCAGCAACTCCAGCACCGGCAGTTCCGGAACCTTAGAGGAAATCCCCGGTGGGCGGGATATTAAGGTGGTGCTTTCGGTGGCGCCCCGGACTAAGTTGGGATGCGGGATTTGCAAGGGCCCAGATTGGAAACCGGGGATCTTCGTGCAGTTCACGAAGGAGGGAGGCGTGGCGCGGGAGTCCGGATTGAGACCGGGCGATCAGATCATGTCCTGTAATGGGCGGGAATTTGCCGACATAACGTTCGCCGAGGCGGTTAGCATTATGAAGGCTTCGCAGGTGTTGGAGTTGGTGGTGCGACCTGGGGCAGGAATCGATATGTTCCCCGGGGAGTCCAGTGGGTACAATAGCAGTGCAAGCAGCGTCAATGGGGACCAAAGTCCATGTTGGGGCGATTCGACGGCAAAGAGGTTGAGTATCGTGCGTGAAGAGTCGATTTCCAAAGATCGACAGAGGAATGGACAACGGGCGGAGAAAGTACAGGGACCAAAGATGGCGGGAGGTCACCGCCGAAACAATACGACGATTATTGAGTTTTCCGAAAATGGGACCGTCGTTAATAGTACACTGATTTCGCAAGATGGGGCAGGGGGAAAGAAGGAGATGGAAACCAAGGAGGGCAGCAAGAAGTTGGCCGACATATGCTTCGTTTCGAAGCAAAGCGAAACCAAAACGGTCATTGTTGAAGTGCACCGGAGCGCGTCAACGAATTCGATAGCCACGGGCTCTCCGACTTCGTCCAGCGGAGTAAGCACTGTCTCTTCAGGGTCAACTTCGCACATTCCTCCGCCGCCGCCACTCTTCGCGGACAAAATTCCACCACCCCCTCCGCCAAGCAGTGGCCTCAGCAGTGGCTATTCGACCACCAACAGCGCCAAATCTGGCCTGGGAGGACAGCACCAACAGCGCAGTCCTTCATCTGTGAGCTTGGCCGATTCCAGTGCCAGCAGTGGCATCGATTGTGGATCATCTAACAATGGCGGAATTGGCGGATTGGGTAGTGCAATTTCCGAGGAACTGAAGCGAAGAGCGCAGAAGAAGGGCTCGCTGCTGTCGACGGCTCAGGAACCGGCCGCAGCGCTCACCGAGCTGGAAAATAGGCTGAAAGAGAAGCGATTTAGGCCACCGGTGAACTCGGGGAGCGACGCGGCACGACACACCGCCCTGATGGACGAGTTCCGGGCGGTGCACAAGCGCATGTTCAAGAACGGGTTCGACCATGCGGAGCTGAAGGTGAGTTGAAATAGTTTTTGATTTGGTGACCTCCTGGTTCAGATCTACGAATGACACATCATGCATTAAGGATCAAACATGGCCAAAAATCAATTTTTAAACTGATTTTTATTCCTTATGCTTTATGAATTTGATAGGTTTGGAAATTTTGGACACATGAGCACCTGCAACGTACAGTGTATAATACACATTGGTCCGCGGAACGAAATTAAGTGCAATTAATTAATAACTTGAAAAATATAAGACGTAGCGTTTTGGTGTCTTTTGAACATTTGCTTATTGAGACTGGCACGTTATATGCAAAAGTGTCCCAAGCGCCAAATTTCAAACATCCGAAATTCGATCTCAAACATATATATTTCAAACGGTAGCACATTATAATGTTCTACAATGTTGTAGATTATGGGAAATATTAAAACCTTTCTCGAACATTATTTTTATCTATATCTAATTGGCAGTAAGATCGATATTTTCAGTTGCCAAAAACGGAACCGTACGAAAATCGTAAATCATGAGCAATTCTCGCTAAAACTAGGCCGCTATCGGAACCCATCGTTAGAATTCCAAATTTATGTCACTGATCGCTAGTAGGGTTTAAACTAAAGGGTGGTCCTTTCGGTTTTTTTTTAATTGGTGAACCCACCGTACGCCAGCTAGTTAAATAGTTTGCGATAAATCTTAGGTATTTCTTCGCGTGATATGTCTCATATTTCTCTTGTAACACATAGCAAACTTAGTGGCATCGTATACAGGAATGATATAGCTTTCTTTTGAGACTTAAAAAAAAAATGGTGGCCATTATATTTTTTTTTATTTAACAAGTGCTAAAAAGGTAAAAAACTCGTTCTACTACTTAAAATCAAAATGGGGTCAAAATTCAAGATGGTCGCCAGATTTTTGCACTTAAATTAATACTCTTATTCTTAACTCGACTTGAAGAAAACGCCAACGATAGAAAACTTGTTTCTTTGTTGCACAAACAATGATGTTTTCATTAATTACACTCGCCATGTACATCAGAATCGTAGAACATGATTTAGAAAATCGTTAATTTCTTAGGGTAATTACCATTGATCACATAGTTTTTGTAACCTATCTTACTCAGTTTTCTCTCTACTTTCTGATGGTGACCTCAGAATTCTGAACGAGCGGTGCACTAAAGGTGAAAAAAAGGGTTTTCTAACAAAATTCAAGATGGCGGCCAAATTTGTTTCCACTATACGAGCCACTAAGTTTTTGTTTGTGTTCCAAAAGAAATATCGGTCGCTGTTGGTTCGTGAGCGCGTGAACGCGGATCCTGCTTAATATTGGTTCGTTATGCGTAAACGGCATGATGCTTTCCACCATTGCTCAAGATTTACAAGACATACTCAAAATACCCATAGAAATTTGCATTTTTTTGCTAGAAATTTACAGGACGCCCCAGAAATCTTACAATTCTATTAAGAATCGCCAGTTCCTAATAATTAATTTTACATTCTCAGGATGCCACAAGAATCCCCTAAAGCCCGCAAAGATAGCCCTCAGTATCCTCAAGAATCCGTTTAAAATTCTCTGAAGGCCACAATAAAAAAGCTAGGTTCCTGCAAGTATTCTCCAGGATCTAGTTATGAAACTTTCAATTCCAGCTATGGATCCTATTTCGTAAGGAACATTTTGATTTTTCATGTTACTTAATTGAAAATCTTGATGTAGCACGTAGTATACGTAGTAGCCTGAGCACCATTGATAATGAATGTTGGATCGTCTTTTGAAAATCGAACGTCATAGGGTAACGGTCGTATTACGGACCCCTTGAGGAAGTGGTTTTGGATTTTCGTCCCATATCAATTAAGGCACAACATAACCAAGTCATTGAACAGGCCAAAATGTAGAGACAAGTTTCCTCTTTGAGATAAAAATATTCACATCGTAATGTATAGCAAAAAACTAAGTCGAATATTAAATGTGAAGCACTATTTTTCATTATTTTGGACACCTTAATACATTTTGGACCCACGAAGTATATATTTTGTACCTTTGGATTTTACATTCATTTGGAGACAAATCCTAATATACTATTTGTTTACTATACTTTCGCATAGTTCGATCAATTGTTTAACATTGGAAAATTGAAGACATACTTACAGTCCAGAAATTTGAAAAAAAAAAAGTTTACATATGAATAATTTCTGACGGCTTCAATTTCAGTGCGTAACGTGTTGTAACGGTTTCGTGTATGAACCAATTGAATTTAATTAATTTAAGTCATGATAACGATCTATCCAAATAACATGCAAACTGAGGTCTTTTGATTTAAACGGGAAATTTGTTGGTCAGACGGTTTAAAATATACAAAGGCCAAAAATATATTGGTTACCCTATAGAATCTCTAAGAGGGAACATAGTTCTTAATGATTGTACCTCGTTTGGCATAAGGTCGTTTGGCATAAAGCCGTTTGGTATAAAGTCGTTTGGCATAATGGTCGTTTGGCATAATGGTCATTTGGCATAATGGCCGTTTGGCATAATGATTGACTTAAAATAAATATCGGCATTGTTTATGCTTTTACCGAGATCAACACCACCGAGCCCATAGCAAAACATTTTGGTTTGTTCTAAACAAGCGTGGTGTTCGTTCAGAAATTTTCCAAGCTAAGAATTTCAAAAATTGTTGTGACATTAGAGAGCATTACTAAAAAAAAACTCGTGAAGGGTCTCTACATCTCAGAACATAGAGTATCTTTGAGCTTGTTGCGATATACATATTTGAAAACAGTAAATTGGCATAATTCACTGCAAATCTGTTCTAGTTTGGACGTAACACTCTATGAAAATTACTTGATAAATGAATGATTTTTGTTTTGAAAAATATCAAAAGCTCTAATCCAAAGATCTATCAATGCGACTTAATGCAAAAATAGCCTATAAACGAGAGCAGAATATTTATCGTTTAAAATCTTTTCACAGCACAGCTCAAATGAACAACACATCTTTAAAAGAAAATATTTGTGGCAAAACTTGTCAACGGTTCAATATAAATTCTAATTCTGGAAGTGTACATCAAGAAAATAGTCTATTATCGAGAGAAGGGAAAATTTGTGATTGAAATATTTTTTTTTTCAGCATATCTCTGAAGGAGATCATGAGTTTGCCCCAACAAAAGTATATTTTGAATATTGGCAAGTTCTAAGGTAATTATCATTCTAACAACAAATCTGGCAAGAATTGATAAAACAGCAAAATAAAAAGATAGTTTACATTTAGCTTTACTTAATAATAAAATTTAAAACAGTATAAATATAAAGAACAGCCTATTTTTAAAAGAAGGCAAAATTTATAATTAAACAAATAGAAGAATGGACGCCAAAAATTATTGTGGCATAATAAAACGAAAAGGCATAAAAAATTAGTTCAGAATCATCGAAGTGATTATGCTACTTTTCCCCGAATGCCATTTCCCCAAAATGACTGGTTTCCCCGAAAAGTGGTGACGAGAAAGAACGATAAACAGCCAAAAGAAGGAAATATTCTGTTATTCTCGGCTATACACATGTTGGCAAAAATGCTGAGGATGTTAACACTCGAAATAACCGTTAATTTAATAAAGAAGGGTGCATATTAGATGGTCAGTTCGTTCACCACCCTGAAATGTAAAAAGTTACGACAATTATGAGTGCTAAAATCTCTTCGAGGAAACGGGATATTCGGTGAACTGGCATTCGGGGAACTGGCGTTAGGGGAAACGGCATTCGGGGAACCGATATTCGTGGAAAAGTAGCACAACCCATCGAACTAACTGCAGTAAGCTTTTTCTCTTTTCGCTGATAATTTGAGCAGATCAATGTTATCGATTGCCGCCCTTTTGTCAATTGGAAACAAAACAATACTTAAAAATATATAGCTTTAAAAACAGCCTATGCGTAGAAGAAGGAAAAATATATTGAAATTTTAAATCAACAGTTTTCATACCTATAATTATGGTTATATCATATTTAGAGAAAAAATAGAACCACTAAAAGAAGGGTAAATTTGTGCTTTATATATAAAAATCTACAGTGCAAAAATTTGTACTAATAGCAAAATTCAAAAAAAGAATTAATATTTGAAAGAAGGGATTTTCTTGATAAATAATAAAATACTATTGGCAATAACATTTCTAATATGCTTAAATTTATTCAAGAGTGAATGATTGTTGAATATAGTGTCATTTTGTATCAATTGACTCCAAGCCAACCAGTGACAAAAGTTTGGGATCTGTATCTTAGCTTCTGGCGGTCCAAATTTGCTGAAATTTGGATGACAAACTACAAATAACGTCTGTAGTAAATTCAATGCATGTCAGTCATTTTTTAAAGAGTTTCAGAGGGTTGTTCAATGACAAAAGTAACTAACCGAGAGTAGTAGTTGATGTGTTCCTCTAGTTTTGAAACTTCCAAAAGTGAACAATTTTGAGGAACAAACTAACCAACCATAACTTACCGTTTTTGGATTTCATTAACAAATCTCTTGGTTACTTACTTTTGTCTTTGAACAACCCTCTGCAACTCTTAAGAAAATTATTGAAATTAAATGAGCTCAGTATGGGGCTTTCCTTAGCCGAGTGGTTAGAGACCGTGACTTTATAAGCCATGCTGAAGGTGTCTGGGTTCGATTCCCGGTCGGTCCAGGATCTTTTCGAAATGGAAATTTCCTTGAATTTCATGGGCATAGAGTATCATTGTACCAGCAACATGATATACGAATGCAAAAATCGGCAACTTTGGCAAAAAAAGCTGGATGGAAAAATAGCATTTGGTGATTATCTTTGACTGTAGGTTACTTTAGAAATTTATGGTCAAAAATAGATTTTTCTCAAAATTAACGATATTGCCAAATTTGCAGGCCTACTATGTTTTGAAGAGTTTCATACCTACCTCGATACCTTGATGGCTACAGCGTAGCGTCACGCCATTGCCGGGCGTATTGTAGAGCTCCATCTTCGTCGGTCTTGGGCGAAACTTCTCCAGTTGCTCCGAACGTTTAGGGTCGCCAGGTCCTCTTCCAGGGCCAGAGACGCAATCTGGCGGGACAAAATTAATAACTCGGTAACGAAGCGTTTCCGGTATTTGATGTCTTCGGCAACATTTTTTGTAACAACTAGGACCATATTCTGACACAAACGGATAGTTCGTAAATCGTCCGCATAGGTGGCGCCACAATCTAACTTTTTACTGTGACTTTTTAGGGACTTGGCATGTTCGGCAAAGTTGTTCATTTTGATAAAAAAACAACTCTCTCGAAGACGTCCAAATTCCACAGCCTACTGTTTTCGAGTTATTGGCAAAATTAGAGAAAATTAGTGAAAACGATTTTTTTTTCACCGAATTTGTCATTTTTCCTAAGAACCATGTCATATAATATTTTTTGCTGATAAATATATAACAAACGAAAGCTTTGGTGGAAAAATTTCAATAATACGACGCATAAAACTTAAGAAATCATGAAAAACTTGAAAAATAGAGCAATTTTTGAACCTTAATATCTCCAAAAGCGCAAAAAAACGCAAGCTCAAACTTTTAGGCAACATAGAGCAATACTTGATGAAACGGATGTCTAAATTCCAGAGAGGTATATTTTGGTGTTTTTGAGATACAGGTTATCTCGATTATCCGGAGACTCGATTATCCGGGAACTCGATTATCTGGGATTCGATTATCCGGAATTGTAGACTCGAATATCCGGAATTTGTTTTTAGATGTTCTTGTTTTTCAATTTTTATGCATAAATCAGAAATGATTTGGTATTGAAATATACAATATGAATGGTTTTGCAGTTTGAACGTATTTAAGTTTGAAAAAGTGTTTTTTTGTGTATGATGGCAATTTTTTTTTTCGTAAAGACCCCTACTGTTCCAGAAATAATTTCTGGCTATGCCACCGCATCATATAAATAAATCAACTACAAAAAGATAATATTTAATTTCTTTTATCGAAGATTTCAATTTTTTCTTAGTGATTCGATTATCCGGAGGATTAGATTATCCGGAATGAAAAAAAAAAAAATCGATACTCCGGATAATCGAGTCCGACCTGTATTTATTTTTTTATACAATGATTATATTACTCCAATATAGTTAATTTCCATGAGGAATCTGGAGGGACGATTGACTTTAAGAAATAACGAGTCGTGGAACAAAAACTTTCAAAAAACTGTTTAAAAAAGCCATCATAGTAGCCATGAAATTCAGTTTAAGAGCAGTTCCTTGAGTTGATATCGAGTAATGTAGATGAAAGTGTAGATTAAAACTGGGTACATTTTTTTTCTTCAATAATTCAAATGATATTAATTGTACGAGTTGAGCAATTTATTTTGTGAATGTGTTACTTTTAACACGGGATATCAAATTTTAAAGCATATTCATGTCGATATATCTAAATATTACAATTTCAGAGCACACGATCTCTTGTCCGGAGCTTGTATATTTGTTTCAAAGTGGAAAGAGCGTTGATCCCTGGATGTTTCGAAACAGAGGATACAGATCAAAGGTATCAATTTGGAGATTCCTTCGATTTTGAGAACTTTTAGGTTGTTTAACCTTAAATATGTGTTTAATCACCGGATTTGCTTAAATTTTGAGCTTCCGGAAAATTGTAACAACGAATTCGAGATGAAATCCAAAGCCAGCTTGTACTGTGAGCAGATATAATAATTGCATGAAATAATAAAATATATTTTTCCGCTAATTTTAAGATACACTTAAATATTTGCCACGAAAATATTAATCGCGAAGTGAAAAGAAAACCGTAAAAAAATTAAAAAAATCTCAAAAACACCAAAATATACCTCTCTGGAATTTTGACAACCGTTTCATCAAGTTTTGCTCTATGTTGCCTGAAAATTTGAGCTTGCGTTTTTTTGCGCTTTTGGAGATATTAAGGTTCAAAAATTGCTCTATTTTTCCAGTTTTTTCATGATTTCTTAAGTTTTATGCGTCGTATTATTAAAATTTTTCCACCAAAGCTTGCGTTTGTTATATATTTATCAGCAGAAAATATTATATGACATGGTTCTTAGGAAAAATGTCAAATTCGGTGAAAAAACATCGTTTTTCACTAATTTCCTCTAATTTTGCCAATAACTCGAGAACAGTAGGCTGTGGAATTTGGACGTCTTCGAGAGAGTTGTTTATTTTATCATAATGAACAACTTTGCCGAACAAGCCAAGTCTCTAGAACGTCACCTTAAAAAGTTAGATTTTGGCGCCACCTATGCGGACGATTTACGAACTATCCGTTTATGTCAGTAGATGGTCCTCGTTGTTACAAAAAACTTTGCCGAAGACACCAAATACCTGAAACGCTTCGTTACCCAGTTATTAATTTTGTCCCGCCAGATTGCGTCCCTGGCCCATAGTGCACTGCGTACAGCCAACGTATTCGTGATCTTCCCCGAAGCCGCCGACCTCTACCTGGTTCCCTGCTGAATATTTTTTTCGCAATTCTTTCTTCCGACATTCGCACTAAGTGACCAGCCCACTGAAGTCTGCCGTATTTTGCACGATTGATAATATTCGCATCTTTATGAGCAAACCAATGCAACAAAATTTCTCTGAAAATGTCATAAATACCTCTTAAATTTTCCTATGAAAAGATATATGCGATTTTGCAGTTTTTCCATTCACTATTTCAAGCGTAAATGGCGCAAGTAAAATAAAAAATCCCGCTTTTTGAATAAGCGTATCACGAAGTGTATTTTAGCTAACTTTGCTGAAGGTATTTTTATATTTTCGCCAATAAAAGCGTTTGGATAATGCCTTAATTTTACTTAGGAAATATAAGTATATTTTCGACTTCCTGAGATTCTTATTTGATTGCCGTTCTGATGCTGATAGTATCTTCGATGTACTTATTCCTTGTAGTTCAATGGACAAGTGCATCGGAATGACGCATGTATCGTTTGTATAGGATTGTTTACCACAGAAAACAAATCCTACCGGTGAGGTGAAAATTTACTTCCTCATTTCTGAGTGGAATTTGTGTTCGAAATGATGTAAAAGGCGATTTTGAACTTGAAAGCTTGAATACAAGCCTGTTCGAAGAACTTAATCCTATAATTAGTAATTTAAACCAATCCAAACATTCAGGCAAACTGTGTGAGACATAACTTTTTCTGGCATACTTTAACCAAAACAAACTCGCCATCTGTCATCTGGGATTTCAACATGTCGGATGCAGTATTGTGTCAGATTGAATCACAGGTATGTTCCGTTTTTATCACGCTCCGATTTTGTCACGTTCCGATTTCGTCAACAAATTATTCCGTTTTTATCAACACACAAAAAAATATATTTTGTTTTTTATAATGCTTAAAATATAAACTTAATACTTATTCTGAGGCAAATAAAATGTTTTTCAATAACTTCAGGGTTGTGTTGAGCATCTAGGATACATGGAAGTTGTCAAGTCATTTACTATTCAATAAGGTTTGACACCTTCTTATCTGCTAATCAATTAGAGTTTTCAAACTTACCATTGGCTGTTGGAAAGAACTGACGCATGCTTCAACAGTCGAGAGTTGCTCTGGCCACGTCCTAGCAACAATTTGAATTTGTGACAAGTTGAATACGCACTTAAGAAAGTTGCAGAGACTTCTCCTCTTTCTTATAGCTCATGGCATCATAGAATTTTAGATATGAATGTGATAGACATATATGATAAGTTCTTTGTTATAAGATGCACCTGGGAATGAACTAATGAATGTTTGGGCAACGACAAGGGACAGAATTGAGTTTATTTTATTTTTTATAAGACTATCGACCTACTAATATTTTGAACATTCACCCTCATTCTTGTTTACGGAGGATCCAACTTTCGATTGAATCATATTCGTTCAAATCCATCGCAAACTTGATTTTACTGGCGTGAACGGGAATGCAAAACGGTTTTCGATCTAATGCTCATTCAAACGTAAACAAGAATAGGGGTGATTATCTTCAATATCTCGATAGTATTGTAGAGATTATAGCAAACATTATAGCCTGTTCCAAGAAGTAGGGGAAGAGATCCAGCAAATCTTAGCAATCTACTGAAAATTTTGGTATCTCCATACAATAAGTTTGCATCGAGGAGAAGAGAAGAGAGTTGAAATAGCTGATAATTCGAGAAATTGTTGAAACTCGACGTTACCACGTCACGTTCATATCCCAAATTTGCTGGGATCTTGATCTTTGAGCAGACACGTATTCCTTCTCCTTATGCAAATCAGAACGTCAAAAGCTGAAAAAAAGGCTCTTTCTCAGTTGGGGTGTAATGCCATAAGAAGGAAAAAGAAACAGAAACATTTCTACACATACAACCCATCTCATGAAACATTTATGTGAGTATCGTGTTAACCCTTTCTTTCCCACAGCTTTGTTCGACAATTTAACTATCAAAATGGCGTTTCTAAAAAAAGTGCTTGAACAAAAGTTGTTCCAAATAAGCTATATTACTCAAAGCCACAATAAAAAAAAATTGATTGTTTTTCAATAGTTAGTTGATTGTTTTTCAATAGTTTGAGCCTTAGGTCACTTATTCCGATGTTTGATAAGACAAATGAGAGTATAAATTTATTCAAATTATTATTGAGCTACTCGTACCAATTCGGTTTAGCCCGCGTTCGTTGAAAATCGGTGGATCACCTGTGCTACCATGGGAAAGAGAGGGTTAATATTCCATATTTCATTTATTGAATTTCTGACCAAGAAAACTTTAACAATTAATGACTTATCACAGAATCATATTGATTGATTGGAATCTGCAATCAACTTTCATTACCTATACGAATGAATAATCTAAATGCTCCTCAAAGCTCCTAATCATCAATATTGTGCATTTATATGATGAAAATGTGTACCGTAAAGTGCCGTAATTCAGCGCAGTTAAGGAATAAAACGATTCATATTGTTAATTAAAAATTAGTATTGCATCAACAAAAAAGCTTTATTGGTGGATCGCTAGCAAATCTATTCAAGATTATGGGAAAAATATAAACTAGACTGTATTCATAATTTACAATTGTGATTTTTTTGAAATAGTTCACTCGTTGAAATTGCCTAATTCCGCGCATTTTTTAAACGCTTTTCCATATTCCGCGCAGGAGAAAGCCTAATTCTGCGCACTCATGAAACAATCAAATTACCATTAATTTTGATAAGGGGCTGCATCCATTAGTTACGTAATAATTAAAATTGAAAATTTTCAACCCCCTCCCCTTCCGTAACACTTTTTGTATGAGAAAACGTAGAGTTTTGTATGAACCGTAACTTTTTAGTCTACGTTCATTTTTTTTATCAACTTTTTGTCTTTCACATGAAATAAAGAAAGGAAATTTCCTTGACTTCCCTGGGCATAGAGTATCATCGTACCTGCCACACGATATACGAATGCGAAAATGGCAACTTTGGCAAAGAAAGCTCTCAGTTAATAACTGTGGAAGTGCTCATAAGAACACTAAGCTGAGAAGCAGGCTCTGTCCCAGTGAGGACGTAAATGCCAAGAAGAAGAAGATGATGAAATAAAGATAACCAAAACCGTGGCATTGGTACGTGTGATCTTCGTCTAGGGGAAAGTGGGGCAATTTGGCCATCTTAAGAAAAGTCGTAATAATTGAAATTTTTAGATCAATACACTAGATACGCACGATTTCCGTCGTCTTAAAAAAACACGAATGAATTTTTCGTCGATTCTTCTGTCGATGGGGTGATATGAGCACCCTATTTTATGTTGTGAAATTATCCCATAGAATCTAACAATTTAATTATTTTATTCACTGAACTGGAAAGTTTAGAAATGAAATACTCTTTCGAAATCTACTGAGCTCATATTTGGCTTAAATATGCTTCTTATTGCATAGTTTTAGACAATTCGGTCGAGAAAAAAAACACCATCTTCTTCTTCTTGGCATTAACGTCCTCACTGGGACAGAGCCTGCTTCTCATCTTAGTGTTCTTATGAGCACTTTCACAGTTATTAACTGAAGCTTTTTTTGTCAAAGTTGCCATTTTTGCAATCGTATATATCGTGTGGCAGGCACGATGATACCTCATGCCCAGGGAAGTCAAGGAAATTTCCACTACGAAAAGATCCTGGACCGACCGGGAATCGAACCCAGACACCTTCAGCATGGCTTTGCTTTGTAGCAAACTGCACTGTTCATACAATACAAGGACCAGTTCGCATTATTGCTTGGAATCAAAGGGTTTTAAGCAAATCAATTAATGGTATCCACTAATGCCACGGGTAACTGAAACTTATTTTTTTAAGCAAAAAGAAACCTCAGAAGAACCTAAGGGTCATCCATAAATTACGTCACACAAAATATGGCCATTTTCAATCCCTCTCCCCCGTATTATCATACTTTTTGTATGGAGGGTTCGTAAATTTTGTAGAGATCGTAAAGTTTCCGTAAATCATTTCTCGAGAGTTAGTCGTACTTTGGTGGGGTCTTCTACAAATTACGACCTGTTGAACATGTGAACGATATGCTGTTTTTACAATAATTCTATATGGATTGTATAATATAAATGAGAATCATAAACAAGTATACATTGCCAATGTTATGTGTGGTTCATAATGCTAAGTAAATTTTGTGCGCACAGATGTACCTACACACTTAAATCAGAATGCCGAATCTCGGCTAATTCCAATCGAGATCCGCACAGCCGAGCTCGTGAAAAAAATCTAAGTGTGTATAGACTATTTTGTTGGGGCTGTGCATTAACCACGTGGTATTTTTCCTTGTAAGGGACCGTCCATAAATGACGTAGCATTTTAGGGGGGAGGGGGGAGTCTACGATTTTGCTACGAACCATGTATTAATATGGGAAGATAAGCTACGAAGGGGGAAGGGGTGTCAAAAATTGGTCAAAAGATGCTACGTCATTTATGGACGCTGCCGAAGTGGGCTTTCCCGATATTCCGCTTGTACATGAAACGTATGTATGCATAAAGTTACTTTTCAGAGAAATAGACAGATGTGAAGACGGATTTACTTGTCTGTTGTTATGCGAAGAACAGTGCGCGGAATTAGGGCATTATGAAAAAAGACGTGGCCTAATTCCGCGCAATACTTTTTTGAATAAAACTCAATAATTATGCTAATATTTGATAAGATTTCATAGAAGCACCATGAAACATATCTGTAACAAGTAGTTCCATGGAATATTGCATAAAAAATAAAACATGTTTAATAAAGAAATCGCGTTTGTTGTTGTCCTACAGTCTTAGCGCGGAAGCTAAAAAAATTAGAAAAATATCTTCTACTTCGACGGGCCTTCACTGATTATTTTTTTATGCCGCGAAAAAATGCCTTTTTTGCTTTTATTTGTGATTCAAACTTATTCTTAATCAAAGTAGCCTCGAATAGCATTAAAAGTTGCTGAAATATTAATGTGTATTTCCATATATAAATAATTTTGTATGAAATGCGCGGAATTAGGCACTGCGCTGAATTAGGGCACTTTACGGTATCATCCTGACGAAACTGTAATTTTCTTTTAAAATTTGAAAAATATTTTGTCTTATAAAAATATTCCGTTTTTGTCACGGTTCCGTTTTTGTCAACTGAAAATTGCAGATCGTGTTGATAAAAATGGAACATACCTGTACCTCCCTTTTAGATACCTTAGTTGCACTGGTTTTGCGTTCTGTAATCCGATACACCCCAGCTCGATAGTCCCTTCAACATCGAGTCATTGGCGTAGGAACAGGGGGGGCCAGGGGGGCCAGGCCCCCCCAGAGTCACCCAGGCCCCCTCCAGAATTTTGGATGATAATATATATAAAAATGAAAAAAACAAAAACAATTTACATAATTCTAATGTGAACAACAATCTTCTGATTCAATTCTTCGCTGTTCGTACACAGCATCAGTGTGACGGTTCTGTCTTCGTGCGACTATCGAAATATTAATCGTTCGGCTGTCGCTCCACAACTCCGTTGCAAAAGATACTGTGATACTAAAGACTGTCAGGATATAGGAAATGCGGTTCCTTAAATTCGTATTTTTTGAACAGTACAAACAATACTGTTTCAAATGTTTTAGCATAGAGCAGTATTTTAACTGCAATATGATTTCCTATGTTCTTGGAGGGTGACCTGAATAATTACAACTTGGAGGGTCAACTCGTTTAAAATTAATACAACTCGGCAAAATTAATAGATATTAAAGCTGTCAGCAAATAAATAAATGGGCAAAATTCTTAAAGGAACTCCTTAGACATAAGATAGCTGAAATTATTGACGAAAACCAAGGCCTTATTCATTACACATCTCTTTTTATGAATTTCAACCTGGTTAAGGCTTCTAAGAAAAGTTAAAAAAAATCGTCCATAGTTTTTTATTCTAGCAATTTGTTCTTTCTTTGTTTTTGCTTAATTTTTTTTTAAATCATTTCTTAAATTTAATTTAGATTGCTTAAGTTCTATACAACGTTTTATCTAGAAAAAAAAAAGTGCAGTCTCTAGAATTTTAGTTTAATTCGTCAAGGTATATCAAAGAGTCTTTAAACCTTTTGCTACAAATCTTTTAGAATCTCTTAGAAATTAGTCAAACAATATAGTGAGATTTGTTCATGTTCATGTTGATCCCGAAATGTGTTCCTGGATTTAACTAAAAAAAATACTTAACTTTTCGAAAGTTCAAGCTTTGCCTTGGCAATTTTTCCAAAAAAAAAAAAAATCATTGAGTCTGTCAAATTCTTTTATATAGTTTTACCAAAAAAAGTGATTGAAAACTTTATCGCGAAGTTCATCAAAAGTTCTTCAGAAATATTTTCGAAATACATCGTAAATCGCGACACAAATTCTCTTTAGCTTTTTTCTGTAAATTCTACTTCAAATCCCTGTATTATATAGAAATAATCTACAAGAAGTATTTTTGGAATGCCTCTCGGCTTTGAATCGTCACAGGAAATTTATTGAAAACTCCCAGGAATACTTTTGTTCCCGAAATTAGCATAGCGGTAAAGTAAATTGGCGGAATTGGGCATCCAAAAGTCGAAGAAGGAATTCTGCTAGATTTCAAGAATATTTTCTAAAGAAGATTCTGATGGATCTCCTAGAGAAATTATTTTTTTAATTCATAAGAGAGATTATTCATCTCCAGAGAAAAGAATATAGATACTCATTTATCTTTGGTTATTTCGTTATCCATCTTGTTTCTATCTGCTTTAACATTTTGTTATTTCTCCTTTTTTGGCATGACGCTTTCTCGAGAAACTTCGTTCAGCAAATCATTCTCCAAAAGCAACATTTTAAAGAATCCAAAGGAAAAAAAATAATTCTAGGAGTTTTGAATAAAATCAGGGTTTTTATAAGTATGGTTCCTGATTTTTGAATATCCTTCAGGAATTTCTCAACAAATTTCCTAAGTAATGCAAAAAACTCCTGTCAGTTTTAAATCGTTAATTTTATCATAAGACATTTTTTGTAATGTTCTCGAAAAATACCTCCAATATTTTCACGTTAAACTACTACAGTTCTACCACAAAAGTTAAAAATATTCCCTCAAAAAAGTTTGTTTAGAATTTCTGCAAGTATAAAAAAAAGTTTTAGATTAATCAGTTCGCCATACTACCATGAAGTTTCGGAGTTCATGCAAAACATTTTCTAACATATAAGATACAAACACCTTAAAAAAATCCATCCGTTTGAGCATTATTGCCCATTATAAATGACGATAAAATGAACAAGATTTTTTGTAGTTAATCTTACTAATCTGTTAGGTACATCGTCAAAAAGTATCAAAAAATTCTACGGTTAGCTCATGAAATTCCTGGCAAGAATTCAGTATTTCTTCCAAATTCAACTTGAAATTCAATAAAAAAAAATAGAAGTCAATGGAAAGATTCGTAGAGTTATTTGTAAGGATTTCCTTTTAAAAATATTGGGGTATTTCTGGAGAAGTTTTTAGCTAAATATGGAAAGTGGATGGATTTTTAGATATTCTTTATAGAAGAATCCTTGAAATAACATTTGGAATAAATATGAAGTAATTTTTGAAACCTGAAATTATACCTTATGGAATTTCTGGAGAATATTTTTTTAGATGTTCAAGAATGTATTTTAAAATCCTTTTATAAATCTGTTAAAAAAATCTTTTAAAAATCCTCAGAAGAATCGATAATGCTGTTCAAAGAAGAAAATCCATGGAAAATGCTTGGTGGATCTCTGGTGAATTTTTCGGAATGATCAACGACATCCCAGGGGAAGCAATACTATAATTCTCTAAAGAAGTCGCTAAACAAATTTCCCGGGAAATTTTTTAGTACTTTTACGGAAGAGTTAATGTAATAATAGCTGAACTTATTCCGCTAAAAACTTTGGAATGATTGAATTTGAAAAGAATAGGTAGGCGTGATTGAAGAAATTTTAAAATATTACAGAGGCGTCCGCGAGAGAGAATTTCGAAGGAATTCGGTGATCAATATCAAATTGATTTTCAGATAAATCTTAAGAACCATTGATGATCAATCATAAGAAAAACAGAATTGCAGATAAATTTGCGGAAAACTTCTCTGACAAATCACAAAGAACATTTTCCCAAGTGAATCTTATGAAAATCTGGTGGAATATTATAATCTTGAATGAATCATCCGACTTTTTTTTTGCAGGAAGTCCTGAATAATATTAGCTAAGAATTCTTCAAGAAAACCTTTAAGAATTTCTGAGTGATTTTATGAGAGATTTTCTGAAAGATTTGGTGAATGAATCTGAAGAGAAACTTTAGAAAGAATCTCGAAGGCAAAGTTTGAAAAACCTTTTAGTGCACTCTCTGATGAATTTGTGGAAAGAATCCATTCTTGATAATCTTGAAGACACTTTTGGTAGTATTTCTTGTTCTATTTCTTGGAGAAATCCTCAATAAATTCAGAAAATCCTCAACAAATTATTAATGCACAACTGGATTATATTTTCAACTAACAATTAAAATTTATGTGTAATAAGTACGTAGTTTACCATCATGGAGAACTGTTCAAAATTCGGAATTCTTCAAGAGATTCTGTTGAACAATTTGATACAGATCATTCGAAAAAATTTTAGGTGAGATTAGAAAGCTTAAAGAAACTCCAAGAAAAAATCTGTTGAATAATAACTTCTAATTCCAGAAATGATTTTCCGTGTGAGTTCCAGCAGGAAATCTGGTAAACGCGTTCTAGGGGAATGTTCTGGAAAAGCACGGAGATAAATACCCCGATACCTGAAAAGATCCTGCAAGAATTACAAAATGATATTCCTAGTGAGTTATTTGGAAGAATTCTTGAAGGATTTTTTACTGAATTAGGTTTAGATTGAATATTTTACGTAATGCAAATTGAAATCACTGATATACAGGATGTGAGACAAAATCACAAACAGATAAAACTTATGCAAACCACGAAATTTGTGAAATCATGATTATTACGAGCGACATTACTTCGGTAAATCAACAATTTTGCTAGGCCCCCCCTTGGCCCCCTCCAGAAAAAAAAAATCCTAGCTACGCCAATGCTCATCTCATCATTTATATATAATGAGAATCAATTGGTTTTGCACTGACTGGCTGAAAAAGTATCAGCAGATTTTTTGCATGCAGTGACATTTTTGCTTTGAAATAATATCAGACATGAGGACTGTGTATTGCTTTCAAATTGCTAAAAAGACAACATGGTGACCAAAACGAATGACGGACTACTTGACCTTAAATTTTATATCACTTACTATATGAACACCCTCCACCTAATTTAGAAACGTACAGCCAAACTTAAAAGGTTTAAAATATTTGCTGATGAAAATTTTCAAAACGAAAAATTGTCATTGTTTTGATCAATTTCAGAGAGTATCTCACTTTCCGAAAGAGGCTCAGAAAAGAAAAGAAATTTCATTGTCATAAAATAGTCCATACAGCCAATTCTAGCTTGCTCAATATTTTGTATCTCGATATCGAGTTAGAGAACTATTGAAGAAGTTGGTTCTCATGGACAGAGAGCAGGGTCGTGTTTAAAAGGGGAGTTCGGTACAGGATGGCGTTGCTGGAGAAACCTCTAAAAGAATTCTCTTTGAGGAATTTCTACAACAATCTTGAAGGAATACAGGATAATAATCATGCTGGAAAAATCCCAGAAGACAATTAGAATCAGAAAAATCAAGGTGAAGAATCTGCAAGATTAAATAAGGGATTGCTTAGAAAATCCTCGATAGATTCCTAAGAATATTCTATGAGAGAAATTCCAGAAGACTTTTTTTTAATGAAATTTCAAGACTTTTGGAAGAATTCTCGTAGTCAATTCTAGTAATATCACTGGAAAATAATACCAGAAATCCTAGATTGAATTTTATTGGATTGCCCAGTGATGTTTCTTGCATGATCCGTGCGGAATCAGTGAAAGAATTTCCGGGCGAATACCTAGAGGTATTTTTGTAGAGACTTCTGGAATTTCTGTCAGAATACCTTCATTCATCCCTAGTTGAATTAACGGGGAAAAATATTAGGAATCCCTAGAAATATTAGTTGAGGAATTTGTGAAGGAACACCTGGAGGAATTGTTGGAAGTATTTCCGGAGGAAATCCGGAGAACTCCTAGGAGGAGATAATGAAAGATATAGAAAGAATTTCTGACAAAATCCCTGAAATCCGGAAAGTATGTCTGAAGGAATATTTGAAAAAAAAAAATTCAGAAGGAATAACTTTGAAGATTCCTAAAGCAATACGCGGAGCAATTTTCGGATGAATCCCTGGAGAATTTCAGGAAGGAGGCTGTGATGTCCCCAATGACAGGTTCCTCCAGGAAATTCCGGTGGTCCCAAAAGTGGCCACTGTAGTCAATTATCCATTTTAGGTCTACAATAGCCCTTTTTAGCACGAGACATGAAAAATGAACCGTCGCACGATATATTGGAGTACAATTTCAATTGTCCCTAATTACAGGTTCCCTCGGGGACATCCGGTGGTCCCGGAAGTAGTCACTGTAGTCAACTATCCATTTTGAGTCTACAGTTGCCCTATTTACGACAAGACATGAAGAATGAGCCGTCGGATGATATGTTTTGGTATCAAAATCGAAATGTCCCCTATGCAAGGTTCCCCCGGGGCACTTGACGTCGTCACAAGACTCATTTTCAACTCATAATAGAATATTTTATGATAAGCTAGGGAGAAAACAGTATTGCGCGACATATTTTGAGTGAATAAAATGTTTAATCCCAATTCGGATCCATTACCTGATGGAGTTTCTAGAGGAATCCCTGCTGGAGTTCTGGGAAGAATTAATAGTAGTACAGTTTTTGGAGGCATCCCTGGAATGCTTCAAAAAATTCCTAGAAGAATCCTTAAGGCAATTGCTGTGGAATTCTTGGTATAAGGTCTGGAGAAACCTCTGGTGGAATTCGTGGACAAATTTCTGGTGGTGTTTCTAAAGGATTCTCAAAGAAACCTTTGGGAAATTGTTGGAAATTCTTTTGTGAAACTTCTGGACAAATCTCTAGTAGCATGGAGATATCCCTAGTAAAATTTCAGCTCGAAAGTTTAACCAAATTCTTGGAAGAATCTCTTGTGCAATTGCTGGGAAAGATGGATTCTGGATTCTAGAGGAATCCCTGATGAAATTCCTGGAGGAACCCTTTTAAGAATTCTTAGGGGAATCTTTGCTGAAATTCTTGGAGGGATTCATGGCATTGTTTTTAGAGGTATTCCTAGTGGAATACCCAAAGGAGTTCCTAGGAAACCAGTGAATCAATTGTCATCCAACACGCAGCAACAAAGACATTGTCACATCCTATTCTTGTTGCAACAATTTGATTCCGCAACATGAGTTTATCATCACTTGAACAGAATATGACAAAGATCGATCACCACGTGCGCAGCGATTTTCTGGGCTTCGCATTGCAATTTTCGAGAACTTTCTCCGTGTTGCTAAACATTGACATATTATCAAACAGCATCCATAAAACAAATTTGGTTTTGAGTTTAAAAAAACTGATTAATCGCGAGTTGAAAAGGTTGCAACAATGTTGCGCTCAGTGATTGTCATGACAATTTTGCTTTTAACTGTGTCCTTATGTGCAACAGTTGCGACAAACAGTTGTGAGCAAGCTTGCGCTGTTGTTTGTTTTTCGTCTCTCTTGATGACAATTTGATTCACTGTAGGAAACTCTTGGTGGATTTTTTGGAGAAATTCACTAGTGGAATTCCTGTAGTAGTGGTAGTTTTTGTAGTGGAATCTCTGGTAAATGTACTTGTGCAAATGCTGAGCGGATGAATTTTGGATTCTGAAGAAACCACTGCTGATTCGTAATAGAATTCTTGGAGAAAGTATTTGGTGGAACATTCAGAAGGAATCACTGGAGGAATTCCTCATGGAATTCCTGGAGGAATCCCTTATAGAATTCCTTGGAGGAATTATTGTTTTTTAGGGAATCCCTGGTGGAATATATGGAGAGATCGCTGTTGCAATTGTTGGAATTCCTGGAGGAAGCCTTAGTAAAATTTTTGAAGAAATCTCTGGTGTTGTTTTGGCTGAAATACTTGAGGGATTCCTAGGAATTTTTTAGAGCAATTTCCTAGAGTAATTCCTGGAGGAATCTCTAGTACAATTTCTGGATGAATGCCTAGTCAATATCTTGGACAATTCTCTTGTACGATTGCTGGGAGAATCCCTGGTAGAACTCTCGGAGAATCAAAATTGTGTATCAGTAAATAGTTTCCAAGAGCCCTAGTGTACAGAATGGCCAAACTTACAAAACAATCACCAGGGTTCCAAGAGTATCCTTCGCTTAAAACAGGCCTGTCCAACATTTTTTAAACGCAGAATTAAGGAAACATTTTTTGTGTGGCGGGCAACTTTCTTAAATGAATACATTTTTGAATGAAATCTGATAAAAGTCATAAGATGATGTTCATGAAATCTGACAAAAATTAGTGAATGAAGCGAGTTTGTATATTCTGATTATTATGAGAATCCCTTTCAAAATCGTATAATAGTATAGCTCAGAATATTTGAAAAAAATATTGTATAATTTGTAAGAATATTGCACAGCTTTTTTTTTTTTTTTAATCATACTTGGAATTCAACCTTGGCACAGCTTTTTCGTGAATTATGACCTGGAATGTGTGTAAATTCTCCTTATTAAAAAATTGTTGTCAGAATGAAGTAAGAATTATGTGCAGAGTTTTATAAGAATTGTACCTAGTATTCCTTCAGAATCTTGCCCAATATTCATTAAGAATTTTACCTTGAAATCTTTAAAAATGTTGTAAAGGATTTTTAAAGAAACTTAAATTTTATGATAGATTCGACTAAGTCTCTGTCAATATCATACCTTAGTTTATATCGTAACCTTGTCCAGGGTTTTTGAAAACTATGTATTGAGTTCTATGGGAATACTGCCCAGAAGTTTTTGGAATTCAGTTGAAGATTTTTTGAGAATCCTGTCCATGTGATCCGCGAAAACCGTGTCCAGAATTCTTTAAGAATTCTCTTTAAGATTTTGAATAAAGACCCCATCTATTTTTTTTATAATCCTGTCTAGAATTCTGCGTTAATAACTCCCAGATGTTGATGAATTGTATTGCTAGGTTCATATAAGAATTTTAGCCTATGATTCAGTAAAATTATGTTCAAAAATGTAACCTTTTGTCGATTACTTTTGTCTTGATATTATTGATCGAATGTTAAACAATGTCATGGAAAAAAGTTTGTTGTTGTTATTCTAAAAAATAAATCTTATAAACTTATTTTCATTTTTATGAATCTCAATTCGATATTCTCAAGTCAGATTTATTTTTAGAACAATTTTAACTGTTATTGAGACTCCAATTGATAGTGCTTAAAATTAAAATTAAAAAACTTAATTGACTACTAAAACAGCTCTGGTACGTTTCAACTTTGTGAAATAGTCAACGGGACAAATATGAGAAGAAACTTCAAATCCTCCGCGGTACGCACGAAATTAGGCCGCATCCGGCCCGCAGGCCGTACATTGGGCAGTCCTGGCTTAAAGCATAGAGAATTAAATTCAGTTCAAAAATTGAGTTTTGAGAGAACAATAAAGTCCTTGCTCATATTTAATCTAAATGCTAAACGTGTACCGTAAAATGGGGTGTTAAGGGATGAAAAAAAAATTCCACTTAAAATTCGAGCAACTTCTAGTATGCCAATAATTGAACAAAATACAGTCCTACCATTCTCCCGGCGTGTATATCAAAAGCCAATTACAATGAAGACGATCCTATGGCAGATTTCTGAGATAATCATAAAAATGTGTGATTTTTGAGGAAAATGCAAAATGGGGTGTTAAGGAATTTGAGCTTTGTATATAAAACTATATTTTGCCAACAGCAAAAAAATATTATTTTGGTCAACATCGTTGATGTGTCCCTTCAACTCTATAGGTCTTGTTAAATCTAAAGATGATATTACTTCAATATAATTCAAGTTGAAACTCCTGAAAACGTTAATCATTTTATTTTAACTGCTAAATCTCTCATACCTATTGATTATATTTTCAAGCAAGCTATCAGTGCATCGCACAATTGTCTTGAAAAGATTTTTATACTTATATGCAGTATTCGTATTTTAGAACAGTGTAGAGCAATCTTGTCATGAATTGTCAAAAAATGGATAATTTCAACAAGCTTTAAGTGTGAATAGGGTAAGTGTCAAATTTGCCTTTTAAATAAAGCACCACACCAAATAACGGATTTGCATGTAACACCCAGTCGCATGATCCAAAGTTTCCAGTACAAAACAGAATCGCTCACACTATACCGCACACTATACATTTTCCAAAAAAAGCTAGGAAATAACCTTATACTTTAATTGTTTATCTAGAACCTAGGTAATACTTATAAAATTTAATGGAATATCGACCGTCTAGACTGATTTTGAGATTAAGTGGCGTAATTTAGGTCAAATCTGTTTAGATGTGCTCGGGTGAAAGCTGTGTAAGTTTGTGCTCCGTTCAAATTAAAATTATGTGAGTTAAGTTATTATGTCCGAAATTTATTTGTAATCGCAGTGTAATGTTGTTAGCCGTTCAATCAATGTTTGTCCAAACCCACTTGACTTAGAAACAAATCAATGATGTAAGTAGTATTAATTAATGTTTCGGACTTGACCAGACAAATAGTATATATTTTTGTAAATTGTCGTTTGCCCTGAAGATGAGCAAATAAATGCTCGAAACGTCGGCTTTAATCAAAACGATTTTTTATTAATGTAACCCGTGGACCGAAATTACGTCAATAAATCTCAAAACTTAAAAGAATTAATAGCTCCCAAACCATTCTAAATAAGATAATCATTCCTATATGCAAACTTTTCTCTCATGTGATGAAACAACTAATGAAAATATTATCATAAAAAACCACTCACACATTAATCAGTTTTTATTTAGATTTTCCTACCAATTTTACCAAATTTTGAAATAAGTCATTTTTGGAGATATCTAGTGACTAACTAAATAGATCCCTTAACTTTACATTGTAGTTCAACTTGACGGAACATCTCAAAACTATATTGAAATATATTAAGGCATAAATTTAATGAGTTTTGTTACTTAGAAAAGTTAGAATAGATAATTCCTTAACACCCCACTTATTTTCAAAACGAGACTTTGTTCATAAAAGTTTCTGAAAATTGAAACCCAGACACAATTTTATGAAGTTTTTGTCTGTACTTTGATCTCAATTAAATTTCCTTATCTTCTACCTTACTCGCGAATTTTTCTCAAATATATTTCATGGTTTTGTAGATAAATGTATTTAGCCCATAAAATTCGAACAAAAATGTTTTAAAAGGTTTTCAAATTCTAGAAACCACAATACTTCATATTAATAGACAGCTCCTATTACATAATGCAGTTCACAATCCTCTGAACAAATCGAGCATTTCAGATGACTTATATATCGATTTTCGAAGTTTCTGTGATTTGTCGAACTTGATTGAGAAGTTCAATCCCTTAAAACCCCACGAGTCCTTAACACCCCATTTTACGGTATTCCTTAATGTACATGGAAGGCCATACTAAATCTGCAACAGGGACGAATGCCCTCCGGGTTAAAGTCCCTGAAAGTAGGAAGAAGATTAAAAAAATCTTTTTTCTTTTACAGAAAGCACCATCCAAAGACAAGTTACCGATCGAAGTCCGCCCACCGGGAACGGCCAACGCCTCAACGAGCAACGGAACTTCCCCACCCTCCGGAAAAGGAACCATGGGCCGAGTGGCAGCATCCGAACTGGCCAAGGCCAACGGCGACATAGCCGAGCTGGAATCGATCGAATCCTTCCAACTGACAAGCCCAACACCCACCTTGGTCCGGCCCCCATCGTACTACTTCTGCCCCCAGAATACCGGTCCACCGACGATGAAGAAGTCCCAGAAACCGATCGCTGTTACCATTAGCGAGTACATTGGCGTCGGAACGGCCGAACCACCGAAGAAACCGTCCATCGGCCTTGGAAACCTGAAGTACGAGCTGGAGAAGACCCTGTCGTTGTCCAACCTCCGGCAACGGAGCGAATCCCGGGAAGATCTGGTCGAGCGGATCCAGATTGGGTGCGGACAGCAGCAGGATCAGGGCGCCAAATTGAGCAGGAGCTCGTCGGCAGTGACAACGGTTTCCAATGGCAATCGCATCACGATTGCCATCTCCAATGGCGCCGAGAAGAAGTAGGCGTTGAGTTTGAGTGTTTCGTGTTGAATATTCGTTTTTTTGCATGTGTATGTGTTGAATCAAGGGAAGTATCTCCGTATTTTCCGATTAGTTTTTAGTTTTGTAAGGCTAAGGATTGAATTACCCGATTTGATGATGCTGAGATTATTGGAAAGATCAAGCTTGTCAGATAACTACCTAGTTCTAAGGACCATATTTTGTCGTACAGTGTATAGATAGACGTATAGATTGGTTAAGATTATACATTTGCGGTAACCGTACTTTAAGAATACAAAGTAAATCGCACGTTTTGTGTAATCTACATGTGGAAAATATGCTCAAAACCATGATTTATATGTAAAAGATGTCTGTATTTATACTTGTTTATATTCAAACCAAGGATTAGCAAATTTTGTTCTTGAAATAGGACGGAAAGAAAGCACACAACACTGAATGCTAACTTGTATGCAATGAAACTTCAACACAAGTGATCGCCATCCAAGAAAAGGTGTGGAGTTGGTTACTCTTCTACAGTTTTTTTTTATTCCTTCATTAGTATTAGGCTGATACAAATATTAATTTTCTTTTATGTCACCCCCCCCCCCCTTCGAAAATCCGAAAATTTTGAAGGGGAGAAAAAAAAATATTCATCATTTTTTTGACATCAGTTAGGTTTTTTCAATTTACAAAGTAAAAAACAAGTAAAATAATGATCCAGAGGACGATTAAAAACAGTTTAACAACTATCATTAAAAATAAAAAATCCAAAAAATAACTTTTTTTTCATTTTTATTTTTTTGTTCCTCATTTATTTTTATCCCCCCCTCGTACCTTCCAAGTGGTCTCGGACATAAAAGAAATTTAATATTTGTATCAGCCTTATTCCAATCCTTACATTCATTTCTTATATCTAGGTGATCTGTATTAGATAACACTATCATCATAATTTATTAAAGCCAAATGAGGCTTTTGTTAACAACAGATTACATTTCATCTGCCAGTTGCAGTTCAGTTAAAATTATGCACTCTCAAACTGCATATAGCAAGTTTTTGAGCTTTTTCGCAATGAGTTAGTAATAATTTCTTTTCCGCTCTCAATGCTGGAATTGACTTCTGAGTTTTTTTTTTCAAAACTTAAGTTAATTTCCAATTGAAAAATTGAATTTTAAAAATTTTTGTTTCTTAAGGCTGGTTTGGTACCGACAAAAAAGGAATCGCCTATCTCGATGCGTGGAAAATTTCTTCCCAGAAATAGTGCATATAATCACATTTTTTCTGATCTTAGTACGCAGTTCCAAGGAAAGGTTTTAAAGGGGGCTCTCTGTAGGAAATTTCTTGACCCATTCAGTAAAGGAATTTCTTTACTTTTCTTGAGCGAAACAGCATACTAAGCTCAAATTGAGTAAAACGTTTTATAATTTTGATAAAATTAATAAATACCGCGTTTCGGTGCGAAAAATCACCGAATATATTGGCGGTTATTATACTAATATAACACTCCGCCGTAAGCGTAAATTTAAATATACACATCCCAAAGTTATCCCCACTCGAATTAAATTAACCGATACCGAGGTGAATAATGCAGTGTCATTCAATTAGTGTCATATCAATCAGTTTTATTGCTTCCGACCGGATCCGCAACGGATTAGGTACATCAAAGGTGGACCCAATTGGCTGTGCCCGCCGGTTCCAGTTAGGCAAACCCCACCACAGCCATTTCTATCCGATTGGCCATCAAATGGCGCACCGTGACAATTTCGTTTAATGGTATTCAATTACCGTTTTTACCGCTTAGCTTCATTTCCCGGGCTATGACTCGGCACCTGCGCTATCTATAGGCGAAACATTGCCACAATTATGGCGATATTTCTGTGGTTGAATCGTGGCTGGATTTATTCTGTGGTGGCACCGCAGTGATGCGTAAAATAGAACTATTTCCTTTTTAAATCTACAGCGAGGGCTTTCATTAGAATCTTTCTTGTTTTTCTGTTGCTAATTTAACATTTAAAATGCCAGGTGAAATCTACAACCGACAAAAGTTCTATAGGAGTCCTATTGGAATTCTATCGTTTGGGAATGAATAGCTTTCTGTATTTTGTGTGAAGTGTCCAGGAGAGTTTGGAATCTATTATGACTCCGACATACTTTACTTGGTCAGTCACATTAATCTCAGTGCAAAAAAGACTTACAGGTCGAATTCCATTACGGTTTCCTCTTTCCGTTGAAAGAACAAACGATGTTTTATTCGGGTTGCCCGAAAGACCATATTGGAGACACCAACTCTCGACTGCCTGAAGAGCATATTGCATGATGTTCGACAGGGTGCTATCAAGGTTCTCCGACATTACCCAATGTGCAATTAACCGTAAGACCATTCACCGGATACCACCGGGGGACCATTTACCGGAAAATTATTTCTCTACAATGTTTATTTTCTTCAACAACGTCCTTTTAAACGTTTACGGCCATTTAGGTCAATCTGTTGACTTAAACATATTTGAAAAATCATCAAAGATAATGGACAGGGGAGGTTCTTCCTTCAAAATACATAAGCATCGAAGAGGAGTCTCAGACATCTTTATACTTGCTCATGACCATCTTCAAATATTCATTCATGATTCACCCTTTTTTTAAATAAGCTGTTCTTTCAATTTATCTCTGCAGCTTGGCTGTCTTGGCTGAACTAGCAAAATATGGCTTCAACTATGTAACTTTACTTTTAACATTCGACCGTCGGTTCTCCAATAATGTTAATATATAAGCAGTGATTAGAATTTTCAATACCATTTGATTATGCGGTTTTCGTCGAGTGTCAATTCACCGAATGTCGTTTCTGTAAACGTTCATCACCCGAATATCCCTTTTCCTAGAATGACCCATTTCAAGGTCATCTGATATTCACCCTTCTTCATTTGGTTGGCGGTTCTTTTGAGTTCACCCAATCTCGGCATTTTCGGCAATATGTGTTTAGTCAAAAATAATCAAATATCTTCTTCTTATGATTGCTTATTGTTCTTTCTAGTTTATCGCCCTGGCACTGAATCTGGGGTACAGACATTCAGCGATATGAAATTTGAAGAAAAATAGCACAATGCAGCGAATTCACGGGTAAAGTAGAGTCTCGGAATCCAAAGAAGGACGTCACAATGGCGAATTGTGTTCCTACTAATCGGAAGTAGGCACTAAACAAATATTTGATTGAAACTTTCTTCAAATCATTAACCTTATATGAGAATTGCACTGTCATATTGCATAATCCTCGCGAGATTAGTGTTTTTTTATGTTTTAATTCAATTTCAAAATTGGATTCTAAATTGTGTTAACATAAGAGAACAAAAAAAAAAGCATCATAACTCCAAAGATTTTTAAATGCTGAGGTGTTCTCAAATGCACAATACTGTCATGCCATACCATTTGATTGACGATTTTTTTCGATTTAGTTTATTATCGTTATTATTTGGCATCAAATATGTATAATAAAAATTATTCTTTTTATTTTCTCTATCCTTGCCTGTAATGCTTCTTCTTAGGGTAGAAGCACCGGTTTTGGCCATACGCTTGTTGTAGCCATAGTGGATTGTATATCGTTTTGTATAAACAATCAGTATGCAACCTTTTGTGATCAATAGATCACATCACATTCATTTTCGCGTCCGAATAGAGCCAAAACATAAGACAAACAATTTTAACTCCCGTACACCTAATTTGGCCACGGTGCTCCTAATTTGGCCACTCTCATACGAAATCAATATGATTGGCCAATTCAGGAACCGAACCTAGATCTCTGGCCAAAACGGTGGTAGGTCATTTGGCATAAAGTCGTTTGGCATAATGGTCATTTGGCATAATGGTCGTTCGGCATAATAGTCGTTTGGCATTTTCAAACTTTCTATGTTTTTTTTTCAAAATGTGATGTAATCATAATTATAGGTATAAAAACAGTTGATTTAAAATTTCAATAAATTTCACCTTCTTTCATACATAGGCTGTTCTTTGGAGCTATATTTTCTAAATATTTTTTTTTGTTTCCAATTGACAAATGGGTGGCATTCGAAAACATTGATCTGCTTAAATTTTTAGCACTCATAATTGTCGCCATCTAATATGCACCCTTCTTTATTTAATTGGCGGTAGTCTCGAGTTCTTTACCGTCCTCATCATTTTTTCCAACATGTGTATAGCCGAGAATGACAGAATACCTCTTTCTTTTGATTGCTTATCGTTATTTTTCGTTCACTATCCAGCCACTGAAGATTATTATAGCACCTATTTATATTATTTGGGGAAAAGGCATTCGAGGAAAAGGGTCATTCGAGGCGCTGGCATTCGGGGAACCGACATTCGGAGAAAAGTAGTACACTTCGATGATTCTGAACGCAATTGTTGATGTCTTTTCGTTTTATTATGCCACAATATTTTTTGGCGCCCAATCTTCTATTGGTTTAATCATTAATTTCGCCTTCTTTTAAAAATAGGCTGTTCTTTATATTTATACTGTATTAAGTTTTATTATTTATGTTAACCATTTTTATATTTTGATGTTTTATCAATACTTGCAAGACGAAATGCTATAATGATAAATACTATAGATCCTGCCAATATTCAACATATTATTTTTGCAAACGCATGATCTCCTTTCGAGATATGCTGGAAAAAATATCATCTCAATCACAAATTTTCCCTTCTTTCGATGAAAGATGGCATTTTTAATGTACACTTCCAACATTAAAATTTATATTGAATCGTTGAAAAGTTTTGCTTCAAATATTTCCTTTTAAAAATGTGTTTTTCATTTGAGTTATACTGTAAGAAGATTTTTTTTGCGTTAGTGCCTTAAACATTTCAAACGAAAAATAATCTGCTCTCGTATATAGGCTATTTTTACATTATGTTGCAGTAATAGATTATTGGATTAGAGCTTTTAATATTTTGCAAATAAATTTTCCCTTCTTTCATCAAGTAATTTTCATCAAATCTTACGTCCAAACTGGGGCAGAGCTTGATATGCAGCGAAATATTCAATGAGCGTTCCCTTAATTAATAACTGCGAACTTCTTCTGCAAATTTAATATTTTAAAATATGTATATCGCAACAAGCTCAAAGATACTATATATTCTGGGATGTAGAGAAAATTATTATTCCGAAAAGATTTACCACCAGACTCTTCACGAGTTTTATCTAGTAATGCACTCTAATTTAACAACAATTTTTGACATTCATAGCTTGGAAAATCTCTGAACGGTGGTGTTCGTTGAGAACCTACCAAAATGTTTTGCTATGGGCTCGGTGGTGTTGATCTCGGTAAAAGCTTCAAAAATGCCAATATGAATTCGAAGTCAATCATTATGCCAAATGGATATTATGCCAAATGACTTTTATGCCGAACAACTTTATGCCAAACGGGGTATAATTGACCAAAAATGGTTCTGGTGGCCTATATTGACCAACGAGATTTTCAAAGCGAAAACATGGTTTTGACTCAGTTCCGATATTTTACATACCTAATATAGATTGAAGGCTTGCAGTTGCCATATTTGTACTATACATAGGATTTCTCATAGAATTTTTATTGATATTTTCTCTTAGGCTGGCCAAAACCGGTGCTCATACCCTATAGCTTAAATTTGAAGACATACACACTCAATCTGTTCGGTAAAAATAACTGGGTTTTTGAACTACCGAAAAAGTCAGTAAACTAAAAAATAATGTCAGAAATCGAAAAACAGAGATTTTTTACTGAAATTTTGCAGTGAGCTTTTCTTTTTATCTTTTTCTAACATGGTGAAATTTGCTTTTCAATTTCGCGTGGCGAAATGAAAGATCCGCAAAACAAAAATTTCGTGCTCACTATCGCCGTCTGATGGCAAAATCTCGAATTTCTTGGCTTAAATAAAGCCCTTGAACTGCTTAGGCTCATGACATATCTGTAAAACAAGAGTAAAAAATCCATGCCCACCAGCGCCACCGAAATTATCTAGAATTTGAAATATGTATACCGATTTTGAATTGGGGTCTACTCGAACCGTATATAGTGCATTCATTACTATGCGACTTCAATGTACATTTGTTGATTTTACCGCATTATAAAGAAACACACTGTAAACAAAAACTGTCGAGTATTGTTCTTAAGAAAATTCTCGAGATATACATATTAGAGCTTATTTTGCGTGACGTGTGAGATGTGACGAGTCGAATGAGGTGAGAATCGTCGACTCGCTCCCATTTGAATAACATTAGTCGTCTCACCTCAAACGCCGCGCAGAATAAGCACATATAAATCACAATTGTTGTACAAAATACAACCCGAAGGTTTTAAAAATTCCGGATTCATCATGTTTGTCAGACATTTTCCAATACCACTAAACTCATTTTGCGCCAATCTTGTGAAGCACCTTAAGCCTTCAACTATTGGCCAATATAATGAACAACATATCCTCAATCGTATTTCATCCAGAAGTTGTCATACTACTTCAAATAAGAACTTTTTACAAAAACCATAATCCGAAAATGTATGTGTTCGTATTCAATTATATCGATATTTTGAGACATACGTACTTCAAAATTACGACGCTGGTTTTAATTTAATTTCTGCTTTCTTTCCTTGTGTCAGCCATGAATTCTTCCTAAATGAATTTATCCTTAGAATTCTGTATATATCTTTCAATGATGTCTCCTGAAATTTTCTGATTTTTTCATTATCAGAACCAAGACTTCCTTTAGCTGAAATTTATCCAGAAGTTTCCTTCAGAATTTTCTTCAGAAGTTTCAATCAATTGTTTAGATTTGTTCAGACAATTTACCAGTAACATTATTCTTTCTTTCGTTACAGTCAACTGGGACAGAGTCTGCTTCTCATCTGAGTGATCAATAAGCACCTCCTTTTAACTGAAGAAAGTTTACTTGACATTTCTCAAATTTTTTTTCGCGGTGACTTCTCCAGAAGGATTGTCTTACGAAATTCTTCCAGGTTTGTTGTTCTTCGATATTACAAAATATTTCGGCTATTCCGCTAAAAACTCCCGCAAGGATATTTATTACGAATAGTTCGCTTAGAACACAATGCATTTTTTCCAGGGATTACTGCAGGATTCCCCACAAAGGCTCTTCTAGTCAAAGGAAAAAATCTAGATTCCAGCGAAAATATCAATTTATCATTTTTTGTATCACGGCCTAAAACAGTCCCTCACGTACATTGTTTAATAAATGAAATGAGCATGCTCGGGTGGTAAATGACTGGACAATGCGTACCAATGGTACCATGCCCACACAGTTACGGATCACCCACAGCGACGGATAACTTTGGCATTCAACATCGGATAACTCGCCCAAAACATAAACGTTGACGTAAAACATATTTTTCTCATGTTTTACTATTTGTCTTCTACCATTTGTAATGTTAAACACAACATTCAACCGCTAAATAACGGTGTTTTTGACAATTGTTTAGTTGGTAGCACACAGTTATCATTATAAGGTCGTTTCCTGTAAGAAGTGCCGTCAGCATTCATAAGCTCCCACAGGTGGTTTAATTCAAATGTTATAGCATAAAACATGCTCGTTCGCTTCGATTTAGTATTAATTCATCTTTGGAAAACATTTTTCTTGATTGTTGATTCTAAATGCCGAATATTAGCACTTCTAACTAGTGATCCATAATATGGACCAGAAAATGATTGTTTACCACGGTTATGGATCACTTCCAAAGAATGTAGATTTCTGCAATTTTAAGCATTGGATTCGACATTTTCGGACAAAAGCACTAAGAATAAAGCTAATAAAACATAAAGGTTTGTTAACTTCCTTTTTTAGCAAACAAAAATGGGTGGAGAACAGTTCATGCCTCAGTTACTACAATGCAGTATCACAATAAAAAAGGCATTTTACCCTTGTTTCCAGCTCTAACACTGCTATTTTTTGCAGTAATATGTGGCAAATTGTTAACTTTTGTCAAATCATGCAACACAGATGCATTGAGTTGAAAATCTCTTGATTTTGCGCACTGATCCGTAATATGTCACAATTTGATCCATAATATGATAATTGATCCATAATATGGTTTTCAGAAACCGATACAAATTTTTAATTTTTATGCAATCCTATGTAAATATTTCACTCAAACCAGTTTACTAACCGAAGTTCCAATCTGAAACGATTCTATTCGTGCTTTTGAATTACAATTTTATGTTTTCCATGTCGTTTTATTGAATTTTACAGGCTGGACTCCACACTATTTGATCCATAACTGTGGGGTCATGGTACTTCACGTACCTGCAGGTATAAAATAGATTCCATTTGTGGTCCTTAGCCTCTTATCCAGTAACTCCTATCCCTACCTCCCCGTGGTGCCGCCTGGGGTACGAATAACCGTAGGGAAGATTGGGTAACCAACCCCGGTGGAACCTTGGTCGTATGCTGACAGGGAAGGGGGGCTCCTCTCTTCTGAGGGTGTTGCTTATCAGAGCGTCTGTTTTCCATGTTAGGAGCGACTCAAAACAGCGTCTGTTCTCCATGTTAGGAGCAGCTGATCAGCGTCCTAGTGCCAGCGTGGGACTCTAAACAGTGCTGTGCACGATGATCCTCCGCCGAGACAGAGGGTTTGTGCAGGCCTTACAAGCCAGCCGTAAAATCATCAGTACAGGAAGCATACAATGTAAATTCGTACCGGAACAATCGACATAGACCCACGCATCGAAAACGGACTAACGATTGGAAACTCGGATCATGAAACTGTAAGTCTCTCAATTTCTTGGGAAGTACCCGCATTCTTTCCGAATTATTGAGGGTCCGCAAGTTCGACATCGTAGCGCTGCAGGAGGTTTGCTGGAATACGTATAAGGATGGTTATACCATCTACCAGAGCTGCGACAACAGACATGAGCTGGGCACAGCTTTTATCGTGATGAGCGAAATGCAGAGGCGCGTGATTGGGTGGTGGCCAATCGACAACAGAATGTGCAAGTTGAGGATCAAAGGCCGTTTCTTCAATATCAGCATAATCAACGTGCACAGCCCTCACCTAGCAAGTGACGATGACGATAAGGACGCTTTCTACGCGCAGCTGGAACGTGAATACGACGGCTGTCCAAGCCATGATGTCAAAATCGTTATCGGAGATCTCAACGCTCAGGTTGGCCAGGAAGAGAAATTTAGACCGATTATAGGGAAGTTCAGGTCTCACCAGCTTACGAGCGAGAACGGGCTTAGACTTATTGATTTTGCCGCCTCCAAAAACATGGCCATACGTAGTACCTACTTCCAGCACAGCCTCCCGTATCGGTACACCTGGCGATCACCCCAACAGACTGAATCTCAAATCGACCACGTTTTGATTAATGGAAAACTCTTCTCGGACATTATCGACTTCAGAACCTATCGAGGCGCAAACATCGATTCGGACCACTACCTTGTGACGGTTAAAGTGCGCCAACGACTCTTCATTGTGAACAACATTCGGTACCGACGCCCGCCCCGGTACAACCTGGAACGACTCAAGCTACCCGAAGTCGCAACTGAATACGCGCAAAGTATTGAGGCAGAGTTGCCGGAAGAGGGAGAGCTCACCGAAGCCCCTCTTGAGGACTGCTGGAGTAGTCTCAAAGCAGCCATAAACAACGCAGCGGAAGGTGCCATTGGGTTCGTGGAAGCAAATCGACGGAACGGTTGGTTCGACGAGCAGTGTCAGACGGTTTCGGACGAGAAGAATGCAGCACGGGCGATGATGCTGCAGCAAGGCACCCGTCAAACCGTGAAACGATACAAACAGAAGCGAAGACAGCAAACCCATCTATTCCGGTATAAAAAGCGCCGCCTGGAAGAGTTGGAGTGCGAAGAGATGGAGCAGCTGTATCGTTCTCAAGAAACACGAAAGTTCTACTAGAAACTCAATGCATCCCGCAAAGGCTTTGTGCCGCGAGCCGAAATGTGCCGGGATAAGGATGGAGGTACCTCGACGGACAAACGTGAGGTGATCGAAAGGTGGAAGCAGTACTACGATGAACACCTAAACGGCGCAGAGGAGGAAGATCAGGACATCAGGAGGAATGGCTTCATCAATACGGCGGATGAGGGGGACGTGCCAACTCCCACAATAGGTGAAGTTAAGGATGCTATCAAACAGCTCAAGAACAACAAAGCAGCTGGAAAGGATGGTATTGGAGCGGAACTTATTAAAATGGGCCCGGACAGGTTGGCCACTTGTCTGCACCGATTGATAGCCAGGATCTGGGATACAGAACAGCTACCGGAGAAGTGGAAGGAGGGAATTATATACCCAATATACAAAAAGGGTGACAAGTTAGAATGTGAGAACTATCGAGCGATCACCATTCTTAATGCAGCCTATAAAGTGCTTTCCCAGATCATCTTCCGCCGTCTATCGCCACTGGCAAGCAGATTTGTGGGAAGTTATCAAGCCGGTTTTATGGATGGGCGATCGACGACAGACCAAATCTTTATGTTGCGGCAGATCCTCCAAAAGTGTCGCAAATATCAAGTCTCTACGTACCACCTATCAATCGATTTCAAAGCAGTCTGGAAGATTATGGACGAGAATGGTTTTCCCGGGAAACTTACTAGACTGATCAAAGCAACGATGGATAGTGTACAGTGCTGTGTGAAGATATCGGGTGCATTATCGGACCCGTTTGAAACACGCAAAGGACTTCGGCAAGGCGATGGTCTTTCCTGCCTCCTGTTCAATATTGCGCTAGAAGGTGTTATGAAACGGGCGGGCTTCAACATGCGGGGCACGATCTTCAATAAATCCAGCCAGTTCATTTGTTTCGCTGACGACGCGGACATTATCGGAAGAACGTTCCAGGTGGTTGCTGAACAGTATACCAAGCTGAAACGTGAAGCAGATCGGGTTGGATTGAAGGTAAATACGTCGAAGACGAAATATCTGCTGGCTGGAGGAACCGAGCGCGATAGAGCTCGCATAGGCAGACGCGTGACGATCGACGGGGATGAGTTCGAGGTGGTGGACGAATTTGTCTACCTCGGATCATAGATAACGTCGGATAACAACTGCAGCAGAGAAATTCGAAGACGTATCATTGCCGGAAGTCGTGCTTGCTACGGACTCCACAAGACCTTGCGGTCTGGTAAACTTCACTTCCGTACTAAGTGTACCATGTACAAGACGCTAATAAGACCGGTAGTCCTCTACGGGCATGAGACGTGGACAATGCTCGAAGAGGACCTGCAAGCGCTAGGAGTTTTTGAACGACGTGTGCTTAGGTCGATCTTCGGCGGAGTATGTGAGAACGGCGTATGGAAGAGAAGAATGATCCACGAGCTTGCGCAACTCTACGGTGAACCCAGTATCCAGAAAGTCGCCAAAGCTGGAAGGGTACGATGGGCGGGACACGTTGTGTGAATGCCGGACAACAATCCCGCAAAAATGGTGTTCACCTCAAATCTGGCCGGTACAAGACGAAGGGGAGCGCAACGAGCTAGGTAGTTTGACCAAGTGGAGCAGGATCTTGGAAGTGTGGGGCGATCGAGAAAATGGAGGATAGCAGCCATGGCCCGAGTTAGTTGGCGTTACATTGTGGCGCAGGTCATGTCTTGAAGGACGTAGAGCCAGCAAAAGTAAAGTAAGTAAGTGAGAACAAACTAATAGAAAATATGTTAACTGTCACGAAACGGTGCTAAAAATTAGCGTTACACAGATTTTTGAACAACTAAACAGAAACTACATAAAACCCTGTTAAAAATATTTATGTTTGTAAAGAAATATTGAAAGCAATGATATATTGTTTTTCCAACATAAAATTGATTGTAGAAGTTGAGTTAACATATAAAATAGGCAATAGCACATTTTTGATTACGTATAAAATAGGTAATAGCACACTTAACGCTTCTACCGGCAACTTCATTTTTTACCGCAAAATAAATATTCAAATCGTTATAACTTTTTTGTTTTTCAATATTTTTGCGCCATTTTTTCACAAGTTCTAATACAACTCTTCTAGTTTAGGAATCCGTGTCGATATTAATTATTGGTCATCTGGTTTTAAATACATTCCGATTTTCCATATAAAATGTCTTCGGCGACCATTTTGCTTTGATTAATCTATCAAAACAATATAATGTGAGCTATATAATGCCAGGTAATAGGAAGCTACTCTGAAAAAAAAAAAAATGCAAATCGGTTCAGTATTCTTGGAGATATCTGAATATTACGATATGATGTTTTTTGAAGTTTTTAAGATCTTTATTTGGCCAGCGTGGTTCCAGAAACCTAAATGCTCATTACTTAAAGACGGCTGCACCAAATTACTTCATTTTTTCACAACATACTCTCATTAATATATTGTTCCAAAGAGTAAATATCCGAATACGATTAAAATTCTTTAGCCTGAGAAATTAATGGGGGGTTCTAGTTACGGGTCGGTCCCCCAAGGAATTTTGGAATATCTTCAAAACCAGATGACCAATGATCAATATCGACGCAGATCCTACAACTAGAAGAATTTTTTGAAAACTTGTGAAAAAATGGTGCAAAAATATTCAAAACCAAAAAAGTTATGACGATTTGAATTTGAATTTTGCGGTAAAAAATGAAGCTGCCGGCATAGGGGTTAACATAAATTTTGTTAACTAGGAAACTGGGAAAAAAATCTGTTTCAAGAGCCTGTTTGCCTTAAAAGCAAAAATCAAAGCGGTGACATCAAGTTTTTCGATATAAATTTCTTTATAGCAGTTATGTATACATGTTTGAGGAAAACAAATATGTTTTTCAATTACATTCAAAAATTATTGTACTTAAGAACTATGATAATCCCAATGAAAATCTAAAGCAATATGCAGTTTTTTGACATTGAATTGATTGCAGTAGCCAAGTGAACACATTTGAGTAGAAATAAAATGTTTGATTGTACTTAATCTTTATTTCACTTAAAGCTATGATATTCATAGTTTTTAAGTACAACAATTTTTGAGTGTGATCAAAAAATTTTTTTTGTTCTCAAACATGTTCACCACTCTAAAGAAATTTATCTTGAAAAAACTCAATGTCATCGCTTTGAATTTCAGTCTGCAGACAAACAGTCTCATGAAATATTGTTGTTCTTAGTATCTTAGATAATATAAATTTAAAGTGTAATAAAAAAAATCTATTTTACTCAATAATGTTCGCTTGACTTCTACAATCAATTTAATTTAAAAATAAACTACATGTCGTCGCTCTGAATTTTGATTTAATGGCAAAAAAATTGAAAAATTAGGGTTAATCATAGTTTTTGAAGTATAATAAATTTTGAGTGCAATCTCAAATATGTTAAAATAACTTTTGTTAGTAAATTTATAACGAAAAAAAGTCATCGCTTTGAATTATGATTTACAGGCAAACAGGCTCATGATTGAGGGTTTACCTTAGTTTCTTATGCGAAAAAAATTTTGATTGTAATCACAAATTTCCATTCCAACCTTACTGAAATTTTACAATCAATTTGATATTAAAAAAAAAACTAAATAGTATTGCTTTCATTATTTTTTTACAAGCATAAATGTCTTTTTTTTTTGGACCTATAATAATATTGAGAATAATCAGAATTTGTATTACTTCTCAAATTTTATGTTGAAAAAACTACAATCCATCGATTTGAGTTTTTAATTACTAGCATATATGTTTGATAAACAGGGTTGTACGTAATCTCTTTGGGAAAATATAGTTTGTGTGTAATCAGAAATCTCAATATCTATTTCAACATGTTCACCCAACTTATTGAAGCAAGTTCATTCCAAAAAAGCTGCGTGTCATCGCCTTCAATTTTGATTCACAGGCCACCTAGCTCGTAAGATAGGGTTTCTCGTAATTTATTTGGTTAAATACATTTGAAGTGTTATAAGAAAATATATGTTACTTTTCAAACAAGTTCACATACTTCAATAAGCAATTTCATGCCGAACAAAACTACTTGTCATTGATTTAGATACATATAATTTTAAAAATTGGATTTTTCTTAGGTTTTTTAAGTAAAATAAATTTTGATACCAATCGAAAATTATATTTTTTAACCAAACATGTTGATGTAAGTATATAAATTTCGTACAAAAAAATTAAATTTCATCGCCTTCAATTAAGATTTACAGGCTAACTGGCTGATAGAGTCTACAACCAATTTGAAGTTGAAAACAATAATATATTTTTGCTTTGATTATTTTTTACGGGTATAAATGTCTATTGGACAAATTTTCACGTAGTTTTACGGGTAAAATAAATTTTGAGTGTAACCAAAACTTTGTATTACTTCTCAAACATGTTAACTTCACTTCTACAATTAATTTTATGATGAAAAAATAACTAACTATCGATTTCAATTCTTATTCAGATGCATATGTGTTTATTAAACAAGGTTTTATATAGTTTATAGGGTAAAACAATTTTTGAGTGTGATCAGAATTTCTATTTCTATTTAAACATGTTCATCTAACTTCTATAAGCAAATTTATTCCGAAAAATCTACATGCTATCGCTTAGAATTTTGGTTTTCAGGCAAACATGCTGCTGACAAACGTCATGAGATCGGGTTTCTCGTAGTTTTTTAGGTTAAACAAATTTGATGTGTTAAAAGAAAATGTCCGTTTCTTCTTAAACGTGTTCACTTAACTTCTATAAGCCAGTTCATGCAGAAAAAAACTACTTGTCTTTACTTTGGATTTCGAATTACAGGCAAACAGACTCGTGAAATAGGGATTTTAGCACATTTTTAGGTAAATAAATTTTGAGTGTAATCAGAAGTTTTTTTTCTTATTCGAATCGATTTAGTTGGTTTCAACAATTCTTGATTACTTTTTCAAAACGACGTAAGTAACTTCCATACGGTTTTGAGAAAACTAATTCAGAAGAATCACAACCTGTCTTCTAAAACTGTTTTAAAATGAATCACCTTTTTGACATTTTTTCGCCGTGTACATTGCTTAAATTTTGCATATGATAAGCCCGCATGCAAAAACTAGGGAGTTCCTGATATTTCCCACAAAAATGTTATTACAAAATGATAAGCCGATTTATTCAGTTACTTTCGACGTTTTTGTACCAGTGTAAAAGCGACTCAAGTACTGTTTTGTTTTGATTCGTGGTTAAGTCACTTTGTCTCTCCATACAGCGGAGCGGCGAAAGTAGTGGTTAGGTAGCGAAAGTTGAAAATATTACTTTCGTCGTTTTGTAAATCCTGAAAGTAAACGTTCTAAAAGTGAAAAATCGAGTTGGTTTAGAGCAAAATGTGTAGAATTTCGTCTGCAAATCACGTAGAATCGATAAAGTAAGTTTGTATACTTTTTGACTTGAGTCTGTTTGAATAAGTTTTCGAGAATTAAATTTATGTTAAAAAAACAAATATAATTGCAATGAATTTTGAGCTACAGACAAACAGGAGAAAAAAAGGGGTTTCCATGGTTTTTAGGTAAAACAAATTTTGAGTGTTTTCAAAAATGAATGTCTTCATTCAAATTTATTAACTTGACTTCTACAATCAATTTTATGGAGAAAAAAATTGATGGCATCGCTTTGAATTTTGATTTACAGGCAAATGAGACCAAGAAATAGAGCATAGCCCTCAAAAACTTTATATCTTACTACGTTTATATGCAATATTATTTTTCTCTGAAAGACATAACTTTAAGCATTCAAATGGCAAAATAAAATCAAAAATCGGTTTGTTTATCATAAAGCTATGATTTTTTGAAAATATTGAACCATTTTTAATAGAAGCCCCTTATTTATATTTTTTTCTAGCTACGACCATGATTAGTATTTTTCTATTGAAGATCTACACTAGAAGTGTCGAATCGTGAAACAAAATCAAAAATTGATTGCATAGCGGCACCGAAATATTTTTTATAGGTTTGGTAAACATTCCAAATGGGAGTCCCTCATTCTCCATTTGCCTTGCTATGACTCTGTTTGATATTTTTCCTTGCAATGCTGGTCTTCAATGTTTCCAACAGTAAAATAATAGTATGATAATTTTGTCTGATGGCCGAGATATAGGCTCTGAACCATTGTACCGCTGATAAGTGGTGAACTCGCCAAGGGCGAAAAGCCACTCTAATAAAGATAAATAATAATAATGTACCGCTGATTTTTCTGAGGTTGACCATTTTTGCTCAGCCCCTCACGGACCATCTACCTTGCTACGACCATGTGTGCTATTTTTCTATAAGCGAATGACCACAATGTTTTCGTTAGTGGAAATTTTTTAGCGTTTGGACAAATATTTGTAAAGTTATGATTTTTTGAAAAGTCCGTGTAACGCTGTTTTGGGGTCACCGTCGTCTACGGGGGTGTTTTTCTCACAGTAGCGTGACAGTTAATATTAACTAAAAATATCGTCGGTTCTGAACATAAACCCTCTATTGCACTAAATGAATGAAGCGTGCATTGAACAACAAATTAAGAGCATTGAAGTTTGAATTTGTACACAAGATTTGCTTCAAAAGGAATCTGGTAGCACTGGATTCTGTACCGTCAAAGTTGTACACCGAAAAATAACGGGGCAGTCTTGGATAAGCTGTCACGCCCTGTCCTAGAGTATCCCGACAATACATTCCCATCCTGAAAGTATGAAAATATTCTGTCGGGGTCATTTCGATTCTTTAAACTTTAAAGGCAATTTTGACAACAAAATGCTGTTTATTACTGCGATGAAATAAATTTGCTCGTTAAGTAAATGGCCGTTCATTCTCGTTACCATAAAAACATGTACATTCATAGAGCTTTAAATGTAGTGGAGTCGTGCTTGGTACCTCCTCTATCGCAACATGTACCCTAGTTGCCCTCCGTGATTGTTCGGGATAATCGAAGTTGTACATTTATTTATTTACTTATTTATTTATTTAACAGTCAATATCAACCGACTTCCAAAGGCCTAATGATAGAATGAACTAAAATTAAAATTAAAGACATTTTAAAACTTAAATATACTATTCTGCGTAATGTGACACAAAGCGCCGACGCAAAGTTGACCGAGGTAGGTAAAAATCGAATGATGCAGAAACTCGGTTGAAAACGCGCTGAATTCCACCAATCGCACCGTTCAAGCCATAATTAGTTCGATGAAGCGGCGTTCTCAACATAACACTGTTACGCAGGGCTCGCGGTTGTACGTTTATGTTGATCTGCTGTAGTAAATAGCTGCAGTCTATTCGGCCTTGCAAGATGTCAGCAACCAGAAGAGCTCTTGACGTATCCCTACAAACTCGAAGCAGCTCCAGACCAATCAGCCGGCAACGATCCTCATAACTTGGCAGACGAAACGGGTTACTCCAAGGCAGTTTGCGCAAGGCGAATCGAAGAAACCGTCGCTGGACCGATTCAACTCATTCAACGCCGTTGTTATAATATGGATTCCAAACGGGAGAACAATATTCCAGAATCGAGCGCACCAACGATCCTTACAGAGATTTCAGGCAATGAACATCGGAAAAATGTTTTGTCATCCTAAAAATGAAGCCTAAAGCCCTAGATGCTTTATCTATGGCGTATGACATGTGTTGTTTGTAGTTCAACTGCGAATCAAGGATAACACCTAAGTCTTTTATGTGAGTTGTACGTTTAATTGTCGTGTTGGACAGCTCATAGTCGAAGTAGATGGGCTCTTTTTTCCTTGAAAAAGTAATCACTGAACATTTCTCTGGATTAACGAACATACGGTTGATGCTGCACCATTTCGCAAAAATTCCGAGTTGTCGTTGTAGGAAATGACAATCATTTACAGACTGGATTCGCAGGAAAAGCTTGAGGTCATCAGCGTACGAAAGACGTGGGGTTTCGAGAACTAGGTTCACATCGTTAAAATATAGCAGGAAGATTAAAGGTCCTAAATGGCTGCCTTGTGGTATCTCAGACGAGGCAGGAAAGGTTTCTGATGTGCAATCGCCGATGGTGACCATCAGCTGGCGACCAGAGAGGTAGGATCGAAACCATTAAAGTAATGTACCGCTCACCCCCAGTCTGTGTAGTATAGCAATAGCAATACTGTGGTTCAGATTATCGAAAGCAGCTGACAAGTCGGTGTATATGACATCTGTTTGCATCCGCTCAACCATGCTTTCGGTAATAAACGAAGTGAGACATAGCAGATTGGTGGTAGTTGACCGGCCAACCATGAACCCATGTTGGTCGTCACTCAGATACTGTTTAGAATGCGATAATAAAGGTTGTATTATGATAAGTTCAAATAGTTTCGATACAGCGCTCAGAGAGGAAATGCCCCGATAGTTGTCCATGTTCCGTTTACTACCTTTCTTATGCACCGGAAACATATGAGCTATTTTACAATAAAAGGGAAAGATTCCACTGGATACAGAGCTCCGGAATAATCGATGCAGTGGCATGAGCAGATTGGAGATATGCTTTTTGAGAAAGGCTGATGGAACTCCGTCTGGACCTGGGTTGAAAGATGGCTTCAGTTGTGATGCGGCAGTCGAAATCATCTCGACGCTGATGTCGATAGTACTCAGAGTCTGAGCATACAGAGGAACATTAGTCGCCGCAATAGCGATCTGACCATCAGTTAGAGTTTCGTCGGTAAACACATCAGCGAACTTGGAGGAGAATAACTGGCAAATCCGCTGAGGATCAGATGCGCTTAAATTGTTCCACGTCGTTGACGAAGGAAGGCCGGTCTCTTTGCGTTGTTGGTTAACGTACTTCCAAAACGACCTCGGATGCGACCTGAGTTTTCCTTGAATATTTTGTTGGTAACGAGAATAGCATAAACGACTAATCCGCTTGTACTCATAATTCAGTCTAACGTATTGAATTTTCAAGGAAACCGTACGATATTTTGTGTATCTCCTAAGAGCGGCTCTCTTGATTGTTTTGAGCTGCTTCAATTCACTTGTCTGCCACGGAAGACGATTTAGCTGTTGACTTCTTTTTGGAACATGTCTGTCTATAACATATCCCAGAACATGTGAAAAAGTAAGAGCAGCACTATTCGCATCATCGGTGTCAAAGATGACATCCCAATCTAGACTAGTCAGCACGTCGGTTATGCAACGATGGTCAGCCTTCCGGAAGTCGTACGATACGGGTTCAGGGAAATCAATAAAGTCCCTGTCCAGACACTTTGGAATGTTAACTATCAGCGGAGGGTGTTGCTCAACCAAAGGAACAGGAGCCTCGGAAATAAATGAAGCTGTGTCCTGGGTACTAAAGAAACAGAGATCCAAGCTGCGTTCGTTTTCATTCAATACGTGGTTGATTTGAGAGAGAGTCGTTGCACTGTAGCTATCGAGAAGATGTATGGCCGCTGGATGGAGTACAGACTGACGGCTATCCGGAAAGAGAAAACCGCCGTGAGAAGGTTTCCACGAAATACAAGCCAGGTTGAAATCACCCAGCACCATGAGCTCATCGAGTGGGGACGACATTTAAACTACTGATGAAATCGAGCGACAATGTTTTCGAACCAGATCAATGTCTCGAATACGATCGGGCGGAATGTACACCGAACATAGGTATAGCTTACGGTCATTTAGTTCAACGGCAATCCATACCTGTTCCAAACTGATCCATTCATCATCCTCTACAATTTTCACTTTCAATCCACGGCGGACAGCAATTAGAACATCACTTCCAGTCGATTTCCTGCTGTTATGCGGATTTCTATCGCACCGAAAAACCTCATAATCAGATCCGAAAACTTGGTTGGATAGTGTTCGATCATCGAGCCAGGTCTCGATCATGACAATCACGTCGTAACATGTATCCGAAACTGCTAAATAGTAGTTGTTGACTTCCGAATTAATTCCGCCGACGTTCTGGTAGAAAATAACAAGTTCATGTTTACGACACACGGCTGAACGATGATTATCGATGTCTGATCTGCGTGAAAGCGATGGGAATCTGCTTCCTTGGAGTCACGTCCGGAAAGGTTCGAAGAAACAGTGCTTGTCGGTAAGCTTCTGTTAATGATACCAGCTTGATGAGAAGTTGGTGTAGGCGTGATTTCGGTGGTACTAGAATGCGAATCAGAATCAAGCAGCGAATTGTCGCAATAACCGTTATACTTGCCTAAAAAAGCAAGTTGGGAGACCCCCATTCCACATCTAAGCTCAGGGCCAGGACGACTATGTGGAACGCTGGCAGCAATCGGCACGACTGAGATAGAGGAACTAAGGGCTCCCAAAAAGCTTTCCACGGTGCGTCCTGGTGGTCCACAATGCAATTCATGGCTGGAAGCAGGTGCGGTGAACGTTGACCGAATATGATGTGGGATTAGTTGATCGTAAAGTACTGCAAGGCGAACCAGTATGAGGCGCAGAATGATCGCTCGATGAACAGTTGATGTTGTGCTTGCCTGACAAGACAAGTTGGGTGACTCCAAATCCGCATCTAACTACAGGGCCAGGACGACTATGTAGAACGCTGGCAGCAATGGGCGCGACTGAGTTAGAGGAACAGGAGCCCCCAAAAATGCTTTCATTGGTGCGTCCTGGATGTCCACAAATAGTTGAAGCGTGTCCGATAGTGCGTCGAAGAGTCCAAAAGTTCAGTATTGAGTCAGCAGTTGATACAGCCCTGGAATTCGATTCAATTTGAGGCAGCGAAAGTTCAGCCGAAGAAGATTTATTTGAAAAGTACTTGCCTGGACAAGCAGGGTGGAAGACCCCATTTCCGCCGCCAACCTCAGGGCCCAGACGACTATGATGAGCGAAGACAGCAGAAGGCGCGACTGAGTTGGGGAGATTAAGGGCTTCCATCATGCTTTCTACGGCGCGTCTGGGTTGTTGTTGGTTGTCAATAGCGGTGATTATGCTTCGTCCGAAATGGTAGTGGGAATCGTTATGGAAATCGGAGCGTCGAAAGTTGGCGTTGGTACAGGTGCTGGAGTACTGAAAGGCGTTCCATCGCGCGTTGTAGTTGGCATAGCAGGAGGAAGCCACACTGAGATTTTTGACTGACCCTCAAATTCCCTGAACAAAATACCTTCGGGCCATGTGTTGGGATTCAATGCAACATCCTTGAGCTCAACAGGAACACCAACCTTGAACGAGATAAAGTTCATCGAACTAAGGTCAGCGCCGTTCTTAACCAGAGACACCACCTTGAGTGGCTCCCGAGTCTGTAAGCCTTCACGAGCCAGATTTTCCACGACATCTTCTTTCACACTAGGGTGAAAACGTGACAAATACTTCTTCTTCTTCTTCTTCTTTCTGGCGTTACGTCCCAACTGGGACAAAGCCTGCTTCTCAGATTAGTGTTCTTATGAGCACTTCCACAGTTATTAACTGAGAGCTTTCTTTGCCGATTGATCATTTTTGCATATGTATATCGTGTGGCAGGTACGAAGATACTCTATGCCCTGGGAATCGAGAAAATTTCCTTTTACGAAAAGATCCTCGACCAGTGGGATTCGAACCCACGACCCTCAGCATGGTCATGCTGAATAGCTGCGCGTTTACCGCTACGGCTATCTGGGCCCCAAATACATCCAGAACAAATTAGCCGCAGGCTTGACAGCGACTGCAATGTCAGAGGCAATGTTTATTGTTCCGAGAGTAATCGCATTTGAGGTTTCCGTGTCTTCCCGACGGCGTTTTGAGGGACGCTCCCTATTAGGTGCTGGAACTGGAGTGGATGCATTCACGATGTTGGCGAGTTGAGCGACTTGATTATCATTCTCCACAATCACTTTGGCAACCTGCTTCCGGTCATCTGGTTTTCGATTACTGTCGAGATTGCACAGCCGAGAGAAGAAACAACGCTTTTAAAGCGGGTAACTTTCATGAGTTTGGTGCATTCATCACACATCCAAAACAGATTGGGTCTTTCCCGAATGGTGATGATAAATTCGATATTCAAATTATCGCACTTCATATGCACAACATTGTTGCAGAACCCCATGCATTCGATGAAGTTTTCATTCCTCTTCACCGTTTTAGCGCAACGATCGCAGGCAGTGATAGCAGTCATATCGCCAATATACTTAGATCACAGACAAACAGACGTAACACTTAGAACAAATTTCTTCAAAATCCATCGCCCAGTTTACACCGTCATCATCTGGTGAGCATGTTGCACAAAAAGGTGTTTCGTGCAACAAGACCGGCAGATGGCGGTAGTGTGAAACGTCAAACGCGAAGAAAAATGATGCGCGCCTCTCTAGTTGTGAGATTTGTAACATAACGAATTTGAAATGATCGTTAAATGAGTGGTCGATGGAAATTTCGTCAGTGTTACGTCTGTTTGTCTGTGCTTAGATGCCCAATCAGCAACGTTGATCGTTTCAGATATAGATGGCGCATCGAGCGTCGCAATACGCAACAGAATAGGATTCTGGTACTACACTCTTATGGTGGTAAGCTCCATCGAAGTTAATACGCCAATCGCGTATTATCCTCGATTTTACTATGGTAAAATCGAGGATAATACGCGATTGGCGTATTAACTTCGATGGAGCTTACCACTATTAGAGTACGGTAACCAGGAAAGTGAGGCAAAAGATCAGTTGCGTTAAAGTGAAAAAGTGCCACTCGCGGTTCAGATGACGAGAAAATATCTGGAGTGCGATTTCTCTATAAAGTCATCAATCACTTGAGGTATTCCAATCCGCTAAGGGTTCATTCACATATTTCATAACGCTAAAAATGACCATTTTTGGCACCCACCCACCCCCTCATCACGCTTTTTGTATGAATATTTTACAAATTGTGTATGAGCCGTAACAACATGAAGACACCCACCCACCCCCTTTAGCGTTATGAAATTTGTGAATAAGCCCTAAGGAGCATAAACATTTAATGTGCAAGAGCACACACAGCTAGACACTAATAACTCGATATTACAACGATAAAAAAACACAAAACTGTCGGTCCGGAGTGTAAACAAACCAATTCGTATAGAGTGAGTGTAGAAGAAGAAGCCCATAACTGCATATTTGTCACATTCGACATTTTTGACAATTTCGAGTTAATACCAGGAAGAGTCATCTAATGACAAATACTTTCGATCAGCTTACTGAAATCTGTGAGATTGTTTTAGAAAATTCGAAAAAAAAGTACCAAGTTGTTTTGTC